>NC_141148.1:14694494-15057828 GCF_053477565.2 Lygodium microphyllum | reverse complement strand
ATGCGGGTTTGCCAGGTGTGAAACCTAACTTCTTTGAAGCGAGCAGTTGGAGAGTCTTTGCCCATGTTAGACTTATGGGAATAGTAGCAAATCAACTTTAGAATTTTGAGATTTATCAGTGGAAGAGTAGATTACAATGTGTCAAGAGACACAAGTAATGATAGTGTGAAAACACACTATGCAGAGACTATGTCTGTGTTGATGTTGAGCTTGAATCTTCTTTGTTCGGGGTCATTGATCCTTCTTCAATCTTTCTAGGTCCTTCCCCTCCTTGATTTGATACTGGGACAATAGATCAGAGTGGCAGTGTGTTGCTCCAGGTGGCAGGAGAGAGAAAATGATGAGATTTTTTAGCTTGAGTGAAAAATTGGCTATGGTGGATTTTAGGGTTTCATGACAGGGGCCTGGTTTTTCTGACATTGCAAGAGCTATGGTGGATTATTTAAAAAACTTTTTTTATAGAAATGAATCTTATGTGATGCTCTACCAAAGCCCTATCCTGCTCGTCCAAATTGCGGCCCTTATTGCACGCGCAGAGAAGAAGTCCATGAACATGCGCAGTTCAAAACAACGAGCATGAATTCTTGCAATGCCGATGCATACAGTGGCCAATGTTATGGTTGTTGGTGCTGGGATGAAGTGCCCTAATGTGAGGAATGATTCCTTAAAAGGAAGCAAGAGGAGATATGCTTTGTGTTGGGAGATCTAGGGACTCCAATCAAGGTATGTCTTGCAGGTCACAGATTTAGGCTATGGCAGTGAGACTGACAATTTAAGTAATGCTAAGCTATGGAGTGGCCAATGTCAAGCTCTTAAGTGATACAGAGAAGCCTTGGGAGTCAAAGAACAAATTTCCAGAAGAGAGAAGGTTCAGATATGACCTATGGAGAGAGATCCAGGAGCTTCAAGTTGACAGGGTGCTGCTGGCTATGGCTGCCAAGGAAGGTCAAGTAGAGATGGAGGTGAGAAATGGAGCCATGAGCTGGACTTGAGCTGACTTGAGGTTAAGAGGGACTGAGAGAGCAGAGAAGGGAGTTATGCCATGCTTGACTGGGCTCTGATACCATGTCAAGATGTGTGGGATCTAGAGCATGGCAGATGCGAAAGCTATTGAGGATGGAAGATAAAGACACAACTCGTGTTGACATGACAATATAGACAACTGTTACACAAGTGAATTAGGTTTCAAGATTGAGACTTGAACTCATAAACACAATCTTGTGTATGGACAACAATGACACAGACACTTGACAGAAAGAGACGTACTATTGCATTATCATCATGTGAAAATGATAGTTCAAATACATCATTATATAGAGTTCTTTGGTAGCACTTAACATCGATTGTGCCTATGGGATCTGTCTCTCTTCCTAGAATGGATTGCATCTTCCTAGCCTAGCTGTTCCATACAAAGGGACTAAAGTAGGTGTGATTGCAAATATCTCAATATATGTGTGTGTGTGTGTGTGTGTGTGTGTGTGAAAGTGACCTAGGGATGTCAATATGATGGTGAAAGAGTTGAGACCTAATGTTAAAGAGAGGGAGTTTTGGGAAGGGGATGTACGTGTGCATGTGCGCATGCATGTATACATGTATTTGTTTGTGTATATGTTAGGAGCGTTGTCTGTGTATGCATGCATGCCTATCTTCATTATAATGTTAAGGGTATTATGTGTGTATTTTTGTATGTATGAACATATACATGCATGCATACATTTGTATATATGTCCATCTTGATTTATTACTTTTGGGTGGGGGTCAAGTTTGGGGGGGTCTAGATTAGGGTATTTGGGATGGAAATTCACTAGAATTTTGAGCATGGAGATTAGTTTTTGAGGATCATGTAGATGGATTAGGATTAGGACACACGCACACACACACACACACACACACACACACACACACACACACACACACACACACACACACACACACACACACACACACACACACACACACACACACACACACACACACACACACACACACACACACACACACACACACACACACACACACACACACACGCTCTCTCTCTCTCTCTCTCGCTGTGTGTGTGTGTGTGTCTGTCTTTTTCTGTCTACCTGTCTGTCTCTCTTTCTCTCTCCTACATATGGACTCACTCACTCACACACACTCTCTCACATTAATGAATTGATAACTATTCTCCCTATCTTTTTCGTGCTTCTACAGAGATGTAATGCATGAAAAAGACTATCCTTGTTGCTTATCTCCACTTGCTATGATTACTACTTGTGTTGCACTCTTATCTTCTCTACTTGTGACTATTGCCATGTGCCCACTTGGTTGTTCATTGATAGCACTCCTACTCTCACCAGCTATATCAACTACTCGTCCATCATCACTCATGTGAGTCACATCCCTTGCTTGCTAACACCCACTACTAACATGCTTGCTGTTGCCTATACATGCTACTGGCTCTCCTTCCTCATTCTACCCTCACTAAAGCACTCTACTATCATGGCCCATCTACAACTATATCATGAGTTTACTTCATGCCAACACGAGAGAGAGAGAGAGAGAGAGAGAGAGAGAGAGAGAGAGAGAGAGAGAGAGAGAGAGAGAGAGAGAGAGAGAGAGAGAGAGAGAGAGAGAGAGAGAGAGAGAGAGAGAGAGAGAGAGTCCAAGGGAATTAGTTGATAGCGATGATAGATTTCAATGCAAAATATTAGTATCGCTAATTGCATTACTAATAGCATCGCTATATGTGTTAGTAATTTTCTTTTGTGACACTAATAATGAAATCACTTTGAGAAAAAAAGCGCAAAAAATACAAGCGTGAAAAGCATTTGCGAAAGAGAATGAAAGATTTTAGTTTTCTAATTAGGTCCTACTACATTTATATGTGCGACATTTAAAATTAGCTTCATTAATTAAGCCTTTTAGGGCACAAGGTTTGTTCGCGTAATTTACAGCACAGACATGAAAACAAAACAAGTAGTCCTTTTGACAAACAAGTTCCTTAACTTATCTTCAAGTTAATCTTTGTCTCCTACCCATACCAGAGAATTATGAATCCCTTTTGTCCAACAAAAGTACCTGGTCCAAATCACATGGCACAATAACTTCCATCCTTTATCTAGAGTCGGATCTTCCAACACCCTAGACATTGGACTCAGTCTACAATTCTGTTTTGGTCCAGGCAAGGGGTGTCTAGAGCTCCACTGACCCCAAGCGACCTAGGAGTGAGACACAATTACTTCCATGGTTGGCCTTTTCACCAGTCAACCTTCAGCCCGTGAATCAAGCAGTGCTCTCTCGGGGTAATCCGTGGTGTGATCTTGGAGATGATCCACCCATGCAAATATCCTTTCTTAATTAACCAATTAAAAATCAAACATAATCAATGTAATTAGCCTAATATCATCTTCCAATAAAACATTCCTTTATTTTCCATGGCTACTTGTCATTATTGACCTTTGCCATGCTTTTACCTCCATCAAACACAAGCACTTGGAATATTTATCCAAATCACAATGCAATAATTAGTTGATTGCAAAAAACATTTAGGGTTTTGTTCACTCAACCAATAAAACTAATTGTATTTTCTTGCCAAACAATACAAAAATAGACGCGATAATAATTCTATCGCATATTTGCTCTCCCCCTTGGGATCAAAGAGCGATTCTATGCAAGATTTACTTAATACTTGTATGCACAATTCCTAATGTTATTCTTTTTACGATTATCCTATTCATAACCCTGACTGATTGCTCTATCAACAAATAAGCCATACGCAACTAAGTGCAATTAACTTCCCTTAATACATGCATTTTTCAAACTCCATCTTTCAAATATGTGAGAAGAGACTTATCCCTTCCCATGACCTATTCTCATACATCATAGTATGGAGCCTAATGTATCTCATGCGAGAATCAAAGCAAGTATCTATAAATTTAGAAATACATTAATTTTATGACTAGAACCACAGTTGGATTGACAGTGATGCCTTTGACCAAAACTTTGTTTCTGGTTGTAGGATTGCCATCCACACGCGACATTCTTCATTTGGAGGCCATTGTGCGCAAGTAAACTCAAGAGATTAAGAAGGAGGAATCAAGATGGGATAATGTAAGAGAAGATGGTTAAGTTGAGGATCGAGATAGAGGGAATTGTGCAGCCTCTCAAGGTAACTCTCTCTCTCTCTCTCTCTCTCTCTCTCTCTCTCTCTCTCTCTCTCTCTCTCTCTCTCTCTCTCTCTCTCTCTCTCTCTCTCTCTCAAGCTCTCTCTCACAATCTCTTGGAGGGGTATCCTTCTCTCTACCTCTCTCTCGCATCCTCTTGGGATCTCCTTATGCTTCCTTGTGCCTTCCCATGCCTCATATTTATAATGAATTAAAGAAGAGGGGATGAGGCTGAGAATAAGAGTTCTTGGTGGAGGGACTCTTGGAAAACTTAGTGATCTGATGCTTAACTCATAAATCTGATGGTTCCATTGGCTCCAAAAGGGGGGTAAAACTCCAAGACACTTGCTTGGCAAGCTTTTAGATCACTCCTTCTTTCTCTCCCTATTCGAAGTGCTATCTATTGCCTATAGACTGTAATCGCGACACATGCGATTTCGCCAATCTCTCTCTTTATTTTTCTTCTTTTTATAAAATCTCCAAAACTAACTAAAACATCACTTGTCTTTTCTTTTAAATGACATCTAATTCTATCTTTTTAGGATAATATCTAAAGTATGCTTGTTTTTTTTGCCTAAAAATCTAATAATTTTTTTACCATCCATACTATACATATTAACACTAGTGATTAATATGGTTTATAACTCTCGTTCACGTTGTAACTTCCGTGAAGGGTGGCTATGGTCCTTGTTAATCCAAGAAAAATATCGAATTTAGACTCTTGATTTTTTAATATATATTTTTAATTAAATAAAAATTGTTAGCTATTAACATTAGTTAGTAATCTTACTAACTTAATAATTGACTAACTAACTTTCAAAATAATCAACTAACTTTTAATTGCATGAAAATATTACAGAAAGAGAGAGATGGAGGGAAAAAATAGAGAGCGAGAGAGAGGGAAAGAGAAATAGGAAAATAATGAGAGAATGAGAGAGAGGAAAAAGAGAGAAATCAGAGGGAAAGGGGAGAGAGAGAGATAAAGAGAGGGAGGGAGACATTGCTTTCCATTTCTTTGTATTTAAAGTCTTTTATTTCCTATCTTTACTTTTGCTTGTAGAGAAATGTGTTGATTGAGAGGGGGGAGGAAGGGAGAGAGAGAAATACAGAGAAGAAGGGAGGGGGAGGAAGAGAGAAAGGAGAGAAATAAAAAGGGGGAGGGAGGGGGCTTCATAAAAAAATAGAAAGATGGAGAGAGAAAGAGAGAGAGGGATGGAAAGAGAAAAATAGAGAGAGAGAGAGAGAGAGAGAGAGAGAGAGAGAGAGAGAGAGAGAGAGAGAGAGAGAGAGAGAGATGGAAAACAAAGAAAGGGAGAGAGAGAAAGATGGATAGGGAGAGAAATAGAGAGGGGGAGAGAAAAGAAAGGAAGAGAAATAGAGAGATTTTTGAAGGGAGTAGAGAGTGAGGAGAGATAAAATAGAGAGGGGAGAGAAAAGAAAAGGAGAGAAAAAGAGAGATAGAGGGAAGGAGAGAGAGGGAGGGTGAGGGAGAGAAACAATGAGAGAGGGAGAGGGAGGAGAGATACACAAAGAGAGAAAAAGAGAGGGAAAGAAAGGGAGACAGAAAGAAAGAGAAAGAGAAGGAAGGGGAGAGAAAGAAAGGGAGAGACAAATAGAGAGGTGGAGGTAAAGAGAAAAATAGAGAGAGAGAGAGAGAGAGAGAGAGAGAGAGAGAGAGAGAGAGAGAGAGAGAGAGAGAGAGAGAGAGAGAGAGAGAGAGAGAGAGAGAGAGAGAGAGAGAGAGAGAGAGAGAGGAGGAGAGAGTTATAGAGAGATGGAAGGAGATAGAAAAAGAGAGATGGAGGGAAAAAATAAAATAATGAGAGACAAAGGGAGGGAGAGGGAAAGAAAGATGGAGGAAAAGAGCGAGATAAAGAGATGGAGAGAGACATTGCTTCCCATTTCTTTGTTTTAAAAAAAAATTCTATTTACTTTTCTTTACAGAGAGATTGATGGGAAAGAAATAGAGAGGGAGGGGACACAAATAGAAGGATGGAGGGAAGGATAAGAATGGAGAGCGAGACAGAGCAGGAAAGAAAAGTAGAGACTAAAATGGGGGAAGAGAAATAATGAGGGAAACAAAAGCATATTGTATGCCGCCATAGCATAGATGAAATGGACATAAGCACTGTTTGCCATAGCATAGACAAAATGGACAACAATGACAGGTGTGATTTCCAAGATCATGAAGACATATCTCAATCAGCATATCTTGTATGCTTGTACTCAGTGCAAGTTGGCAGTTTGATGAAAGCGTTACTTATCTATAGGCCACATGCAACACTTTGACAAGTTTCAATTAGAAATCATTGACTAGGTAATCTTGGACTTTGAGCTAATAGTAAGAAAAGTGGGTATCAATCATAGTTTACATTCACACTATAATTGAATATCACATACAATAATATTAAGTGTGTCCTAGAAATATCTATAGAGAGTACCATTTCGTCCCAAGGAATGCACCTATTGTGGCCCATAAGAAGAGTTTGTGGGCATGCAATGGATGGAATGCCTGAGATGATAAACCCATTGGAGGACACACCGCTAACTATGCTCTCAACATCCGAAGAGATGGTGGGTCTTTCAAACCTTCCTTCAATCTTCAAGCTTGAGATGGAGGTAATGATTGATGCATTAATGCTCATGGATGTGGAGTCATCTAATCCATTAAGAGAGAAGGCATCCATACTATTATATAATTGGTGTCGGGTATCTTGCTCAAAGACACTACTTGTGTTCCTAAGTGTATAGATAAAGTATGAATGGAGCGATGCAAGTGTGACCGAGTTTTTTAGGTACATATTATGCTCCTTTGTCTTTGACTCCATTATAAACATAATTTTTATGCTCTTCAAAGGTGCTTGGATTATTTTTTTTCAAGTTGCTAAAATATCACATCTTGTTACATGAAAACACGATGCCCGAGTCTCGTGATGATGCATGACTAGTGTTACGAAAGCTTGGCATAGACTACAACACCATCCATGTATGTATCAATAATTATGTGCTATTTCGAGGAGACTACAAGACTATGGAGACATTCCAAAGTGTGATGCTCAATGAGAAGGGATGGTTAGATCCAGCCCATCACAAAATAGATAAGCTACCCATCCACTTGAGGATATCAATGATGAGGGAATGGTGATGAAGTAATGGGCAGGTGGTGTACACATTGCCAATGGAAATAGCTTAGGATCCATCTAACCGTGCTCTACACAATGAGTATGCTACTACATGTTGTAAAATGTTCGTGTAGTAGCAAGTGCCACTTGGACAGTGTCCTTTTTGAAAAAACTGTTCACTTTCCAAGCATCCCAAGCTTGACAACTTGACATATGGAAAATAGATCCATAGATGGAGTCAAATGAATATAAGTAGATTTACGCACATGGAGCCACATTGACTTCACATTTCTAAGCTTTGCATTAGAGTTAAGGAATCTTAAGCTTGGTCTTGCTATGGATAACGTGGATCCATCCAATCTCCATTCAACTTCTTACGAAGTGTGGCACGTAGTCTTTATAAATTACAATATCTTGCTATTGCTTTCTACTAAGAAAGGACACCTGATTCTTAGCTTGCTCATTCTTGGGCACTATAAAGTCAAGAACATGAACGTCTATCTCCATCCATTAGTTAATGAGCTCAAGATTTATGGGAGGAGGGGGTCATTGTGGAAGACATGAATGAGCATGCTGGTCAATGGCGTGCTAATATACAAGCCATTTTTATGTGGAACATGCACTCACCATGCATGATTTTTTGGTATTAAGGGAGTGCTCAGGTAAGTGGACTTCCATTCTAATTGTTGATATCTATCATGGCTCATTCATGTTTGTGTTGACTAGATAGGGATATTGTGATAGGTTTGGTTACCTCAGGTTATCATGCATGTCCATCGTGTGGGCCATAGTTAGACTTCCTAAGGTCACAAACCATTAAGAAGATGGTATATTAGGGACATGTTGCTTTTGTATTGGAGGGCTATGAATTGAGGAAAGGTTTTCTTAGATGATCTCTCATATGAATAAATGCAAGCCAAATGCGACAGTTCTCAATTTTCTATGAGTTACCATTTTGGACCTACTTATAGGTCAATCATTTGTTGGATCCCATGTACATTTTCAAGAATATGGGCAGCTTATTGTGGGAACATATCATAGGAAAGAGAGACACTATAGGGGCAAAATGGAGACACTTTGGCCAGAGTTACTTTGATGGTCGCTTGCAACTACCCTATGCTCATTGGGTTCTTTTCACTAAAGAAGAGCACATGGCAAATAAAATTATTAGGCCTATTTGCACCCTGATGGGTCTGATGTGTTCCATCAGGTCTACTTTTAGATGACCAAATAGCATGACTAAAATCCCATGATTGGCACAAGATACGCTAGATTATTCTCATCCTTGATAGTAAGTACAATCAATATTTCACTATTTTGTATTGATTCAATGTTTGTAATGTTTTAAATTTTTGACAGTTCATACTATCGATTGCAATTGTAGGGTGTCTTACTCTAGAAATATGTTTTGACAATTTATGTTGTTAAATTTAGTGCAATGGATCTCACAGAAGGAAATCAAGACATTCTCTATTGAATTTGCAAGGCGGGGAGTGGTAGAGATGGTCTATCTCTTTGAGAAGTACTTGCCTACTAGCATGTTTACAATACAAACTCACCTCCTAGTACATCTCGTGGATGAAGTGGAGATTGCAAGACCCATCCTTCCATACTCGATGGATGTTCTTCTTAAAGCGCTTCATGAAAACCCTAAAAGGCTTTGTGCAACAATGAGCTTGTCCAGAAGGTAGCATGACTGAAGGTTGGCTAGTGTCAAAGGCATTAGTGTATATTTGAAAGTGGTTGTCAATAGTGGATTTAGATAACAATATGCTATATACGCTAAAGGATGATGATAGACTAATAGGAGATGTGGTGGTTGGAAATGGAGTAGAAAAGAGGATGGATGGTGCCATGGAGGAGAAAGTGAATAGTTTTTGTATGATACATCATGCATCCATGGAGAAGTAGCTCAGTAGGTACAAGCATGCCACCAAAAGGGAAGAACGAGAGAGAGTGTGATTAGAATATCGATGCAGTACATGCCATTTCCCATTTCAATATCCTAAGGGCATGGAGGAGATGCTGTAGTTTATGCCTACAAGGTGGTTGCATGAAGCTTTGACCGTAACTTCACACGAAGGGGTAGAGATCTCTAGGGAGGAGTGGAAATTCTTGAGGGGATATAGTCCGAAGGTAACCCTATAATTTCTTTGTCGTCATATCTAGATTCTATATGCAACAACTAACCTAACCATTTAGGTGCACAATACAAAATCTATAGCATGTGGTGTGGTCGCACGATATTTTCAAGTTGAGTGCGTTGACAAAATGTGCTCCACAATGGGATGTGGTGTCATGGCAAAGTTTGAGAAAGAGAGCTGCTCGAGAGCTGATGGTGAGCCACAGATCCAAATTCTATAGTAGATGAGATGGTATACTTTGGCAACTTGGAAAGTGTTATCTCAGTGAATTACCACCGTTTCTCCATGATCATATTTGATGTACAATGGTTAAAAGTGGTATTGGAAGGAGTTGGGGTAGCTATCCGATGAGGTCTACTTGGATTTTTGGAGGTAGATTCTGAAAAACGATGGAACAATTTGCGCGACACATTTGTCTTGATGGGTCATTTTGAACAGGTGCATGACCTTTTTTGTTAATTTTTCCACGACACGAAACAATCACAAATGTTGATTTGCTATTTGCGATGCACTTATTGAACATGTAATTTGATATCCAAATCCTTGGCAACCTTGATGGTGGTATATTATGCCATCAACATCTCAGAGCATGCGAGTGTATGATGAAAGCAATGTCCCCAGTATGGACAAGGAGAGTATGTAGGTAGAGGGGTTGATGTTGCGGGGGGTGGAGGGCGAGAAGGGCTTGGAGTGTGTGGAGGAGACATGCATGGGTAACATAGACGAAGGGATAGGAGGTCAATAATTTTTTGAGAATGAAGTGGACTCCTCTTTCTATGGGGACCTATGTATATACATTCCAGTGTACATCGAGCTATGCCAAGAGCTTGATATGGAGCCATAGGCCTAATTGTATTTGCATCCGCTTGCTCAATTTATTGATAATTTTCTTTTAAGGATACTTTAATATGTGTGTTTTAATTAATATCCTTTTGTACAGAGTTACGTTGTTGTGCTTTACCTAGTCCTTATATTGCTTATGCTAACATCATTTTCTAATTGTGTGGGTTATCTTTGATGATACCCAAAGAGCAGGATGAGTCGAGGGATGACAGATGAGGACTTGTAGGAAATCTTTACATGTATGTCTTCGGATCAGATGGTCTGCTTTAGAGATATGGTAGACCAAGAGTTATCTCATTCATTGTGTAACCGTTTTGCATGGTCAACCTCAGTACACTCCGATGCTTCGATCTCTAGTAGGCAAAGTAGACAATCTAGACTAGCCCCGAAGGAATGCGTAGAGACACCTCGCTTGATTAGAGGAGGGAGTGGTTCTGGGAGGCGATGCAGAGATTTAGATGTTGTGAACCCCACGATCGGTTGTACTTCTTTCTCTTGTATCATTTCAAGAGAGAGGGTGGCTTAGCTAGGTATTGTGGAGGCACTGATGCAGTATCCTTGTCTCATCAATCTAGTGGACACTCGTCATGTCCAGGGTTTGTCACACTTGTACCATGCATATAGGTGGTGCATCTATGGGTGCTACTTTGAGAGATACCACCTTGCAAGTACGCTAAATGGACAGAGATCTCTTGGTTATTCCCAAGAGTATGGTCATAGGTGGGAGAGGGTGCATCTTAGATATACGCCAACAAGGTATGAATATCTCATACATGAGAAAACATGTGCTATGATCATGAATGATGAGGGGAGGAGGGTGGTGGCTCACATGAGAAAGTTGTGCCAATAAGGATTTAGGCACAATGTTTTAGACCATTGAAAGAATATATCAGAGGGGTAGTAAGGACTATGTGGTAGTATCCTTGCATGGGGAGTTCTCGATACCTACGGTAGTAGAGAGGTTTTCCACAAGATGGATGATGGATTGTCTATGTGTATACATATCACATAGATGTTCAGATACATGCAAGGCAATCAAGAGTGGCACCTCACAATCTGAGTGATTAGACATAGAGGATTGGCAAAGACTCAAGGAGGAGGCCATAGACTCTCCAGAACGATGGTGATAATAGTAGGAGGTAGTGAGGGCACGATTGGAGGCAGGGGTTGTGTATCATTTGGGAAGTGGTAGCCATAGAATTTATTTGGAGGATTTTGTAAGTTTTCTTTTGGTTGTTCTCACTTTCTTATTTGGAATATCACTTGTACTAATAACCTTATTTCTGATGACAATGCTACTTTATTTTCTTTGCAACACTCCATCACAAACTACAATCTTACAGGTTTGGAGACTTGGTATGTAGAGAGACACATTCTCACTACACTCACTGATAGATTATATACGCATGGCAGCCTAGTAAGTTAAGCCTCTTTTTTGTTTGCTGCAGTCATTCATTTTTTTGTGATGTATTATGTATTGTGGCTTAATCTCTGGTTGTTTATATTGTAGAGTCCATTTGATGCTTCATCCTTTCCTTGTAGTTTTATGAGTTGTCATCGTCAATCTTGTACTTATTTGTTGAATATTGAATCAAGGACCCTTTTTTTCTAGTATCTCATGATGCACTTGTCTCAATGATGATTGTGTATTCAATATAAATTTGCTTTATGGAACATTATTTAGTACATGGTGCTAGAAGGTGGAAAGGCTGCCCTGCCACCTAATTTTCCCCCCTCTATATTTGTCATGGTTAGCATTGCTAATTTACTATACATGTCGTTATCCACATGGTACATATGTCGAAAAGCATCACTATTTGCATCGCTATATTAACATTGAGACGCTAATAGCGATGCAAATAGTGACTCAGATAGCGATACTAATAGCGATGGATTTGTAAATATGTATATATTGATCCTTTTAGCGACAATGGGGGTAACTTTTTTATATATATATTTGCATCACTTTAAACGTCGATATGTGGCATGTATCTTATAGTGAGAGAATTCTTTGAGTGGCACATAATAGAGAGCGGCTATCTATTCAACCCACAAATTTCACCTACTTGATCAAGTGCCCCATATTGTCTACCACACACACACACACACACACACACACACACACAGAGGTCCGATAGTGAGCATATTTGCCTATTAAGATGGGTAGATAAACGAAATCGTTTGGAGAGTTCTATTTGAGGTGCAAATTTGTTAGGAAAGAAAAAATCTACAATGTCAAATTAAATGTTTCACACACACACACACACACACACACACACACACACACACACACACACACACACACACACACACACACACACACACACACACACACACAAAGTTACTTATAGGAATGACAATATAGGGACCCAAGGCTTGAGAGTTAATGTTGGGGGGGGGGGGGGAGGCAACGGGGCTGTATGTGCCATATATGCATGCATACAAACATGCATTTGTTTGTGTATATATCTATCTTACCTATAATGTCAGGGGTGTTATGTGTGTATGTGTGCATATCTATCTTCCTTATAATATTAGGGGTGTTCTCTATGTGTGTGTGTGTGTGTGTGTGTGTGTGTTGAGTGTTGAAATGACTTGTTTTTTGGCTGAATTTTGTTGTTTTTGAGAGCTGAATGGTTGATTTTATGAAATGATTGATTGGTTTGGAAGTGGTTTGAGAGTGTTTTGGATGATATTGATTGTGTTTTGGAATTTTATGATGTTTATTAGTGGTTCTGTGATATTCTGATAGGTTCTGATTGGTTCTGTATAGCTTCTGTTTTGTTCTGTTTTGTTCTGATTGTCTTCTGTAAGGAGGGATGGAGTATTGATTGATGAAGATTGAGATCTTGTTAAAGTTTATTAAATGGTTTTTGAGAGTTTGAAATGGTTTGAGTATGAGTTATGAGGTTTTGATGACCTTCTGTAACCTTCTGTAGGTCTTTTGTAGAGCTTCTGTCTCTGTTCTGTTCTGTACTGTAGCTGTTCTGGTACTGTTTTGTAGACTGTTCTGTATGCTTTTGTATGTGTTCTGATGGATGAGAGTGTATCTTGGGAAAGTTTTCTAGCCTTGGAAATAGGTGAATACAAGGGCAAAAGAGCTGAAAGAAGTGAAAGAAGTAGCTGCTGAAGACTCAAGTGAAGACTGAAGTGAAGTGACAGTAGTGAGCTATGAAAGGACACTGTAGTGGCTCTGGTGACTCTTCATATCAGACATATCTCTTGGGAGGGGTATCCACGACCTAAGAAGGATTATTGAGAGTGATTTTGAGAGATTGTAGTGAGGATATGATGTGTTATTGATAGAGAGAGAGAGAGAGAGTTAGAGATAGTCAATTCTACAAAAACAGAGTGATTGTATGTGAGAGATTGAGAGAGAAGACTATGAAGATATTGAAGATGAATACTATGTGATGTATTTCCATTCAAAGATGGTGTATTCCTTTGCTTTCTTTGTTCTATTGATGGATTTTGTGAAGATGTTGAAGAATATGGTTGATTCTATCAAATCCGTGGGAGATCTACATGATGCTGCATGAAGATTTGTTGTGCATGGTGTTCTTTTCTTCATTGTGATCATATAAAACATAATAAACAAGCTTGTTGATGTTACAAGATAGATTTTCTTGCAATAGAATTCCCTTTTCCTTGGTGTTCCTCTTGGGGCTCCATGTTTTTGGTGCGCAGCCGGGGAACCTTGCCATCAACAAGCACCAGAAGAGGCTGAAAATGAAGGAATTGGCATTGGCAAGAAGAGAAGAATTCAATGGATATTTGTAAAGTTCCTTCTTCCACTTAAGAGTTGTAATTTCTCATAATCAAAGACACTTTCCACAAGAAGTTCATCCCACAATGGCGGAAACACATCACCATCATGAGGCATGCTCTATGTGGAGGACAATTTCCTCTTCCTGTTGAAGCGGCAGAAACTTGCATCTTGGTGGCAAACTGTTTGGGAACAAAATGAAGAGCATAACATAGAGAATGACCATCCATGGAAGAGTTGGCATTCATTGAGAAGTTTCCAGACATCATCAAGTGGGAGATTGTGAAGAAGCTTCAGGAGTCTTGGTCTGTAGAGGTTCACAAAGACAAGAAGGAAAAGAGTTGGAATTTGTTCGTGGATGCTCAACAGCAAGATACGTGGGATGCTTGGTGCACTGATAATCTTCTGTTTGTTCAATTAGCAACCCATTGGAAGTTGGTAGATAGAGTGTTCTTTACAACATACACTATTGAAATCATCAGAAGCTGGCATTACTATGATGATGGCACCACCCAATGCTCAGACGTATGCATTTTGACACCTTCAGAACCGAATACCTTCCTCTGTGCAGTGGCATGAAAGCAGAATTTAGAGACGTTGAAAAGGAAGAAGTAGAAGAAATGTTGGCAAGACAGTCCTCTAGAGACTGAAGCCTTCTGTTAACCCTCTATGGAGCACCAACAACATAGTGGAGCCAACCCCCTTATGAATGACGCAATAAAGAGGCAAGCGTTAGAACGAGTCCAGAGGTACGTGAGAAGAGAGAAAGCAAAAATCAAGGCTGAGAACGAGCTCGCAGCAGAAGCCGCCTTTGACACCCTTGCAAAACTATTTACAGAAGTCCCAATGGCACATCAAGCCCTTCCTCCTCCTGCTGGAGGTCCACTTCCAAGCCAGATCCGTCCTGGAAATATTGAACAGGCCAGTGAATGTAGTTCCATTGCCAGTTTTTAAGGGAGAGTACAATGAAGACCCTGATCTTCATGTAGCAGAGTTTATGGTAGCATGTGTGGCTAACAATGCCAGAACCCCTGAGCATTGGTTAGCAATATTCCCCGCCACTTTCAAGGGCGCGGCGTTTCAGTGGTATGAGAGACAAGCAGCAGGAAATTTTGGCACATGGGACGACCTGAAGTTGGCCTTCCTCACTAAATTCAAGCGTGAAGGTTTTGAAGAACGGATGCGAGAGGAATTTATGAACCTAAGTCAGTCCTCTGGAGAAAGAGTAGAAGCTTATGTCTCACGAATGGAATCCATCCTGAAGAGATGGACTAACCATAATCTAGATGATGGCATTCAAAAGGGGGTGTTTCTCAGAGGATTACAACCAGAAGTCCGTAAGTTTGTGGAGCTGCAAAGACCAGCCACACTGCGAGCTGCAACAGAAGGTGCAAGACTGTACGATGAAGTGGAAGCTAGATTGACGATGAATCCAGGAAGAGGATTCCTACCTCCTCTGATGCCAGGAATGAAGTACCCACCAAATGCAGTCCCAGGGACTGTCCCCTACCCTTACCAACAGATGCCCCCAGTATCACAGTACAATGCACCAAATCCACAGTGGCCACAATCAATGCCTCAAATGATGGTTCGACCACAACAACACTGGTCCCAACCAATTTCCCCAATGCCAAATCAGCAGCATCAGTGGAACCCTACTAACTGGAGCCAACAGCCAATAGTTCGAACATGAGCTCTGAATCAGAACCAGAACAGAGACCCCTCTGCACCAGCCCAACTGGTTTATGCAGTGATTATAGAGACTCCTCAAAACCCTCATGCCAGTACCTCAAGAGGAGAAAGATTGAAGGATTACTTATCCAACTCAGTTAGAAATATTAAAAAGGAGTTGATGGACGTGATTACAGAGCAGCTACAGACACTGAAAGTGAATACTGCTAGCATATCCAATGTTGCAAGAGCAAGAAGAGATGTGATGCGGTCAAATACTTGGTGTGGTAAGTGTCATCAAGTAGGTCATTTAGCCACTGAATGCACACGAAAACCAACCATCCCTGGAGCCTTCTATTCCTACTGTTTGCGGAAGAACCATACAGAGGACATTTGCTCTCTGAAAGAGATGCATGATAGGAGAAGGAAGGAAGAAGATGCAAGATTCAACTTGTTGGAATCCAAAATGACAACACAGGATATTGGACCCAAGCCTAGAGAGTTTGGTCCTAATTTCGGACCCAGAAGATTTCCCTCTCAAAGTTACAAAGGAAGACAGTCTGGCGGTGGTCAGAGATTAGAAGTGGAGTGTTACAGATGCGGAGAGAAAGGACACATCTCACCAAATTGTCCAAATCCTAGAAGGTCAGTGGATTACAAGCCCTTATGCAGTCGATGCAAAGGAGAAGGCCACACTGCAAAAGACTGTCCAAGCCCAGCCCCAGTGAAAAACAGTGCTACTGATAATTTGGCTAAGGCCCAAGATCCTACCTCCAATTTAGTGGAATTGGAAGTTGCTGCCATCACACGTGCAACGAAGAAGGAACCACCTATCCAGAAAGAAAAAAATCCTCCTACCAGAATAGTGACGTTCAAGCTTCCACCAGAAGAACAGAACAGAACAGAGCCTGACAGTGCCGTACAGAGCACTACAGTGCCATAGAGAGTTACAAAGACAGTTTCAGAGACAGGACGAGAGGTCCAGGAGATAGAAGAGGAGGAAGTGCCACAAGGGGCAGAAGAAGTTCCCATGATTCCTCTGTTGGAAGAAAGAGGGAAAATGAAAATGGGTGTTGCCCCATTCCCTAACCGATTAGAGAAGCCAGTGGATCCTATTAAGGAATATGATCTGGTCAGAGATCTAGATACCTTTAAACCAAACCTCACATTCCGACAATTATTGATGTTGTCTTCCAGTTGCTGCAAAGGTTCAAAAGTATACTGACAAGAAGACGTGGCTTAAGGATTGCTCCCTCAACAGCAACAAAGTCCAACAAAGCTCCATCGCTTGTCAAAGAAGTGGACGTAGCTAACGCCTGCCTAGATCCGGGTATCCCAGAGACTGGCGTGTGGATAGAAGGCTGCTTCATTGCAAATGCACTGATTGATGGAGGTTCATCAGTGAACATTATGACGGATGTGAAAATGAAGGATCTAGGCCTACAAGGTGTGCAACCCACCCAATGGCTCATCAGGCTGGCAGATCAGAGCAAAATCAAGCCTTTGGGCATTCTCCCATATGTGAAGACTACAGTAGCTGGAAAAGATTATTGGCTATCCTATCTGGTGGTGAAGCCAAACTTTTATGGTACATCCTACCCTCTGTTACTAGGCAGACCATGGCTTTTTGAAGCCAGAGCAAGGACGGATTGGTTCAAAGGAACCTTGACCTTGGGTAGAGGACCCAACAAAGTGGTGCTGAAGCTATATGGTTCTCAAAAAGGACATGGATCCACCTCCTTGGAATTATCTTCTGACTCGCCTAATGAGGCTATAGATGGAACATCAGCAGACGAAGATGCTGTCAAACAGATCCTTCCCAAGAAAACAGTGGCACGTTCCTTAACAGTGGATACTGTAAGCCAACTCCCAAAAGATGCAAAGTCCTTGTCAATGGGAGAATACTTCCTGCCTGAACCAGGAACGATTTCCGAAATCACTTCTGACAGTGAGATAGAAACATGGATGTATTGCTCTCCCTGTTACATGGCCATAGCAGAGCTAGAGACAGAGGCAGAAGAGGAAACAGAGAACCTGTTCTTCTCCTACAGAGCTCCTACAGAAGCAGAAGCAGAGACAGAGACAGAAGCAGAAGCAGAGATAGAGACAGAGACAGAAGAGGATGGAGATGATATGGACGAAGAAGGTTATGAAAGTGAGCCAGAAGAATCTATTCCACCCGAAGAGGATACATTTGGAGAAGAAGTTTCAGAAGCATCAGAAGCAGACGAGCTCATGCTATGGGACAGAATGGCGATGGTACCATTTGGTCTGGTAAAGGGATCTTCTCATATGCAAAATCTTTATACGAAATGGATTAAGAAGACTAAGCCGTCTTTCAGCAGTGGCTCTTGCCATCCTCACCCATCCTTGCCAAAGAAAGATGATGATGATGCACCGTGCCAACAAGTACCAGTCTCACAAACCCAACAGAAATCAGAGGGTCCCTGTTATGCGACATTCCTGGATGTGTCTTCAGAAGATGAGTCTTCAAGACAAGAGGTAACTAATTGTGAAACCAAACCCGAAATGGCTCTAATCCCATTTCAACATCTCAAGGAGAAACTTAAGTCTCCACCAAGAGAAGAAGTTGGTTCTAGTGGGACATCAGAAGAGGACACCACTCCCTTGAAGGAGTCGGATCTGTATCCAGAAGCAGTCCGTGGGACCTTCATCCGTGAAGTAGAAGGTGAAAGGCAGTTAACCTTTGTGGATGCTGATGGCACTGAACGCCACTTGAAGGTGGGTAGCAGCCTCCCAGAAGAGGAGTTGTCAACTTTGTACAACTTGTTGAAAGAAAATTTGGATGTGTTTGCGTGGTCCTACAAAGACCTAAAGGGGATTGATCCCACAATATGTCAGCATCATATTGACTTGGAGTCTAATGCCAAGCCAGTATGGCAGCGACAGAGGCGAATGAACCCGAATTATTCCACATTGGTGAAAGCAGAGCTGTTGAAGCTTCTGGAAGCCGAGTTCATCTATCCAGTGGCAAATAGTGAATGGGTTTCACCCATCGTGGTTGTACCCAAGAAGAATGGCAAATTGCGAATATGTGTTGACTTCTGAAAGCTTAATTCCAAGACGAAGAAGGATCACTTTCCTATCCCTTTCACAGACCAACTCTTGGACACAGTGGCAGGACATGAGCTTTACTCCCTTCTGGATGGATTCAGTGGATACAACCAAGTCCAGATAGCAGAAGAAGACCAATCCAAAACAACCTTCACCACCGAATGGGGGACCTACGCTTATCGAGTGATGCCATTTGGGCTCTGCAATGCCCCTGCTACTTTCCAGCGAGTCACGATGGCCGCCTTCCAAAATCATCTGCATGACTTTATTGAGGTATATTTGGATGGCTTCTGTGTCTATAGTTTGATTCGTGAACACTGGGGACACCTGGAACGATGCTTTGACCGATGCCACGGGAGTATGGGATTTCCCTCAACCTCGACAAATGCATCTTTGGGGTCTCTTCTGGAGTTTTGTTCGGCCACATTGTCTCTGCATAGGGGATATCGACAGGCCCTGCAAAGATAAAAAAGATTGCAGCTTTGACAGCACCCACCAACCTCAAACAGTTGAGGGGATTCCTAGGCCATGTGGGTTACTACAGAAGGTTTATAGCCCATTTTGCAACAACGGCAACCTCCTTGCACAAGCTTCTGAGGAAAGATGCAGAGTTTACTTGGACGGAAGAATGTGACAAAGCCTTCAACACTCTGAAGCAGTGTCTGATTGAGGCATCCATTCTTCAACCTCCTGATTGGACGAAGGAGTTTCATGTACACACTGATGCATCCATTGAAGGCTTAGGCGCAGTTCTCTGCCAGAAGGGTTCCTCGAAGCTGGATTAGTCGATCTATTATGCAAGCCGAAAAGTCACTGATACGGAACATAACTATACAGTGACAGAGTTGGAGTGCTTGGCAATGGTGTTTGCCTTAGAAAAGTTCCGCCACTATCTCCTATCCACCCACTTTAAATTTTATGTGGATCATGAGGCCCTGTCCTTCCTAATGAACAAAGCAGATGTGAAAGGACGAATGATGAGATGGCTCCTTCTATTTCAAGAGTTCGACTTTGAGGCGATTACTAAACCTGGTCGTTCCCATGTTCTAGCTGATCATCTGTCGTGTATCCCACAAACTGTAGATGAGGAGCAGGATGATCCAGACCTCCCTGATGCTTCCCTATTCCTGGTAGAAACCGTAACCCCCTGGTATGCAGACATTGCCAATCTGCTGGCAACCCAACAGTACCCTCTTGGCATTTCTAGTCGGGAGAGGAAGAAGCTTATGTTAGAATCAGCCCCCTACACCCTGTTAGGCGGTGCACTGTACAAGAAAGGGAAAGATGAAGTGCTTAGAAGATGTGTTGCAGGAGATGAGATTGGGATTGTTCTGAAGGCTTGCCATGACAAGCCATGTGGAGGTCACTTTGCAGGAGAAGCTACAGCCAGGAAGGCTTAGCTAGCAGGATATTGGTGGCCTACCATCCACAAGGATGCCTATGATTACTATAAAAGATGTGATGCTTGTCAGAGAATGGGGAAACCTACCAAGACAAGTGCCAATGCCACTGCAACCTATCCTTCCCTTAAAGCCGTTTGAGAAGTGGGGCATCGACTTCGTAGGTCCGATCGATCCTCCCACCAGAAGGAAATAGAACCGATACATCCTTGTATGTACAGATTATGTTACAAAGTGGTGTGAAGCTAAAGCCCTAAAGTGGGACGATGGTAACAGCGTGGCCCTATTCATGTACGAGAATATCATCACCCGTTTTGGCAGTCCCTTAGAGCTAGTAAGTGATAGAGGCACTCATTTCCTTAACAAATTCATGGAAGAGTTGATAGAGTTGTATAAGATCCGCCATCACAAGTCCACTCCTTATTACCCCAGAGCCAACGGCTAAGTCGAAGTCACCAATCGCATTATCTGCTCGATTCTGACACGAACAATTTCCGCACATCGTTGTGATTGGGATGATCGACTTACAGAGGCCCTCTGGGCGTACAGAACTTCCCATAAAGCAGCAACAGGACAGACACCCTTCCAGCTGGTGTATGGTACAGAAGCTGTTTTCCCTGTTGAACTGGAATTACCCTCTTTGAGAGTGGCTATCAAAGAGCGTTTGGGGAACGATGATTCACTGCAACGCCGTCTCCTGTACCTGGAATGTTTGGACGAAATTCGTAGGATGGCTTTACAATGCATGGAAGCCACGCAAGCTCGATGCAAGGCTTACCATGACAGCTTCATCAAGCACAAGGAGTTCAAAGAAGGTGATTTGGTCCTAGCCTATGATTCATGATTTGGCAAGTTTCCTGGCAAGCTCCAATAGCAGTGGATGGGCCCCTATAAGGTACTTTCCATCAACCCTAATGGCTCTGTCCAAGTGCAGACCGTTGATGCCTCTGATGATCCCTTCCTGATCAATGGATATCGCTTGAAGAAGTACTTCCCTCCTTGGGGATCCTGACAATCATGGTCACCTGATCCTTTCTCTCGTTGGCATGGCACTATCACTCTTATGATGCTACTTTTGATAGCCTTTCTTCAGCCACTCCTGATGAGGTGGATACAACTCTCTGTCCCCTCAACCCCCCCTTCCAGCCTTAATCTCTTATCCTCTATTTTCCACCAGAGACAGTGGCGAGGTTGGTTCTGATACATGGTCTTTCTACCATTCCCTTGTTTAATTCGAAGAAAAAAAAAAGAGAAAAAAAAATACATATCGGTCATGGGAGAAAATGACTTAGGTCCCTGTCATGCCGACCTATTCTTCGAGAAAAGGTGGAAACACCCTCGGGAATAGGGGAAAACAAAGAAAAAAAAGAAGAAAAAAACCACAAGAAAAGAAAAAAACAAATCTGTTATGGGAGAAAAGGAAGCAATTCCCTGCCATAGCAGGCCTCATTCCAAGAAAAGGTGATAACCACCCTTGGGCGGGAAGCTGGCTGTGGAAAAGGTGGCAACATCTAGCAGTCCAGAAAGTGGATTCATCACTTGAAATTTCCAGGATCCAATTCCGAAGCTGCCTCCCTTGGTACGCTGTGTCCTGGGTCTCTCTGCAGAGTGTCTAACTGTCCTCTAGCAGACGACATGTCCTATCCAACACAATGTTCGATTTGATGGCTACCTCCCTGGGTACACCTCTTCAACAACTGATGACGCGATCTTCATAGACAAACAATCGAGTGACGTGAGCTTTCATCCTAACCGGATGGGGAAGTGAGTATGGGTTGCCCTCTGTAACTATCAACAACGAGTGAGATAGAGGGTGGGGCGAGAGACCAGTCTTTTCCCTTTAAATCAAATGAGAGGTGAGTAGTGTGAATGAAGTGTTGCATGCCGGGATGGGCCTCTCAATGCACAAAGCACAATTTGTTTCTGTGCACTGCACTATAAGGCTCCCTAGCCTTCCTTCTCGTATCGTATGCCGGCATAGGGTGGGATGCACAGTTGCACCATCAAATGCGCACAAGGCATACAACCTTTGCACACGTGACTGTGAGGATTACATTAATGGGTTTTAGGAAAAGGCTACCCTCCTGTATCTATCAATAGAGCGTGAGACAGAGGGTGGGCTGAGTGTGACTGGAATTTCTTCAATCAATTACCGAGAGGTGAGATTGAGGGACGTTACGACACTTGGAGTCAGGTATATTCCTGTCTCCCTACGCACCTACGAGATGGTACGAGATGGGTCTTTACCGTCATCACATGACATGTCACCCTGTTCTGTACACTGCACTGTAAGGTTCCCTTGCCTTCCTCCTTGCACTTATGCCAAACGGGTTGGACGCACTACTGCACCATCAACTGTGCACCCTGGCATACTTCTTCTGCACCATTCCCATGTCGATTCCTAAACCGGGTATGAGATATGGGTTTCAATCATTCTTCCTCGAGTGATATTAGTCATGGGGTGAGTGACAGTTCATTCATTCCATTTGAGTGACTATGAGTTGAGTATCACATTCCTCATCATCGACGAATTTCATGCGATTCCTTCAATCAGCCACCTCCCTGGGTGCTGCCGTGTGGTCCCTGCCATGACGGACGTGTGCCGAGAAGATGCCTTGGTACCTCCTGCAGCCGACAATGACACAGGATGTGCCATCGACAATCAACCTTGATTCCCTACAACCTGGGCCAAGTTTTTCTAACGCTATACCTTCTCTTTCTCAGTGACGTTCATGTTTTAAGTGTGGGGACGTTAGTGGATGGTCTCTGGCGTGGTCCTAGGTCCTTGTTACTCGGTTCACCCTATCCGTTAAGGTCTTAAGTGTGGGGACGCATCCCTGTGCGTCTACATTACATACCCTTCTGCATATGCCTCAACCTACTAATGCATCTATGCCATGACTTGCTGTTACCCTGATGGGGTCCCTCCCCACCCAACCGTTCATTTTCCACCCACCCTTGGGGCTGTTCCCTTTGCAGTTTTCCTTTATTCCTTGATTTTGAGGTCCTGCCATGTCAATGCATCCTACGTTCATCAAAGTCTAAATCCAACCTTATATCCCTGTTCCTCCCTATGAATTGACCATTTTTCCTTTTTACCTACCCCTGTTCCGGTGCACGGTCTTTGAGTTATTAAATTTTGAAGCATTTTGCGTAAATTAGCTGGTTTTCCATGTGAATGCACTTTTCTTGTTTCGGAACCGTGATCTGACATCATAGCCCTGACAACCACTTTTCTGCTGACATTTTTCCTTTTTATCCCATGTCATTCCAATGCACGGTTTGTCCAATATTAATTTTCCAGTTTTTTAAGACTTTTTCGTGCGTCTTTTTGACATTTTTCCATGTGAACCTGTCCTGTTTGCATCGGAATTCCAATTTGATTTGACAACCGTGTCCCCCGTGCCTTCCCCCACCTTTTTCCTTTTTCTTCCACCCTCTTTCGCCTTTTGGATTTATTATGATTAATTTTTAAATGAGTTTTCGGGCGTATTTTTGGTGTTTTTCGCATGTGAACCCCTCCTACTTCCACCGGAACTACGGTTTAATGTGACAACCCTGTGCCACCCCTTCCTGTGGACATTTTTCCTTCTTCCTGCATGTCATTCCGGCGAACGGTTCGGCCCATATTAATTTATGATTCTATTTTCAGATTTTTTTTTAATTTTTCCCACGTGAACACGTCTTATCTCAGCTGGAACTATGTTTTGATGTGATAGAATTGTTGGGCACGTCTTTCTGCACAATTTTCCTTTTTCCCGTACCTCATTCCGATGCGCGGATCTTTTGATATTAATTTTTAATTGCGTTTTTGGTCCGTTTTTTGTGATTTTTGCACGTGACCACCCTTTACTCCCCCGGAACTTCCATTGCACATTTTCCCTGTCTTCCCCTTGCCATCCTGCCCACTTTTTGTTTTTACGCCATTTCGTTTTAACGTCCGGATTGGGAGTTATTAGATTTTCTTTATTTTTATGTGTTTTTATGCGCCCGTCCTGTGCGTGAACGCGCCCGTTTTCGATGTTACGCATCTTAATGCGTCCCGGTCACATCCGCGTGCCTCATCCCCGCATCCGAGCGTCCTTTCAATCCCATCACGGCAAATTTTTTTACCCCCGCCCTGCGCACGTGCGCGGGACGGGGGGGTATGCCTTCTTTTTTTTGGCCCTCCCCCCACCCCTACTCTTCCCCCCACCCCCAACCACTACCCCGCCCATAACCCCACCCTACCCCTAACCCACCCCATGGGCACCCCTTTGGGCCCCTGCCCATTTCCACCCCCTCGCCCTATGGGCACCCCCCGGGCCCTGCCCCTTCCCCATACCCTTCCCTATCCCCCCCCACCCTTCTCTCCCCCCGACCCGGCCCCTCCCCATTCCAACTGCCTCCCCTCCCTCTCTCCCTCTCCCGCTCCTTCTGCGTGTTCCCCCTTCCTCCCTCCATCTCCATCTCCTTCTCTCCCCTCCTCCTCCTCTATTCCATCCTCCTCCCCTTCTTCTTCTTCTCCCCTCCTCCTCTTCTCCTCCTTCTCTCCTCCCTCCCCGTCATTCTCCCTCCCCTCTTTCTTCTCCCTTCCTCCTCTCCCGCCCTGCCTGTTCCTCCCCTCTCCTTCTCCTCCTTCCTCTCCCTCTTCCCCTCGTCCTCCTTGGTGTCGCCCCTACAGCGCCGCCCACGCCAGCCTCGCAGATGCCTCACGCTCTAGTCGCAGCGCCCGCCTCCTGGAAGTCGCAGCGCTCGTGCCGCACCCCCGCCCTCGCCATCGTCGCTCGCCGCCTGGCCTTGTGCTCCAGGCCACTCGGCGTCTGCCTCGCACTCGCCTGCCTCGTGGACGCCGTTGACGCTCCGTCCGAGCGGCCTCTCGACCGTAGCACCGCCCTGCTCCTTCGCCCGCAGCGCCGCCCTGCTCCTTCGACCGTCGACCGTAGCGCCGCCCTTGTCCTTCGCCGACAGTGCTTGCCCCTGCCCTCATCGTCGCCCCTGCCCCGCCATGACTGCTCCAGCCCCGCCCGCGGCCACGTCAACACCCGCCCCTGGATCCACCTAGACCACCTTCCCGCCTGTCCACGTCCCATCACCATTCAAACCCACCCCCCCACTAAACCCCCTTCCCACCCCCATTCAAACCCATCCCCCATTTCCCTACATTAACCGCCATTCACCCCCAGCACATTTACACCCACTCCACCTCCTCCTTAGCCCTCATTCCCACAGCAACCACACACACACCCCAGAACGCACACCCACCTCCTATCTAGCCCCTATTCACACCCCACAACGCACACCCACCTCCTATCTAGCCCCTGTTCCCACCCACCACTAACCCACCCTACCTCCACACAAGCCCCCTTCCCCCCCCCCAAGAAACCCGCGGAACCGCTGCACTGCAAAAAACCCCTGTCCCACGTTGCAGCCCCGCTGCTCGGCTGCACCACCGCGATTCCCTCCATCAACCCTCTCCCACCCGTCGACAACCTCGTGGCATCGACCCACGCGTCGGTGTGTACGCGCGCGTGGGAGCTTGCGGTTGATCATGTGATTGATCGTGCGCGGGTGCAGGACTTTGATGTCGGTTGCTGACACGCCGCTGCCACGCAGCTTGTTTTTGGGTATTTTCCCAGATTTTTAATTCACACACTCGCAAACCCTTTTAAAATTAAAAAAAAAAACAACAAAAAAACATTGAAAATTTCAAAAACAAAATCA
Source organism: Lygodium microphyllum (assembly GCF_053477565.2). Classification (NCBI taxonomy): domain Eukaryota; kingdom Viridiplantae; phylum Streptophyta; class Polypodiopsida; order Schizaeales; family Lygodiaceae; genus Lygodium; species Lygodium microphyllum. The sequence continues at coordinate 15,031,959 of NC_141148.1, read as the reverse complement.
TTAAAAAACACTTAAAATTCTGACAAAAATTCCAGAAAAATCTCGAAAAATTCCTCTTATTTCTGCAACCCATGGCCATATTTTTGCTAAACCTGTAAATTTCAAAAAAAACATTTCTACCCATTTTAAAATTCCACAATCTTTTAAAAATACCCAAAAATATGAAAAAAATAATTAAAAATGCTTAAAAATTCTAAATTAATTTTTGAAAAATTCCCAACACTTCCATTAATATTTTTATTTATTTTTGGCATATTTTTCTAAGCTGTCATAATATTTTATTTTCCACCTAAATTCCTTAAAAATACAAAAAATAATAAAAACCTTATTTTTCATTCCACACACCAACTAAACATCTCGAAAAAAATCCAGATATTTCTGGATTGTGGAGAGCGCATTCTTTGCATTTCCATACACCTACTACTAGGTATTTTCCTTTTTATTTGTTATTTTTTTCAGCTACCCCAAAACCCACGGTTAATTCAAAAATGAAAAACAACCAACACAAATAAACAAAACAAAAACAAACCAACAAATACTAATTTAAAAAAATGAAACCTAAACACCACCATGGCACGCGCATTCGCGCTAAACACACAATATTTTTTTAAATTAAAATAAACCCACCGTTCACTTAGCACGCGCTAAGTGCGCTAAAGAGGCACTTTAATAAATTTTAATTAAAATGAACCAGCCGTCACATGAGCACACGCTGGCAAAAAAGCGCTCCACATCACCTTAATTTGTAATCAATAAACTTGCATTTAAAGACCCAGTCTGGGTATCGAAGTCCGGGATTCGAATTAAAGCACCGTTTTCGCCTAATAATTAGTAATTAAATTTTTAAGAAGAAACCGCCGTTTTCTTGCTAAGGTTTATCACTTAATAAAAATTCACCCATTCTTAATACTTTATTAAATTGAACATTTCATTAAATTAATTCCCCCTCACTGCACTTAATTTCCCTTTTTAATGAACCCGGTTTCGTGGAATGGGTATGCGCAGTCTTTGGAGTTATTTCCATGGTCAACCACCGGTTTATCCAAGATGTGGTCTTGATATGTGCGGGTTGTGGTGATGTTTTGGTTTAGTGTCTTTGTTACGGTTACGGGTACGGTGTGTAGTTTTTTCTTTATTGCTTGATACGGGGTTTTGGGTGTTTGTCTGATGCATAGCATGAAGCTTTCGGTCGCATATGTCTAGAGGTCATGTCGAATTTTTTTTCTAGGTTGTGGTTTGCTTGGGGTTAGTTGGTCGAGTCACGTTTTATTGTTTTGGTTGTTCTCTTATCCTTGGTTTTTTGTCTGTTGCTTTGCAGGCATTCTCCTTGATTGTCTGTGTTTGTGGTGTGTGTGTAACCATTTGAATGGTGCCTTCTCACGCTCCTCCCCCTATCTAGTACGTCCCATTAGTCAGTAGGGATTACTCTTCCCTACTCACTTTTAAGCCTCTCACGAAGGCGGGACTCACTGCTTTTGTGGCTACCTCCTTTCGATTGCTTCCAGAGGATCCATCGTTGTGTGACGAGTTTTTGGCCTCCTACAGCAAGAAGTCGGGACTAGTCTAGGGTATTTCTATGATTTTGACACCTCGAGGCTTAGGGAATGCTCTGTCTCTTCCCTCCAAAGGTGAACCTTTTGTTACCACTCGTCAGCTTTTCTCTAATGAAGAGATTCTGAAGCTGTTACAAAAGCAGACAAGGGAAATGCTGGATGTTAAGAAGGTGATAAACTCTTCAGGAGTTTCCTTTTCCATGATCACCGATCCCATATGGAAGATGGTCTATCAGTTTCTCCAGGACAGGTTTATGCCTGCCAAAATGCCATCCCAGTATTTGTCCAAAGAGCTTTTCACAGCTTCAAGGATGGTGTTGAAAGGAGTTGCTATTGATTGGAGCACTTACCTCCTCACTAAAATGGATCAACATTTCGTCAAAGTCACCAGGGGTAATGTTACCAATGTCACCTATGGATCATACTTATCTGCCTTCTTGACCTACTCAAGTTTACAGAAGAGTGTGCCTCCACCTCCTCCATCAGATCCAGTACCTCCTCCACCTTCAGATGCATCAGAACCCATTGATATAGAGGATGATGATTCTCCGCCTCCCTTGGTCATCCAGTGCAAACGCTTGAAGCGGGTAGCGGATAAAGCTCCTTCAGTACTTCCTTCAGTGCCCATTCCTGCTACCTCTGGCAGTGATATCCCTGGGTATCTCACTTGTAATAACCTGTTCAGAGCACATCGAGAAGGTTCATTGGACATATCAGTTCCCTCACTGAACAGTCTAGTCTTAGGAGATGCAATTCCTTTCCTCTGTAAAGATATTCAGAGTTCCATTGAATTATCAGTGTGACAGCCTGTGTTCAATAGCTGTACGCGTCCTTTTATGAAGAGCTCATGCAGTCTAAGGACCAGTTGCATAAGGCAACATCCGAGTTAGCCTCTGCTAAGGATACCCTAGCAGATTTGTTTAAGTAAATGGAACAACAAACCCAACTAGTTGCCACCCAAAGAGATGAGATCTCTTCTTTGAAGATCCAGTTACTAGAGGCTCAATCAGAGGTTAGTAGCCTTTCAGAGGAGAAGGAGAGGATATCCAGAGAAGCGCAGGAGTTCCAAACTCTTTTAGATGACAAACTTTTAGCCTTACAGACTACTAATGACACAGTGGAATCACAAGCCTCCCAAATTAAGCAGTTGGAAGATCAACTGGCAAAGTCACGGTCTGTTCCTCCAAGCCCTAATGTTTCCTTGATTCCTTCTCTCTCACAGCAGGACTTGGCTACTCTTCAGAGACAGGCTATCTTGTGTTCTCTATTCCAAGATAAAGTGGAAAGATTGCAATCCAGAATGGATTTGTTATGGTCTACATTTGAGCAGTTTCAGGAATATGTTCCACCAGACCATTCTTTCTTTGTCCACTACCACTTATAGAAGTTAGCCTTCTACATAAAGCTTTCCACGATGGATTTACCTCTTCCAGAGGATGGATGGAGTGGGGCTTGGTCTGCTGAGTTGCTGACAGAGGTGGTGAGGATGGTGTTTGAAGATTCTGTCACGACAGATACCATGTTGATGTCCTACATGTATCTACGAGGGGACTTGTTAATTCCATATGAGGTGGATATGGCATGGTATGTGGGAGACGTGGTTCTACAAGCTGTTTTGTATGTCAACCATTTGGAGTTGCGCATAGCTGACATGTTCCAGAATTACTCCTCCAAAGTGGTTGATTGTCATGATAATTCCTGGCATACCATGATTGATTCTGTGGTCCTGAATCAAAAACAAAACATAGCCCCTACCTATGCCCAGAGTACTAATCAACTGAGGATGGATCTCTTAGCTTATCTTTCAAAACATAATCCGTTTGATTCTACCTTCTTTGATGCCTATCATAGAAGATCTCTCTTAGGACCTTCTGTTCCTACCCTCCTATATTACCAACAAATGGCTCATCGATATGATATATATCTTTCCCTTTGTCAATCTAGTTCCACAACCATTTTACCCTTCTTTTCCAACCTTCATCTTTCCCTCAAATTCCCATTTTTACATAATGTTCCTTTATTGAGGATAGAGTATTTTCCCATTCTTCGCCATGTCATTCTTCATCCATTCATGTACCCTCCACATTTCCTATTTATCAGTTAACACCCTTCCTTAGTGATTCCCTCCAAATTTCTGCCACTCCTTCTTTAAATCGTTCTTCCTTTTATGATTTTGCCTATCCCTCACTTCATCCACTTTTCCTTATTCCACTTCCCTCTCCTAATACTTCTATATCTCAACCACCTCAGTTGGTTAGTGACTATGACGGGTTTGATAATCAGATTTTCAGAAGAAGGAGATGGAGCTCGAATGATTCCCTTACAAGACCTCAGATCAATTGGCCCGTATCTCCAGGAGAATGGATAGCTGCCAGTCAAGCTTATCAGAACTATATTCATTTTGCTCAGCAGTATTCACAGTCTGCAGATCCCTCAGTGAGATTAACTGCTCACTTTGCTTGGTACCTGGCGTATATGCATAGGCACTCTCATAATGATTCCAAGCCTATTCCAAAGTTGTGCATGAATGTCAATGTGAGCATTGATTCCCAGCAGCAACTGTATATATTGTATTTTCATGCCCTTTGTTTACCTAGCAGATACCTGGTCCTATTGGAAAGGATGTGTTGTCTTCAGTTTTTTCAAAATCCTCCCAAAACATTTGTAGATGAATCCTTGTCTATGGATCATTTCCGAAATCATCAATCTTTCAAGAGGGATCATCTTCATTGATACCTTTCCAACGTATGGTGGATGCTTTTTAATGAAAATCTCTCTTTTTGGAGGAGTCATTCAGATGGTTGTGTTGTGTGTAGTGTTTGTGTTGTGGGTTAATTTATGTAATACAAACGTGGTGGTTTCCTATTGGATTGGATTTCGTGCGAGCTACATTTTGGAGATTTGTGGTGATGGGGTCGTGGTTGCAGAGTTGAAGCTGATGCAGAAGAAGAAGAAGAAAACTCTTATATCCTTTACAAGTTTGTTGTGATTTCTAGTTTGATAAGAAGTGTTAATGTATAAAGGGTTTTCCTTTCGTTGTATTTTTATATCAGATACAAGTGATAAGTTGAGGTCGTGGTTGGCTGGATTGTTTTTGAAGAGATATTGAATATCAAAGTTGAGATTTTAAATGAACTTGTATTCCCTTTTTCCTGGGTCGCAAGGACGCTTCCTTATTAAGTGTGGGGATATGTTGAGTGTTGAAATGACTTGTTTTTTGGCTAATTTTTGTTGTTTTTGAGAGCTGAATGGTTGATTTTATGAGATGATTGATTGGTTTGGAAGTGGTTTGAGAGTATTTTGGATGATATTGATTGTGTTTTGGAAGTTTATGATGTTTATCAGTGGTTCTGTGATGTTCTGATAGGTTTTGATTGGTTCTGTATACCTTCTATATAGCTTCTGTTTTGTTCTGATTGTCTTTTGTAAGGAGGGATGGAGTATTGATTGATAAAGGTTGAGATCTTGTGAAAGTTTATTGAATGGTTTTTGAGAGTTTGAAATGGTTTGAGTATGAGTTATGAGGTTTTGATGACCTTCTGTAACCTTCTGTAGGTCTTTTGTAGAGCTTCTGTCTTTGTTCTGTTCTGTACTATAGCTGTTCTGGTACTGTTCTGTATGCTTCTGTATGTGTTCTGATGGATGAGAGTGTAGCTTGGGAAAGTTTTCTAGCCTTGGAAAGAGGTGAATACAAGTACAAAAGAGCTGAAAGAAGTGAAAGAAGCAGCTGCTGAAGACTCAAGTGAAGACTGAAGTGAAGTGATAGTAGTGAGCTATGAAAGGACACTGTAGTGGCTCTGGTGACTCTTCATATCAGACATACCTCTTGGGAGGGGTATTCACGACCTAAGAAGGATTATTGAGAGTGATTTTGAGAGATTGTAATGAGGATATGATGTGTTATTGATAGAGAGAGAGAGAGAGAGAGAGAGTTAGAGATAGTAAATTCTACAAAAACTGAGTGATTGTATATGAGAGATTGAGAGAGAAGACTATGAAGATATTGAAGATGAATACTATGTGATGTATTTCCATTCAAAGATGGTGTATTCCTTTGCTTTCTTTGTTCTATTGATGGATTTTGTGAAGATGTTGAAGAATATGGTTGATTTTATCAAATCCGTGGGAGATCTACATGATGCTGCATGAAGATTTGTTGTGCATGGTGTTCTTTTCTTCATTGTGATCATATAAAACATAATAAACAAGCTTGTTGATGTTACAAGATAGATTTTCTTGCAAGAGAATTCTCTTTTCCTTGGTGTTCCTCTTGGGGCTCCAGTGTGTGTGTGTGTGTGCACATGCGCATGCACGTGCACGTATCCGTGTATGTGCATATTTATACATATACCATATTTTCTTTATGGATATGATAGATTATAGTTTGGGCATGGGGATTAGGTTTTGAGGATCAGATATACATATACATACATATATATACATGTGTGCATGTGTGTGTGTGTGCATGTGTTTTTCTTTGTCTTTGTAGAAGTGACTTAGGAATGTTTTTATAGGGACCAAAGGGTTGAGAGATAATGTTTAGGGGATGAGGAAGGGGGCAATGGGGGTGTATGTGTGCATGAGTGCATGCATGCATTTGTCATTAAAAAGCTTTAAATTAGGATTTCAAATGAGCTTTCATACTAGATGATTTAGGAATGAACGGGAGATCATAATTATCTCATGACATAGCAATACACTTTACAAGTATAAAAGGGGAGGCGATGCAATATATATATATATATATATATAAATGTCATGTTGCAATAGTTAATTGAGATTATAGACCCAATAAGCCTTATTGGCATCCATGAAGAGTGTGGTACTTGAATCCATATAAAAGAAGTGGGTGAGAGCCTTATTGGCATCCATGAAGAGTGTGGTACTTGAATCCATATAAAAGAAGTGGGTGAGAGCCTTATTGGCATCCATGAAAAGAAAATTGCTTACGACACGAGTTGTTGGATAGCTGCAAATAATAATGGACAGGTTGTGGTGGGAGTGGTAGCATGGAGAGTAAGATGTCCTGCAAACTTGCCTATTTATAGTCTAAAAGAAGACCACTACATCCATGGCTAGTACAACTTTTTTGAGGGTTCGGTGGTTTATAGAAAGGAGGAAATTTATGTTGCAAAGGTAGCAATAATTGGATCATAAAGGGAAAGGGAAGGGTTTTTCGATAAAACCCCATAAGGGAATAAAATATTAATGGGAGTAACTTATTTTTGGAGTGGTTGTAAAGAAGATTTTTCAAAAAAAAAAATCTAAACCCATAAACAAAGAGTGACAGCATGCCAGAAAAAGAAAGGGGATTTTTATACAAACGTAGTAATTAAATAAAGAATATAGGTTAACAAATAAACGTTAGAAGGCATAATCATGACTACGATGTTATGATAGAATGTGTGGAAGTAAGGCAAAATACGAGTTAAACAATACACGTAAGAAAGGTAAGTAAAAAATGCTTAGACTTACAATTAATCAAATTAGAAGGCCATAATAAACTAATTAATTAGAAGCTGGTAGTTAAAACAAAAACGTCTCACGCTATATTCTGCAAATAATGCCATTGCGTTGTCAGCCAATTCAAGAGATCCATCGTTTATGAGCCATAGTGACTGTGAAAGGGGGACACAGTGCATAGTAGTAGGGCTTGGCTGGTAGCCACAGTCATAGCATAGTGCGCGTGGAGGAGCATGCAGCACGTGTTAATGCAGAGGATCTCACAGCGATTACTGCAGTTGTGCATGGGTGGGGGACCGCAACAATATCACGTGGGCTGAAGATAAATATCAGTATGGGCCCCAGATTTTCGCAGACGTGTCGATTCTTTCTCGGTGACTTGCCGGTAGCTTAAATTTTTATATTTATTTGAATAATACATTTGATAATGCAAGCTTGACATCGTCTTCTCACGTGGGCGCATGGTTCTGAGGGTCTGCCTGTGACAGACACGGAACAAGGTTCGAAACCCGGGCAATCAGTCGAGGAGAGACCAAACCTCATTTTAGGGGCCTTTTTAATCCATGGGACCCATAATTACCTGGTACGGGCTGAACCCGTCAAAATCTGTGGGGCCCGTGTTGAGATATATCCACAGCCTATCACGTGTAATGGCATTTGTAAGGGACACAGAGAATGCGACGATTTAAGAGAGGGAGGCATTGTAGAGGTCGTGGCAGAAAGCAATGGAAAGAAGGGAGGTGGAGTACGGAGGCGGGGTGGTCTAGGAAGTGTAGGGAAGCACGGGTCGAGTTGGAGAGAAGGTGGTGAGGCAAGTGTCTCGTCTGCTAGGAAGAACTGGCAGGATACCATGGTACGTGACAAGGGAAGGGGAAGAAGGAAGAGGAACACCGAATGAGAGCGATGGTTTTAAAGGAGAAAGGTGGGCTGAAGGCAAGGTAGGAAGGAGACGTCGATGGACAACGAGAGGGTGGTAAAACTGTGAAAAAGGGTTTTATTAACTTTGTGCATGCGGCCAAGGAGGGTTATTAAGGTGATAAAGAGAGGGAGGGGGGGGTGCAAGGTACCCACCAAGGGCAAAAAAGGGAAAAGGAAAAGGGATAGTTCGCGTGTTAAAATATAGAGGGATTGGGGACTTTGCAAAGGTATGTAATGCATATGAAAGTTAAGAAACTAATTTCAAATTTATAAGATGATAGAGGAATGTTTGAAGGTAATCATAGGGGTAAGATATCACTTGTATGATAAAGGGAGATAACAATGATCATGGTGTTGTTTAAAACTACGGGAAGGGGTGATAATTGTTGGTGGAAGTTGTAGTAGTGAATATTAATATCGAGGAGAATGTATGTGCTACAATAGAAGAGTGTTACATAGGTGTTAATTGAAAAGGAAACTCAAAATTTCTTTTCCAAAGACAGATAGTGAGAAAAGTAAAAGGATAATAGTGAGTGTGTAAGGAATATAAAGATCAAAGAATTTGGAGTAATAAGATAAACCAAGAAAGTGACAAAGTCCATAAAATGTGAACACTATAATTGTTATAGTACTCTAAAAAATCACTCAAAAATTAACTATTTTCAATAGGAGCAACTTATAAGAAATTAAACTTAGAGTAAAACCTTACTATATGTTGACATTTGGCCACCAGTGTATCAAGTAGTGCCCTTTTGGGTTCGTCACCTCATTTGCAACACAACAAATGATCATCGAGGTGGGTCTAGGGCTGAATAATATCCACTCATCTACACTAGTCACAAGCTTCAGATTGAGCAAGAAACCCCCTCTCAAGAAGTTACTTTCATCACCACAAGCATCAATGAAGAACAACCAAACCAAGAACACAAATAAGTTCTTTTAAGGCATCCATTCCTTATAATTCTACTCATTGCACAAGCAAGGCATGTTTACAAACATAAGGTGCAAATCAAAACAATATGAAAGGCTATAATACCAAAGAATCAATACATTTCTAGTTATTTGTCTCAATTCAATAGTCTATTGTCCAACTATAACTCATATCTAATGGTGACTTCTATTTGTCTATGGTGGCTACATTCATCGAATAGTTCTCCAAGTCAATACCATGCTCTCACCATCTAGATCACTTCCTCCTATCCATGGCATTTTCCCTTGTTGGCCTTTCTACTTGGTGCTTGGCATCTTTGTCATTGTGGTTGCTTGCACTTATGTGCCCTTTGTTGGTGTCCCTCATCATTGTGCTTCATCCCAAGCATCATTCACTCTTCAACTCCTACTCCTAATCTAGGATTGCCTCCTTGCTTGCTCTATAGTGCCTATAGCTACTCGCCCACCTTTCCTATTTCTCCCTTCCTCCTTAACCCTACTTGTTGGTTCCTTCTCATTTCTTTTTTGAACTATTATAATGAGCATAATTTCTTTTTTGAGCTAAATAATATCCAAACAAACCCACTATTGGTGTTGTTCCAAGACAACTTTGTGGCCTTCCTAGAAAGGACATTGAAATCAATTTAGAAAATGTCAAAGAGGCAAGGAAAGATGCAACAAGAGAATGAAGATGGGTGGTCAAAGACATGTCTCACTTTGATATATGCTGTACATCAAGGATTGGCTACAAAGCACCAAAGGGCCTTCAATAATAAAATTGTGATATTTTATTTTGAGAAATTAAATAACATCCAAAGATCCAAAGTAGTGCAAAAGAAGGTAGACTTAAAAGTAGCATTGCCTTCCTTGAATGGGAGAAACCACCAAGAAAACATTGACTTCAAGAAAAGAATGCACTAATAAAGGAGCACAATTGACTAAAAGATACTCTATAGTGTGTGGATGCTATTGTGGCCAACACCCATATGTATAAAATTAGGGCTTCATATAATTACGTCAATCACATAACCATACAAAATGGGAAACACCTCTACCAAAAATTCAAGGTCAAGTTTCTTTAAAAATGTTGAGGATTGGCTTGATCCCTTTTTTTATCCTTCATTGCTTCTTGAAGCTCCTTTGTTGGTACATCTATGTCTAGTGGAATTCTGCTAAGGGTCCTGGTTGATGGTGGGGCCTCAAAATCAAGCTCTAGAAGATCCATTTTCCTTCAATGACATTTGGTTTGTTGTCACTACTATTGATTAAAGAGTTTAAGACTTGCAGATCTATATGTTATCTCATCCCAAGGTCTAATGGAGCAAATAAAGACACGTAGGCATTGTCTTCATCAACATCTCCAAGAAAATGTGTGAAAATGCTATAAAAAATCTATCAATCCTTAGGATTTACATGCACAGTCATTTGCAACTTTGGTCACATTTGTGGATTTGGATCCTTATAAAAAAAATATACTCACAAAGTATTGGAAGAAGATAAGGCTCCTTTGTTGTAGTCTACATTTTAGAGGAATTTGGAGCTCAAAAGCTCCAATGCACCCTCAATGCACCAATGTCATTATGGCATAATATTTGTGCCTTTATACTTTGCTTGAAACCAATTCACTTTTAAAATAATCCATGAAAAGACACGATTATCATTATAAGAGTCTAACTAAATTACTTGGACATGATAATTTATCAATACTTGCTTCATGGTGCATAAATTATCCTCACAAATTATGAATACTTGGCCCATGTAGACAAGTTTGTTATATATAGTTTGGTCTCTTACACATGTACATCACTATTGTCAAATGGTCTAAGCTACAACACCATGAACCATGAACCACTGTAGCTTTCCTCAGCTACACGTTTGGACATATCAAGCACATCTATTCCCTACCACAAACCTTGTAGATTGTGTCATGAAGGAAAATACAACATTAATATTTGCACCTTGGATTAATTCCAGCCTTTGTAAATTCAGCCCTAGCCTATGTGTACATGTGTGAACAGCCCTTAAGTTTGGAAAGAGGGTTAGAATAAAAGGGACTAGAGGCCAAAGGCAAGACATCTTTTGATCATTGAATAATCTTGGCTTTTCCATCTTCTTGAAGTTAGCTTCTTCTTAGCCTATGAAGCACTCAGCCATGGCCGTCATGTATTCTTGAAACCCCAACCATTAATACATGATGAGGATGTCTTGGTGCAATAGACTTGTTAATTCTTTGTTGTTGCTTAGTTAATTTTCAATTTCAGTTAGATTTCATTCCATGGTTGATTGCTTTCATGACAATGGTATCAGAGCCTTGCTTTGATCCAAGGCAGGCTTTAATTCCATCATTTTCATGATTATGATCTTGCTGGGGAGGTCATTTTCATGGAAGATCTAGTTACAGGCATCATTTCTGTGTAACTGGACTTGAAGACACAGTTACATGGTTTGGTTTCTCCTTGACAGTGACTAGACTGGTTGTACTACTTCAAACTGTGGTTATTTTAGTGCTTCTTCACAGAGATATGGAGGCAAGATGGAGGTTCATAGCTAATTTGACAGGTCGTCATCAAATTTTACCCCATTTTGAAGGCTTATGGACCAAAAGAGGGTTAGACATGGCTGGAGGACACTTTAACTGTGGTTACTTTTGAGAAGGAAGGGTTTCTTCTTCTCTTTCCTCTTTCCTTTAAGCTTCCCTACAAACTGCCATGGACATTTCTTCTCAGATCTTCTTCCCATGACCTCTAGTGCTCAAATGGCTTATGCAAGAATTTTGTATGGGTCTCGAGCTACCTATTGGATACCTATATGCTTCATATCCATCTCGTTTTCATCACGTGCTATAAGAGGACATATTGCAGCATTTTGCGCTGTTTTTACACCCCCCCCTCTTGATCAACAAAACGTGATGCATTTGGAGATTATACTCTTCATAGGATGATCAAATGGAGTGCAACTATGGAGTATCCATCATCTTATACTTGATCTTTCACTCTTTTTGAAGATGGGAGCTTTCTCAAACCCTAGGTATGGAGCTTTATGACAGTTTTGGACAGCACTAAAATTTCTCAAATTTCTTCATCAAGATCAAAGGGTTTTTGCTCTATTATACTCCCTGAGGCTTCTACATACATCCTAGTACCAACATTGATTGTTCTTGAAGCTTGAAGCTTTGATGGAGCATGGATATGGAGATTGCAAACCCTATGCATAACAGTTTGGGATAGCATCAAAGATTCTTGAAATTTTTGAAGCAAATCATGGGGCATTTGTGGGCAAAGCATCTCTGAAGCTTCCTCAACCATTGTCCCTCAAGAATCCATCAACATTGGACCGACATTGAAGGAGATTGAAGCCAATGGAGGTCTAGGTATTCAATGGACAGCATGAAGCTTTTATGCCATTAAATTTTGGCATTCCCTCTCAAATTTTGGGATCTCTTGGACACATTGAAGCCCTCTCTATTACCTATTGCAACCTACTTCAAGTAGAGAAGGTAATCGGTCTTCATCAACCCTCATTTGGAGCATTCATGGAGTCATGGAGCTTTCATGGGATTAATGAAGCTGAAGCTTATCAAGGAAGGGATTATTCTTGAAGATTGAAGATCTCTTGGACTGATTTTAGAAGGATTATCAAGCTCAACTCACCTATGTCAAGCATTATGGATTGAAGGTCATTCCATCAACAATACTCTTCTCCAATCAATCAAATGAGGTACTCTAATCACTCTTAATTTCTCTTTACATCCAATTGCTGATCTCATTTCCAATTGTTGAAGAGAAATAAGAGGATTAATGAAGCTTTCATTCATAGCCTAATGCATTGCATGAAGCCTATAGGTTATGTCATTCATTGTCTTTACTAAACCTCTTCAATTTACTGAAATGGCCATCTCTAAATGTCTCAAACTCTTCCATAATGAATGAGCATTACCCATCTACTTTCATTCACTGAAATCAGTAATTTCTTGAGCTTCTTTACTCAATCTTTATTGCCTAACCCTGACATGAAATTGATTGCCTATTTTGACTCTTGATAAAAAAAAATCATTACCCAATTGGTAAGTGAGAAAAGCTTTGTAAGCAGTGAGTCACTGCTGAGGTAAATACCCCTCCATTTCTCATTTACATTTCAGCCTTTTCAATTCCAAACTTGCATACCATGAAAGGGAAAATGAAAGGCAATTGTATTTCATTCCTATTCCATGCATATCATACTGATTTTTAGAGCTAGAATTCACTTGCCATGTACATGCCCACGAGGAAAAGTGGATGCCGGGCGAGTTGGTAGGACAAAAGTGAGGTGACCCTCCTCTACCGACGAGGACCCTGAAGGGGAGCGCAACCTGGCTCGAGAGGGAACTTTGCAAACCCCTCGGGTCTCGGATCCCACGCATTTTCAAGTTTAGGTGTAGGTACAAATCTCAAAGGCACTTGAAATCAGCCTACAGCATGAGTTTATGGGCAGTGAGTTCTTGAGATATTGGCAAATGTATGGTACTCATGAATATATGGCAAATGTATGAAGACATATGGCTACAGTAAAATGTATGCATCCTATGGTAAAGACACTCTGGTTCAGCATTAAAGTTTGGGACATAGTATGTATGCATACCCTCATTAAAGATTGCAGTCTACATCAAGTTAGACAGCCATTTTACTGATTACAGAGGTCATTTTCAGTATGGGCAGATGTATGAGACTCTCCTACAGGGTTATGAAGTTGGTACATGCTTGGTATTGATGGTACAAGTCATTAATTGACTAGAATAGGGTATTCACTGCTTGCAGGAATTTTCAGACAGCAACAGAAAATCCCTTACAGAAATTTTTGCACTCATCCATTTTCTGCACTTGATAGCTTGTTGGATAGAGGACTCTTCAAGCTTCGAACAGAGACAAAGACCTCGTAATTTGGATCTCTAGAAGTGAAGATAATCAAGTTTTTCTACTGCAGGAAATTCAGGATAGAAATCAACCCATGGCTAGGAATAAGAAGAGAGACCCTGTTTTGGATACTATCAATGAAGAATTGAAGGAATATCAACAGGAAAGGGGTGAACATCAACAGGAAAGGGGTGAACATGACACTTCTCAAGATGCCATTTACCGAATGCATTATGAGAACGAAGAGGTTGATGCAAGTTCCACCCACTCCCCTACCAATCAACCCATAGAGATGTCTCATATCTCAATGAATTCAAACAATTTTCAACAATTGTCAAATGACATAAAGGATATGAAATCAGGCTTCGAGGGTATGAGGTTGGGTATTGACAAGCTTGTAGCACTTCTTGGTGAGAAAATGTTGCCTACAACTGGTCTTAATGTCCCACATCCTCATATGGCTGAAGAACCACCTAAACCACCTACTCCTAAGGTGGTAGGTCAATTTGAAGTTGGAGAGTCATCTAAAGCTAAGGATTTTGTTCAGCCCACTTCACTTCAGCCACAATTCCATCAACAAAAGGGTCACTTTCAGCCACATGGGCAAGATCCTCAAGAGAGAGTGCAAACAAACTCAAAGCATGATGAAGACATCCATGGGTGCAACTCTTTCTACAAGCAATTTTACCCTCAAGCAAATGTTGGTGGCTATGAGCAAGGGCATGTTAATTCAGCCCCAAACTCTTATGGGCAGCCACATGGACATGTGAATTCAGCCCCAAATGCTTATGGACAGCCACAACATTATTTCTCTACTCAAGTGCAGCCCAATAAGCCAAGTCCCATGTCAAATCATGGTTGGAATTAGCAAAATAATGGGCAGCAACCACCTTTCAACTCACCTGTGCATGGACAACCTCAAGGGTACCATGGACAACCTCCCAATGTGAGCAACACATACTTTCAGCCTCAAGGACATTATTTCCAGCCACAAAGTCATGGTATGCATTATGGACAGCAAACTCCTTATGCACAAGGGTAGGGAAATAATGAATATCCTAGGCAAGGATCTTTTGGCAATTCTTTTGGGCCACAACACCATAGTGGGCAGCAGCACCATAATGGACAACCTCCTCAATACGAGAGAGAGTACAAGGAGAAAATAGTTATCTCAAACTTCAAGGGAGAGAACCCTTCACCCACAGAGTTGGAGGAGTGGTTTGACAAGTTAGAGATGTATTTTTCCCTTTACCCAAGGCCCGATAATGCCAAAGTAAAATTTGCAGCCCTTCATCTAGAAGGCTATGCTCACACTTGGTGGAGATATATGGCGAGGACGGGACATGACTTCTTGTCTTGGGATGCATTGAAAAATGCTATGATTGAAGTCTTTGTTTCCCCTATTGAAAAAGAGCGGTTAGAGAAGAAGTGGTATGCACTTGATCACCGTGGTCTCTCAGTTAGAGAGTACTCAAATCAGTTTTTGAACCTTTCGATGTATGTTCATGGGGTCTCCGATAGTGCCAAGTTGAATAAATACATATTTGGTTTGGAACCTACTCTTTCTTCCGAAGTTGGAGCCATGAATCCTACATCCCTACAAGCTGCCATTCAATTGGCTGAACGTTATGGGCAGAAATACAAGGGTTTTCAGCCAAAAATAGGGCATTCTTTTCAGCCTACGCAGTTCCCAAGGACATCAGGCCATTATGGGCATGCTAAAACTGATTTTCAGCATATTGGGAAGCCATCAAATACTTTCAACAATACCTACAGCAAGATACCCACTTTTCCTACTGTTTTTGGGTCAAAACAAAGTAGTAATTTCAGACCTAATGCTGAAAATAGATTTGATGGAAAGAGAACTGATATAAGTGCCAAAACTTCAGCCCCTATTCAAGGCAAGCATGTATCGAATGACAAGCTCAAAGATATGTATGCTAAAGGACTATGCTTCAAATGTGGAGAGAAATGGTCACCCGATCATGAGTCCAAATGCAAGGCCAAAAATATGAAGATTAGCATGATCATCGAGGATAATTCCGATGTTGAATCTATTGAAGGAAGCTTGGCTCAGCTTGATGTCACATCAACTCAAGAAGAGGCGCATGAAAATGAAGAGAATGTCCATGATGAGTTCTATGATCCGATGGATGGGTTTCCTTTTGACCCGGGCGGTCATTATTTGGATGATTCATGGACTGATTTACATCCATCGCTATGTGCCATATCAAGTGATGCATGGAGTGGTTCAAGAGGGGATAATACCCTACGCCTTAAAGGTCAAATCAAGGGAAGGACCGCTCATATACTCATTGATACGGGGAGTACACATAGCTTCTTTAATGCTAAGTCACTCAATGGGCTGAAATTGAATACGCATGAAATGCCTACATCACTCAAAATCCAAGTGGCAAATGGAAATTTTGAGAAGAGCAATCAATGCTGTCCAAATGTACCTATCACCCTTTCCCCATTGTGCACTACATCGGTGAGCCTAATTGCATTAGAAATGGGTCCCATTGATATAATACTTGGCTGCAATTGGCTGAAATCTTTGGGCAGATTTACCATGGATCTCAACAACATGGAAATGGAGTTTAAATGGTGTGGACAACAAGTAACACTACATGGAGTTGAAAAGAAAAGAATGGAGATGATCAGCCCCAAGAAGGTTAAGAAAGAGATAAATGCAAAGGCATGTATGTTCACCATTCTTCTTTCCAAGATTGAAGAGGATGAGCCCTCTTCTCCTACCAACAATATGGACCCATGTCTTTGTAAATTCCTGAACGAATATGATGATATTTTTCAGCCACCTACCTCTCTTCCTCCCAAAAGAGAAGTGGATCATCCCATTGACTTGCTGCCCAATACAAAGCCCATCAACAAACCACCATATCGCCTCTCCAAAGTGGAAAGAGAAGAGGTAGAATGCCAAGTCAAAGAGATTTTGGAAATGGGTCTCATTAAGGCAAGCCAATCACCTTTTGCTTCTCCAGTCCTTCTTGTGAAGAAGAAAGATGGCTCCTTTCGAATGTGCATTGACTACCGCGATCTCAACAAGGTCACTATCAAGAATAGGTATCCAATACCTAGAATAGATGATCTCTTAGATGAATTGAAGGATGCCAAGGTGTTCTCCAAAATTGACTTGAGATCGGGATATCATCAAATACGCATGAAGGAAGGGGATGAATTTAAAACAGCCTTCAGGATGGAGAGGGGTCTTTACCACTTTATGGTTATGCCTTTTGGGTTATCAAATGCTCCAGCTACATTTCAGTCTCTCATGAATAAGATACTTCAGCCATTGCTCTTTAAAACAGTTTTGGTATTCTTTGATGACATTTTGATCTATAGCAAGAATAAAGAAGACCATTTGCAACATGTAAAAGAGGTCTTTGACATATTGAGGATACACAAACTATTTGCCAAGGCCACTAAATGCTCTTTTATGACAAAGGAAGTTGAGTACTTGGGTCATATAGTGGGAGAAGATGGAATCAAAGTGGATCCTAAGAAGGTTCAGTGCGTCAAAGAATGGCCTACGCCAACCAATGCCACTTCATTAAGAGGTTTCCTTGGTTTGTCATCCTTTTACCGAAGGTTTATGAAGAACTATGCTCATGTTGCAGCTCCTCTTACCGATCGGCTGAAAAAGGAGGCCTTCTTCTGGGATGAGATCGCTGACAAGAGCTTTAATGAGCTGAAGCAATTGCTTGTTTCAGCACCCATACTAGTTTGCCCTGACTTCTCCAAGACTTTTACCATTTATGCAGATGCCAATGGTAGAGGTTTGGGGGCAGTTTTGGTACAGGAGCATGGTGTCATTGCATTTGAGAGCAGAAAATTTGATGACAAAGAGAGAGAGATGCATGTTTATGAGCAGGAAATGCTCGCTATCTTACATGCAATCAAGAAATGGCACCACTACCCCTATGGGACACACTTCAAAGTCAAAAGCGATCATAGGGTCTTGAGATATTTTCTCTCGCAGCCCAATCTTTCTCCCAAGCAAAAGAGATGGTTGGCCACTTTGCAATCATATGATTTTGAAATATCATACATGGCTGGCAAAGATAATGTGGTGGCTGATGCGTTATCAAGAATGTGGGCATGCAGTCTATCTACTGTGTCTACCATCTATAAGGATTGGATTGAAGACATTCAAGAGGAATATGTGCTTGATGAGCATGCTGCCCATATTTTACAGAAATTACAGCAAGGGTGTGATGCTGAATTTCCTAATTTTAAAGTGCATAATGGCCTCTTATGGTTTAAGGGTAAAGTGTACTTGATTCCCAGCAGTAAATTCAAGCTGAAGGTGCTTCAAGAGATGCATTCATCGCCAATGGCTGGTCACTTGGGCCTTTTCAAGATGTTTGATAGAGTTCATCAAAGCTTCTATTGGAAAGGTCTATGGAAAGATGTTAAAGAGTATGTATCTCAGTGCTTGGAGTGTCAGCAAAATAAGGATTCCACTCTATTACCAGCCGGCTTACTTCAGCCTTTACCCATACCTACGGGCAAATGGACAGATATTTCCATGGATTTCATAAATAACGGGATTGCCTACTACCAGTAATGGATGGAACAGTATCTATGTGGTAGTTGATAGATTGACCAAATCAGCCCACTTTATCCCAACTAAAGTCCAATTTTCAGCAAGGCAAGTCGTCGAGCAATTTATGAAAGGTGTGTTCAAACTACATGGTATGCCTATGAGAATAGTATCAGACCGTGATTCGAAGTTTATGGGCAACTTCTGGAAAAGTCTATTCTCATCTATGGATACTTTTCTCACTCCTAGCACTGCCTATCACCCTCAGATTGATGGGCAAATGGAGAGAGTCAATCATTGGGTGGAAGTGTACCTTAGGCATTATTGTCATGACACACAAGCTTCATGGGATCGTTGGATCCACCTTGCTGAATTTTGCTATAATAACACGCACCACATGAGCATTGGGATGTCTCCGTTTGAAGCTCTTTATGGTATAAAATCCAACTTCCATCAGTTTTATTCCATGAAGATATCAACCCACAAGCAAAGGAAGAGTTGGAAAGAATGGAGTTGCTCATGAGGCAATGCAAGGACGGCATGAGGAAAGCACAAGAGGTAATGAAGGTCTATGCAGATGAGAAAAGAAGACATTTAGATTTCAAGGTTGGAGATTTGGTATTTCTCAAAGTGCCCAAGATGCATTATGCTTCATTAAAGGGTGGGAACAATAAGCTTGCTCATAGGTTTTATGGGCCATACTTGATCTTGGACAAAATTGGAGAGCTTGCTTACAAACTTCAACTACCATCTTCTACTAGAATACATGATGTATTCCATGTTTCACAGCTGAAGAAGTATGTTGGGCCCGATGTACAAGTATTGGAAGAGTTACCACCATTGGATGAGGCAAGACTGATCATATATGAACCTGAAAGCATTATTGGAAAGAGAGAGAAAGTTCTCAGAAATCGTACTCTCATTGAGTATCTCATTAAGTGGAAGAATTTGCCCATTGAAGAGTCTTCTTGGCAACCATCCACTTATGTCAGTAACTTTCCTTGGTTATTACAGGATGATATATGATGTAGTATGTAGTGACTGTGCAGAGACAGCTTGCTGTATGAAATTTCTGCAGACAATAAAACTGTCCTGGCTTCATTAGAATTTGATTTTGATGTTATGGGGTGATGCTTGGGAGTATATACTTCGTTTCTACACCTCATACGCCTCATTTGGACCAATATATCAAAAGTTATGGCAGTTTTAGTGAATTAGCCCTGTTTGGACAACAGCCAGTTTTCTCACAGTTTGGCATGCAAAAAGGTCTTCTTTTCATGGACAGTGCTTTCTTATCACTTGGAAGATGAATGGGCATGATTACTATCATCCTTGACTTGGATTTAGTCCATTACTTCTTGGTTTTGAGGACAAAACTATCTTCAAGACGGGATGGTTTGTCATGAAGGAAAATACAACATTAATATTTGCACCTTGGATTAATTCCAACCTTTGTAAATTCAGCCCTAGCCTATGTGTACATGTGTGAATAGCCCTTAAGTTTGGAAACAGGGTTAGAATAAAAGGGACTAGCGGCCAAAGGCAAGACATATTTTGATCATTGAATAATCTTGGCTTTTCCATCTTCTTGATGTTAGCTTCTTCTTAGCCTATGAAGCACTCAGCCATGGCTGTCATGTATTCTTGAAACCCCAACCATTAATACATGATGAGGATGTCTTGGTGCAATAGACTTGTTAATTCTTTGTTGTTGCTTAGTTAATTTTTAATTTCAGTTAGATTTCATTCCATGGTTGATTGCTTTCATTACAGATTGTCAATGAGGGGTGCCAAATACATGTTGATGTCCTTTACATGAAATTTTTCTAGGATGAAGAGAGAAAACATCAAATGCTTTTACTCACTACAAGATATAGGCCTTATACCGACGTTAAAAGTGACGAAAATGTAAATAAAATTTTTTTCCCCATCGTCATAAAAAGTGTCGTTATTGGCGATGCCATAGAATAGTCGGTATCAGCGTCGTTATTGGCGTCGGTATCAGTGTCACAAATGTGACACTGATACCGATGCCAATAACGTTGCTGATACTGACGGTCTGCGATGATAATAACAACGCCAATAACGACGCGAGTAGTAAATTTGTGGCACTAATAGCAATGGTAACAGGGATTTTTTTTTTTGTGGCAGGGTAGCATATAGCATTGTGTGCTTTATTTGGGCCATACAAAATAGTTTCCGCACTGTGTACAATGCTCGTGCAAATAAAAACAAAGTATACTGAAATCATGACACTGATACATGAAATAAATAAATGATCGCATAATGAAAGCGACTGGTATAATCATGAGAAGATAACACTAATACATAGAAAATATCTACACAGATTTGGCAACCAAAAAAGAAAGGTGTGTGAGCTCCAGGGATCTAAGGGCCAGCTATATATCCTCGCCATCCGAAAGCTTGTCCTACCGCAAAGGAGCATCGAACGAACTCTGTAAAAAAAGAAACAGCAATACATCAGACCACCATACAATAATGCATTCTAATTAAACATGGTAACTACAGACAAGAAAGATGAGTGACTTATAGGGCTGCCGCATCTATACAATCGGTTGATCAGTGCAATGAGACCATACCTCTCTGTATATTGAGTCTCAAGGCCGGTCGGATCGCGATTTGTAATGGAGTGCTGCAAAGAAAACAAAATACTAACTGTTGGAAACATGATTGTCAGTACAAAGGATATTGCAAAAAAATAAACAAGCAAAACAAAAGAAAAAATTACAAAGTCCTCCAAATATGTCATGTGGCCACCACTCCCAAGATGATTGACCACTCCGACCTCGAGACGTGCCCTTGCCGCCTCGCACTGTTGAATCCAAAATCTTGGAGAATCTATAGCCTTCTTCCTCAGTCGGCGCCAATTGTCCGTGTCTAACCACTCGGGCTTTGCAGCCCCACTCTTGAGTGCCTTGTGTGCATCTGACCGTCTGTGTGACATATATGCACGCATGCAATCCATCATCCAGCCGGTAGAAAATCTATCTACTCAGGCTGGAATCGGAAACTCCTCATGCAAGGATGCTACTATGTAGTCCTTGCTCCCCTCTGGTATGTTCTTCCAATGATTTAAGACGTGCTGAAAAACTTGTTGGCACAACTCTCTCATGCGAGCCATCACCCTCCTCCCCTCATCATTCATGATGATGGCTCCTGACCTATCATCGACTAGATATGCATATCCCCCTAGGGCATGCCTAAGATGGGTCCTCTCCCACCTATATCCACACTCCTGGGCATATCTAGAAGACCCCTGTGCATTCGGTGTACCGACCGGGGTAATATCTGTTGGAGTGGCACCCATAGGGTTGCCACCTATAGACGGCTGAGCAAAAGTCGGAGTAACTAGAGTAAACGTCCCCACAGGTGTGACAAATCCTGGAGGTGACACAACTCCAGCTAAACGACAAGACAGAGACACCGCGTCCGTGCCTCCACAACATCCACCTGAGCCTGAGCCACGCTCCCTAGAACCACCACGAGAGCGAGGAGTCATACTTGTATCTCGTGCTGACCGCGGGCTCATTGCCTTCGTATCTCTGCAGCATTTCCCTGATCCTGAAGCACTCCCTCCCTTTGGCCCGAGTCTGGAGCGTTGACCTCGTCTGCTCGAAGCTGAAGCATATGATCCCATTGAAGTAGATCTAGCAGAGCGGCCTGACGATGTCCGAGACAACTTCTGGTCTGCCATGTCTCTGAATCTTGCGATCTGGTCTAGAGACATGCGCGTGAAGATATCCTGCAACTCCTCATCGCTCATCCCTCGACTCATCTTGAAAATGTCACCTGCACAGACAAAAAATGATGTTAGAATAATTAATTTAAATCATATTAGAATATACTAAAGTGTCATCGAAGAAGACAAGCACAAAATCATCAAGATATGGCCTAAAGATATCCTGCATTAACTTATTGAAGGTGGCAGGTGCATTCGTAAGCCCGAATGACATAACCATGAACTCAAAGTACCCATATCTTGTATTGAAGGCTGTCTTTGGGATATTTTCTTCCTTGATCCTTATCTGATAGTAACCTGACCTGAGATCAATCTTGGAGAAGATCTTCGCACCCTGAAGACAATTAAGAAGCTCATCTATTCTAGGAATAGGATACTTGCTCTTGACTGTTGATTGATTCAACCCTCGGTAATCAATACATAGTTGAAGTGTCCCATCTTTCTTTTTCTGGAATAGTACTGGAGCTCCCCACGGTGAATTGCTAGGCCGGATGTAGCCCTGATCTAACAGTTGCTTGAGTTGTTCCTTCAACTCAATTTCTTCTGGTATGGACATTCTATAAGGTCTCTTTGCAATTGGCGCAGCTCCAGGTACTAACCTAATCTCATGATCCACTTCTCTTTGAGGCGGAAGTTCAATCAACTCTTCAGGGAATATGTCCGCGTATTCCTTTAGCCAAGAAGGTCCTTCATGAGACTCTTGCTTTTGATCTTATTTGTTGAGTTTGATCACGTAAATAGGTAATCCTTTTCTGACTCCTTTTATGATCCGAGATACATTGGGCAATTGGATTCTTGGCACTCCTGCCTCACCTTGAGTTGTGACTAATTCCCTTTCAGAGTTTTGAAAGGAAACTTGACCCCTTCCACAGTGAATGTGGGCGTCGTTAGGGTTAAGCCAATCCATTCTGAGCAGATACCCATGGATACCTAAATTCATGACTCTGAATTTGACCGAAGTCTTCTTTCCTCCCAGAAAGAATTCCACCTTAGCAGTTTGCCTAGTACAAGTAACCTCACGACCATTTGCCAATTCCACAAGCAGGGTAGGTGCTTCTACTGTGGTTATTTCTAATCTTTTTGCACATGCTGGTGAGATAAAGGAATGTGTACTGCCACAATCAATCAAGGTCTTGAAACCTTTACCTTGATAGTCCGACGGTGTCTGAATCACCGAGAACTAGCGATTCAGCCCTTTCTTGTGTAAAGCGGCATGGACTATCGCTCTTTTGAATTCTGTTTCCATGGTCGGATCTTCCTCTTCTTCTTCTTTGCACATTTGCCTATTGGCAATGCAGGTGGTTCTTCCTCTTCCTCGGGTAGCGGCTCCTTGACCACGGCCTGTTCCTTGGAAAGGCGCTTGGCGATGTCCTCCACCAAGCTTGGGACATTGCCTCTTGAAGTGACCGGGTTCGTTGCAGTGGAAACAACGGAGGTTTCGGCCATTACTTTGAGTAGGAACAAAGTTGTTGACATTATTCGTCCTTGCTTTCTTTCTTTGTCCCTGATTATGACCTTGAACTCTCTTCATTTGAGGTCTGAATGCTCCTCTGTTCGGGTCATTATAAGACCAAGCTTTGTTACCCCTTGGTCTAGACTGTACCTCCTGAATTATAGGCGTCGCTCAAATGAGTCATCCTGAAGATCTGATGGACGCATAGATTTGAGATGGGTATTTACTAGTGGATTTAAGCCCACACAAAATTTGGACACCTGCTACGTCATGTCCATCTGTGGCGCATACTTTAAGAGAGATGAATTTAGAGTAGTATGCATCAAGAATGAGTCCTAGCTGTTTTAGCTCATAGAACTCATTCATTTTCTACGTGCGATATGCAGGTGGTAAGTATCTTCCCTGCACGGCTTTCTTCAGCTTTTCCCAGGTAACGGATCCCTCTGCTATCCCTTGATCCCTGCACCATTGCTTCCACCAAAGTCTGGCTTCGCCGGTGAGTTTTAACTTGGCGAGCATAGCCTGATTGGCGGGTGTAGTACCGGCTGCTTCGAAGTGATCCTCCATGGATTCAATCCAAATTTCAGCATCAACTTGGACAAATCTGCCTCTCCCATCAAACTTGGGTGGCTTAATCTGCTTAAGAAGGAACTTCTTCTCCTAGATTACAACAGTACTTGATGTAGGAGGCGAATTAGGAACCTGTACCTGGGGTTGTGCCTGAATAAAGGTTTTCTTAACCTTATTATACGATAATCGATGTTAGCTTATATTACATCTTTAATTTAGCTATCTCGTAAACAATGTAGCTACTTAACTTTTTATCAACTCTTATGCATAGCCAGACATTGATAAATAGAAGTCTTTATTTGTATTTATATGGCATAGACCTTTCGAACACTACGTTTCATGCGATGATAAGCCAATTGTTACATTTAGTTTGGGGAGACCAACGTTGTATTACATTTATCTACATGGACTGTATAATAATAAGGTTTGGGGTCATGGATCTTCAGGAATCGATAAGTCATTGGAAGTTCAGGATATCCTTTCCATTGGTATCCATACTTCTCATGGCGGCCCAACACTTTAATCCTGTCAGCGGGGATTACACGTGTTACTTTCTCATATACATATGAGTTCATCTCAACCCTTCGATCTCGAACATGTAAAGTTGAATTTATGTGAGCTTCCACAAAAACGAACAGCTTCACGACTTTAAGGTCTTCCAACCACTTGATCCTCTTTAAGTTGGTTTGTAGATACGCAAACCGGTGGGCGACTATATAGTAGATTCCTGAGGCACCCGTCCATCTTCGTTCCATGTACAAAGGTGATGGATTATAGATCTGCTCCAGGATGTTCATCATCCCAATCCTTTGTCTATAAAGCGGAGAATGCATTGCAGTCATAAACATGACTCGAAATACCAAGAACTTGTTCCACGCTTTGTAATTCTGCAAGACAGCATTGAAGGTAAGCAAATGTTTGGACAACAGCATTTTCTTTGCTTCATTTTATTATAATTTCTTAAAACAATTCCGTTGTTGGTCGGCTCTGATACCAACTGTAACGTGTCCACTAATATCTTCCAAGACACGTCTTAGCAGTCCATCGGAAAGGATGTCTAGAAAGCTCTGCCCGGCACTCCCATGGAATGTTACGTGATTTGTGATCTAGGGCTTTCTGCATCTGCCACGTAGCGGAAGTATTCCGGCCGTTCCCACTTAGGATCGACCTGAATTAGGGTTTTTCTGATTAACACAATATTAGTGAGTTTGGGAATCTCCCAATTCCCATTTTTTGAATGCTAAAAAGGTGGCACCCGGATAATATGCCCATAAGTTTCTCAAAACTATATGATGTGACCTATCATTGGAAAGCACTTGAAAAATGGAATCTATTGAGCTATAGAGCGCTCGATTTGGAGTTATAGTGTTCAAGTTATGACAAATCCAAAGATTTGACCACATGTCCCAAACTTATGGGAAATTCCCATATTCCCCAATATGGTGTTGATTGGTCATTTCGTAACAGCAACTAGCGTCAGACCCAAGCGAACTACTTTACCCAGAAATGCCAGGTCCGAAGCGGATTCATGCTACACTTGGTTCAAGGAGAATGGGAAACGAGAGGAATGCAAAGCTCGACCTCTCTGCCATAAGGCATAGTCCCATTCCGTTCCCCTAAAATAGCATAAATCAGGTAAGACATAACTCTAGGTCAATGCTTTTGTTGTTCATGTCCTTTGACGATCATCCCGTTGTTCTTCGAGATTTGAGAAAATTTCCCGGCCAACTGAGACCACCCAACCGTAGGACAAACCCATGGCCCATCCTCTGCACTTTCCTCGTTTTGTTTTAGTTATGTAATTATCTAATACATTAGTTGGACATGTAACAACCAACTTCTTTAATTAAACCGTTAAGCACTGGTTCCTTCACATAATCTTATCACGTGACATAGAAAAATAATATCAGACAAGTTCTTTATTAACATATCATCATATTTATCTTTGAGATACAAGGAGTTCCGCCCGTAGGCTTGTCCATAATCTGCCCGAAGGCTATCCAGCAATCCACAGGGATCACTATTCCAAGTTTCCGCCCGTAGACTACTATGCGGGCCTCGAGATCCAATCCCGAGTCACGTTAGCCTCTTGTGGAGGACCCGGAAGGCGAGGAATTTACAGCCAGAGCCTCCCTGGCACCCAAGCGTCCTCTTGCTCGAAGTAGCGGCTCAACGGAGAGACCTCTCGCGGTGGGTTCGGTCCACATTCCTGGTGTCGTCAACAACCCCCTTGGTTAGGGTAAGGCAGGCAGTCGGGGGTAACTGAAGCTGCCACTCCCTTCAGGCCTTCAACCTGAAGTATAGATACTTATTTATTTTGTAATTCATTGGTCAAACAAGTCAAACAGTGCTCTAAAATCTCTAGCAAGCACAAACATTTCCATTGATTGATTTTGTTGTTGGCAAACTGCTAAGGAAGGAATCTTTCCTTTTGAATGCATCCAGCACTCGATCCGGGGTGTCTTGCAATTTGGCAAGATCCCTTATATTCTGGGTTAGGGCGTACCCTATTAACCCAACTTGGTCAAACCCTAAAGTTCATTGGATACTTCAGTTTCTGGTTTTTTTTAAACCTTCCTTACTTAGAAGGATATCAAAGTATACATCCTCTTGCAAGATAACTTGCGTAAGGATCCGCCATCCTTGTTGCGAGAATTTAGCCTTTCTTCTTGTGAATCAACCACAAGACCATATGGCTTCGTACTTGCCGTGCAAGTCCTGTATCGTACTATGCAATAATGGAGTTACGAAACAATCCATTTCAGTTTCTTTAAGCTGACGTTGTTACCTAGGATTTTCTAGCTTTATTATTTTCTTTAAGAAACTCAGGGACAAACCCTAATTTCTTTTACATTTACAATTTACTGACCCTAAAATCAGGGAATGTGGGCAAGTATTTAAGGTATAAACGTTTCTTGGATTTTAATTCATTCCCAATGAATATTTCGCAGCATAGGTATTTCTATTAATTTGGTTAACTTTTAGAAGGTAATATCGAGATCACCTCCGCACGATTTGTTATCCATGTGTCAATTGATTTTTCAATCCTAAACTTTATTGATTTGAGGTTAGGAAAATTCAATTAATCTTCCTTTTTCCTTGCAAACAAAACTCATGCCAAATAAGCAATATTTCCCTTGCTAGGTTATGCAGTTAGCAATGATAACTTCCTAGAGTTTAAGCATCTTAAGAAACCTTTCATGATTCGCACCTTTCATGATGATTTGTTGTAAAAAGAATAGGGGTTAATAGTGCAAGATGCAATTTTATACCTTCTAGACTTAACCGAAGTATACGACTTTAGTGGGTAAATAATCTTGCTCATAATTAGTTTCAATGCATAATGCTTTTTGAAGGAAACTATGTTTATACTTTATTTATTTTGCATGTTCAATTAAACTAAATTCCTTCGTCGTAAATAACTAGGACAAAATATATCTTATTCCTAACAATTCATCTTGCATGATTGAATTAAACCGATATAAAATTAAGAAGGAAAAACCTGGGTTTGGGGTGAGATATCCACATGGATACTGGGAGATGACCCTCCCGCAGCTACTCCTTAGACTTTCTTAGGAGGCATCGCCGTTGTAGTCCTTCGAACATGGAAGCAGCTTTATACACCTTTTTAGAATTTCACCGTTCCTCCCTTGCGAGTGCAACCTACCCATAGTCATGGTCATCGTGGTCGTGGTCGTGGTCGTGGTTGTGGTCGTGGTCATGGTCGTAGTCGTGGTCGTGGTCATGGTCGTAGTCGTGATCGTGGTCGTGGTCGTGGTCGTGGTCGTGGTCGTGGTCGTGGTCGTGGTCATGGTCATGGTCATAGTTGTGGTCGTGGTCGTGGGTCGTGGTTGTGGTCGTTGTAGTCGTAGTCATAGTCGTGGTTGTGGTCGTGGCGTGGTCATAGTCATAGTCATAGTCATGGTCGTAGTCGTAGCCATGGTCGTGGTCATGGTCGTGGTGGTGGTGGTAGTGGTCGTAGTCGTAGTTGTGGTCGTGGTCGTGGTTGTGGTCGTGGTCGTGGTCGTGGTCATGGTCGTAGTCGTCGTCGTGGTAGTCTTGGTTGTGGTGATTATGGTCGTGGTCGTAGTCGTAACGTAGAAAGAGAGAGAGAGATGGAAGGAGAGGATAACAATTTAAGAAAAAAAAAGAATGATAACAAAAACAAATTGTTTGTTGTGACGTAGACAAAATGGAAAACGATGAAGGTCCTATTGTTCAAGATCATGAGGCGTATCTTAATCGGCGTGTCCCATGTCCTTGCTCTCAATGCAAGCCAGCAATTAGATGAAAACGCCGATTGTCTATAGAACACGTAGGACGATTTGGCGAGTTTCAATCTGAGATCATTGATCAGGCGATTGCAAATTTTTAGCAAACGGTAAGAAAAGTTAATATCAATCATGCATTGTACTCGCAAGCTCATTGAATACCATATACAATAAGATTGGGTCTCGCTAGAAAATTTTCTATCCAGGGAGGTGATGTCTCGTCCCAAGGAGGAGTGCACCCTTTGCGGCCAATTAGAAGAGTTTGTGGGCATGCGATGGATAGAGTGCATGAGCCAATCCACCACTTGCAAGGCCAATCTATACCGTCAATGCTAGAGGAGATAGGCAACCTTCCAGACCTACCAACAATCTTGGAGCCTGAGATGGAGGTAATGATCGATGTATTGATTCCCATGGATGTCGAGACTTCTGATTCGCTTAGAGAGGAAGCATCCATACCATTATGTGATGGGTGTTGAGTATTTCACCTAAAGACACTGCTTGCACTCTTAAGTGTGCAAGAAAAATACGGGTGGAGCGATACGAGTGTGACCAAGTTATTTAGGTACCTCGTACATATGCTTCGTTGATTTTTTTTCGGCACTATTATTAAAAACATTTGTGATTTTTCAATGTGTTTATGATTTTTCTCACGTTATTGAAATATCATATATTACCACTTGCAAATACCATGCCTGAGTCTCGTGATGATGCACGACATGCTTTACGAAAGCTTGGCATGGACTACAACAACATCCATGCATGTATCAATGATTGCATATTGTTTCGAGGAGAATACGAGACTATGGAGACATGTCCAAAGTGTGGTGCTCACAGGTATCGACAGGACTTGCAAGGGCAAACCATCCCTCAAAAAGTTCTCAGACATTTTCTGCTTATCCCTCGTATAAACCACATGTTTCGTATGTTTGGCATGGCGAGCTTGACAATGTGGTATGCACAGAATAGGTCCACGGATAGAGTTCAACAAATATCAGTAGATTCACGTGCATGGAGCCACATTGACTCTACCTTCCTAGGATTTGCCCAAGAGCCAAGGAATCTTAGGCTCGATCTTGTAATGGATGCTTGAACCCATTCGGTCTGTGCTCAACTTCTTACAATGTGTGGCCTATAGTCCTTGTCAACTACAATATCCCTCCATGGCTTTCTACGAAGAAAGGACATCTCATCCTTATCTTACTCGTCCTCGGCTGCTACAAAGTAAAAAATATGGACGTGTATCTTCATCCATTAGTCGATGAGCTTAAGATTTTGTGGGTAGGGGGGGTCACCGTACAATATATGAGTAGGCGCGATGGTCAGCGGCGGTCAGCCAATATTCGAGCTATTCTCATGTGGACGATGCATGACTTTCCGGGATTCGGAGAGTGCTCAGGTGAACAGGCCTCCGTTCTCGTTGGTAATATCTATATTTTATCTTGTTCAAGCTTGCATTCATTGGGTCGTGGTGTTGGAACAGGTTTGGTTACCTCAGGTTATCATGCATGTCCATTGTGCAGGCCACAGTTAGACTCCCGAAGGTCACGAACCATGAAGAAGATGGTATATCAAGGACACACTGCTTTCTTGCCAGAGGATCATAAACTTAGGGAAGGTTTTCTTGGACGACCTCCAACACGTATGAATGCCGTAAGCTGGTACGAGCTGAAAATGGTCCACGTGGAATCACATCCAAATGGAATGCGACGGTTCTCAGTTTTCTACGAGTTGCCATATTGGACCCACTTACATGTCAACCACTTGTTGGATCCCATGTATATTTTCAAGAATGTGGGTAGCTTGCTATGGGACCACATCATACGAAAGAGAGACACTATAGGGGCACGAATGGATTTGAAGGAGGTAGGTAAGATGGAGGTGCTTTGGCCGCAGTCGAGTGCTGATGGTCGTGTGCAGCTACCTCGCGCTCCTTGGGTTTTGTCCACTAAAGAAGAGTGCATTGTGAAGCAAGTAGTCAAGTCTATTCGCACTTCGACGAGTATGATGCATTTTCTCAGGTCTGCATTTTCTAAAGACGACCAATTATCAGGGCTAAAATCCCGTGTGACTGGCATAAGATATGTCAGGTTTGTACTACGAATGGATTGTAATTGGCGTGCGCATTTTGCTATTTGGAGTATAACCATTATTCATAATGCTTTCTCATTTGTGGCAGTTTGTACTACCGATTGCGATCGCAAGATGTCTTACTCTAGAAATACGTGGGGCCATTTATAGGTTGTTGACTTTGGTGCAATGGATCTCACAGAAGGAGATTAAGACATCCTCTATTGAATCTGCGAGATGGGGAGCAATGGAGATGGTCTGTCTCTTTGAGAAATACATGCCCACCAGCATGCTCAAGATACAAATCCACCTTCTTGTGCATCTTGTAGATGAAGTGGAGATTGCTGGACATGTCCATACGCAATGGATGTTCTTCTTGGAGCGCTTCATGAAAACCCTGAAAGGCTTTGTGCGATAACGAGCTCGGCTAGAAGGTAACATGACTGAAGGTTGGTTGGTGTCTAAGGCGCTAGTGCATATTTCACAATGGCTACCAACGGTGGATCCAGACAACGAAATGCTATGGTCACTGAAGGACGATGATAGACTGACTGGAGATGTGGTGGTTGGAAATGGGGTAGAAAAAAGAATGGATGTCTCAATGGAGGAGAAAGTGAATCACTTTTGTATGTTGCACCATGCCTCTATGGAGACGTGGCTCGCCAAGTACCAGATCGCTAGGCAAGATCGAGAGGAAGCATGGGCTAAATTCCGACGTAGTACACGTCATCGACTGATTTGATATCCCGAGGGCATGGAGGAGATGTCGCGGTTCATGTCAACACGATGGTTGCATGGAGCTTTGACCCCGCAGCATCTCACGAAGGGACAGAGGTCTCAAAGAAGGAATGGGAATTCTCGAGGGGATGTAGTCCAAAGGTGATGAGGTGTTTAGGATTTGTCGTATCTAAATTTTATATGTGACATCTAATTTGAGTATTTTAATGTACAATACAAAATATATAGTGCAGCATGGTCGTGTGGATGGCATTTTCGCGTGGAGTGTATTGACAAAATGCACTCCACAATGGACTGTGGTATCATGGCAAGGTTCGAGTAAGAGAGCCAGCGACGAGTAACAGATCCAAACATGGTTGTGAATGAGGTGGAGTATTTTGGGAACTTGCAAAGTATTGTTACGGTGGATTACCGTAGCTTCTCCATGATAGTATTCGATGTGCAGTGGTTCAAAGTGGTACTTGGAGGAGCTGGAGCAACAATTCGATGAGGTCCATCTGGATTTCTCGAAATAGATTCCGAAAAAAAATGGATGGATTTGCGTGACACCTTTGTGTTGCCGCCTCATTGTGAACAGGTGCATGGACTCATTTGTTTGTTAATTGTATTACGACATGGTTTATGTCACAATAGTTTAAACTCTCTTATAAGATTTTGTGAACAGGTAATCTTCTATCCAAACCCCTGACAACCTCGATGGTGGTATGTTATACCTTCAACTCCCTGAAATGCGAGAGTATATGATCAAAGTGTTGTTCCAAGCATAGATGAAGACAATATGCAAATAGAGGGGTCGATTTTGCAAGGGACGGAGGCCACCGAAAGCTTGGAGCCAGCATCGGCTAACAATGATGGAAATACAGGAGTCCAAGGATTCTTTTAGAACGAGGTGGACTCATCCTTTTGTGGTGACATGTCTATCAACCTTCCAGTGTATGCGGAGTTGTGTCAGGAGATTGACATGGGACCATAGGATACTTCATACTTGGAGCATCCACTTACTCAATTCATTGACAAATCGCTTATAACGGTACATAAGATATGCATTTTAAGTGAGATTTTTTTTAAAGGATTTATATTATTGTGCTTTGTATGATTAAAATTGATTATTCTAACATCATTTTTTGTCTGTGCAGGTGACATTTTCAGGATGAGTCGAGGGATGAGCGATAAGGAGTGACATGATATCTTCACACGCATGTCTCCAGACCAGATCACGAGATTCAGAGATGTGGCAGACCAAGAGCTGTCTCGGTCTTTGTTAGGGCGCTCTGCTAGATCTACTTCAGTGTGATTGGATGCTTCAGCTTCGAGCAGATGAGCTCGACGCTCTAGACTTGGGACACAGGGAGGAAGTGCTTCAGGGTTAGGGGAATGCTGTAGAGATACGGATGCAGTGAGCCCGCGGTCGACACGGGATACAGGTGCAACTCCTCGCTCTTGTGGCGGTTCTAAGGAGCGTGGTTCAGGCTTAGGTGGATGTTGTGGAGGCACGGACGGGGTGTCTCCATCTCATCGTTTAGTTGGAGTTGCGTCACCTCCAGGATTTGTCACACCTGTGGGGACGTCTACTCCAGTTACTTTTGCTTTTGCTCAGCCGTCAGCAGGTGGCACCCCTATGGGTGCCACTCCGAGAGATATTACCCCGGTTGGTACACCGGATGCACATGGGTCTCTTGGATATGCCTAGGAGCGTGGACATAGATGGGAGAGGACCCATCTTAGGTAGACCCCAAGGGGATATGCATATCTAGTCAATGATAGGTCAGGATCCATGATCATGAATGATGAGGGGAGGAGGGTGATGGCTCACATGAGAGAGTTGTGCCAACAAGTTTTTCGGCACAACATCTTAGATCATTGGAAGAACATACCAGAGGGGAGTAAGGACTACATAGTAGCATCCTTGCATGAAGAGTTTCCGGCTCCAGCCTCAGTAGATAGATTTTCTACGGGCTGGATGATGGATTGTATGTGTGCATATATGTCACACAGACGATCCGATGCATGCAAGGCAATCAAGAGTGGGGCTGCAAAGCCTGAGTGGTTAGATACAGACGACTAGCGCCGACTGAGGGAGGAGGCTATAGATTCTCCAGGACATTGGAGTCAGCAGTGTGAGGCGACAAGGGCACGACTCGAGGCCGGAGTGGTCCGTCATCTTGGGAGTGGTGGCCACACGACATATTTGGAGGCCTTTGTAAGTTTTTCTTTTGTTTTGCTTGTTTATTTTTTTGGAATATCCTTTGTACTAACAATCATGTTTCTAACAGTTAGCATTTTATTTTCTTTGCAGCACTCCATTACAAATCGCGATCTGACTAGCCTTGAGACTCGATATGCAGAGAGGCATGGTCTCACTTTATTGATCGACCGATTGTATAGACGTGGCGGTCCTGTAAGTCACTCATCTCTCTTGTCCATAGTTACCATGTTTAATTAGAATGCATTATTGTATGGTGGACTGATGTGTTGTTGTTTCTTTTTTTGCAGAGTCTGTTCGATGCTCCTTTGTGGCGGGACGAGCTTTCGGAGGGCGAGGATATGTAGCTCGCCATTGGATCCCTAGAGCTCACACACCTTTATTTTTTGGTTGCCTGATCTATGTAGACATTTTCTATGTATCAGTGATATCTTGTCATGATTGTACCAATCGCTTATTATGCGATCATGTATTTATTTCATGTATCAGTGTTATGATTTCAGTATACTTTGTTTTTGTTTGCAAGTGCATTGTACACAGTGTAGAAACTATTTTGTATGGCTCTAATAAAGCACATAGTGCTATCTGCCCTACCACAATTTTTTTTCCCCTGTCACCGTCGCTATTAGCGTCGCAAATTTTACTACTCGTGTCGTTATTGGCGTTGTTATTTCCGTCACAAACCGTCGCTATCAACATCGGTATTGGCGTCGGTATCAGCATCGCAAATGTGACTAAAGGGAGCTTACACTCAACCGTCAAGACCCTCAAACCGCTTATTGTTTCAAGCGTTCCAAGTCGAGCAATAATGGCTACCTCTCACATAGCCGATGCGCCATCCATATCTACGGGTGTAGTGAGTTTACCTCCATGCCGTTCGAGTTACCTCCTCTCCCGCGCACTCGGTAGCTCCACGATCCAAGTGCAAGCTTCAAGCAAGCTCCATGCTCTAAGCTCCATCGCCGCGAGCAAGACAAGAGAAGAGAAGAGAAGAGAAGAAGAGAGGAGAAGATGGAGAGCTTCTCCATCCCACGGTCCCTCACCCTCACACACTCACTTCCTCACACTCTCACACTCCCTCTCTCAAGCACAAGCTCAAGCAAGCAAGAAGAAGAAGAAGAAGAAGAAGAGGAGAGCCACTTTTTGCCACACACAAGAATGAGCTTCTCATTCACTTTTCAACTTTATATACAAAACCTTAAATCCCTTTTGGGCGGTCATCCCCTTTTTCCCTTTTTACATAGCTGGCCATAGCCTAGGCCATTTTTCCCATTGTCCTTCTATCTTCCTAACTTCCTTTCCATCGCCCATCTACATTTACAAATTACACGGGTGAGAGCCAGGCGCTCTTTTACAAGATTTCAGGGTGCGCCTTTTTATTTTAAAATGCGCCTTTCCCCTTTTGTATTTGCCTTGGCCTTTTAAGATTGCCCTTGCACTTTTGGCCTTTTCTCCTATTCTTTCTTCAGTCGAGATACCTTTTTTCCAGCTTTGCCCTGTGTCTTTTTTATTTTCTTTTGCTTTCTTCGTGTTGGGGTTAACATTACCCCCTTCTAGACGAGTGCCAGTCCCATGGCACTCACCATCATAGGTAGCAGGCTGTAGCATGCACTGAAGACGTGGGTGACAAGGACGCCTATGGTTTCCGTGGAGGAGTGTTGGTGGTGGTGTGAAAGCAAGTCTTGGGGGCCTGTTGGTGGCCAAGGTGGCTGGTGGAAGGTTGTTGGAGTTGGTGGTAAGGCTATTCTATGTTGGGGATTGCATTGATGGCCAGCACAAGTGTTGGTTTGTTGGGGATCCTACACATGTCGATTCTTTGCGCCCTTGTCGAATGGTGAGGGATAAGCATTCAGAGTTGGGTGTCACTAAAGAGCGATTGAAATTTTGTTGGAGGCTTCAATACCTGCAGTTTGAAAACCTCTCGTGTGGTCTCTCCCTAAGGGGTAGTGCTAGTCTTCTTATCGTGTACAAGACATATTTTATTAGTTTGGGAGATAGGTCGAACTCTAAGCAAGCCTGAAGTATTGTCCTGCACTTGAGGACCCAAACCGTGTATATACTTCGGTGCAAATATTATGTGAGTGCTCGTGTATATTTTGGTATTACTTAGCTAGAAGACTGTCGGCCTGGTTCCTTGTATAGCAATGGGTCAGTGAAGCAAGGGCTTAGTTGATGGAAAAATTTATCGATTAAGACAGGGAGTACACTTGAAGATTGCTCGAGACATCATTATGGTCTTGTCAAGGCAATGCAGCACAATTAAGCTCTGTGATGTCTTAGCTTTTGGTAGCTAGTGGCTACTCGTAATACTTGAAAAGTATTGTGTACTTTTCCAGTGTCTTTCATGCCGTGCTTACCACTGTTGATTGTAATGGCATTGAGATGAGTGCAAAAGAATTGTGCAAGTGGTTCAGGATGACAGGTCTAACCATAGGTGAGGCGAGCTCCCGAGGTATGTCCTGCCCTTGACGTGCCCTGAACAATTGTGGGGGATGTACAAAGGGTTAAGGGATTAGGAATGGAGCCATCCGACCAAGGTCACTAGACGTACCTAATTTGAGAACCCCTAGGTGTGGTGCTATGATTGTGTGTGTGTTTTTCTTTTTCTTTTTCTTTTCTTTTCTTTTCTTTTCTTTTCTTTTCTTTTCTCTTTTTTTTTGGTGGTGGAAAAATGAATACAATCAATGCCATCTTTAAGGCTATTAGCCTTTCATTTGGATTTGAGAAATGTTGGGATCCAAAGGCTATGAAGAATGGATATTACAAAGATGATTGTGTCACCAGCCTTGATGCTAGAGGAACTGTTGTTGAGATGAAAAGATACACTTGAGATTTTGCAAATCTCTTTGTAACATGTGAGACATCGAAAAATTGAGGTAGCACTTGGAGTGAGCTGTGCATAGACAAGGCCATAGCATCATGCGAATTGAATCCTAGATGATGAAGAGACATTCGCCCTTGTTGAGAGGGTGGCTCCTGCCCGAACATAGAGTTTGGCCAAGAAGGAGGAGGTAATCTTTGGCCATGCTCAGTTGATGATTTCTTGGTATTCCTGTCACTTCCTCCATAATGGTTCTTTGTGGGGTTGGTGGGCTTGTGGTGACTTGGATATAAAACGCTTCTAGACATTGACCTGTGTCATTCTGCATCAACTTGTTACTTCGTGAGAGTACATGCTCACTTGCGTTAAGTACATTGGACCAATGCAATCATGTTAAGACATAATTTTTCAGAATGCTATGATGCCTATCCCATTACTTGTTAAGGTCGCATACATTAACGGTAGGTGAAGGAAGTGTATACAAGTGGGGATCTTGCCCCTTTACTCATAAAAAACAAAAATTTATGGCAGGATGACTTGCCAAGCTACTTGTACAGCATAGGGGCTTAGTCGATAGGTACTAGGTGGGGTAAGTCTGGTTGGCTAGGCGACCAGGGCGGTGCTAGTGTGGGGCTCCCATGAGGCTGGGCAGGGAACATGTCGGCCGGGACATGAATGGTGTAGTCCCGGGCCGCTGCCGTTTCCAGAATGTCTTTAAACAATTCATTAAATTATGCCCTATCCCTAGCTGCCTTTTCTGCCCTTGAGCATGTGGTGTCCGAGCGTACGTTGGGGGTTTGTGCCACTGGCATTGCCACATTTTGCGTGCCTCTTTGTGCGTCTGCTCCCCTGGCCCACGGATTCTTTGGCCATCGTCCGGGGCAGTGTCGCTTGGGGCCGCGTTTCTTGGCGTACCTTTTGAGGGTGGGCACATAGTGCTCCAGTGGAGGGACGCATGCCGCCTGCTCCCGTCGTCTATGAAGAGCGTCTTTGCATGCCAGATGTCCATGGTTCTCCATGTGTTCCGTCTAGAAGCCTGCAAGATGCAATCCAAGGGTTAGACCTTGATACAGGATACACTGCTCGCATGGAAGGGATTTTAGTGTGGTTTATCAAGCACATATGACAAGAAGAGGAGGGGTGAGGTATGCAGTGTTTGTTGTAGAGGGATGGCCCCCATGATGATGTTCGTTTTGCCTCCAGTGATTAGCAGATATTGGCTTGTGCTAAGTTGTGTGGACTGGTTGTCATGGAGTGGGACAGGGCACATCCTCGAAAGGATAGACGAAAAAGGGAAGAAGGTGTATAGAAAGGGGCTGCACCCTGTCTACATCATCAATGTTGTTGGTCAAGGCTTCCTATGGCGGTAATGTGGGTTGCATGCCCTTCACTTGGATGTGGGGATGGTCACATGGCTTTTAAATGTGTGATGAGAGGAGGACTTGAGGAGCTTAGCCTATCAGACCCAACTCTTCTCCCTGCGCTTGACTTTCATTACTTGTGTGTGTTGATATTGTTTATACAAGGTGACACAAGAATCAGTGTTTATTTACATACATAATGTCACTTCACGAGGATAAGAACCAATTGTAGAACTCGGGGTTGTACTGGAGCGTGGCACACGCATCCAACACTCGTGGCAGCTTACTTAGTACCAATAGATATTTTGCCACATCGAGCAGCATGGACCCTTGTCCGAGCCTACTGGCAACATGTAACTCCTCCTCTGTGAGAACCTTATCGATCAAAGGGCTCTCTAGGCCAGTTCCAGCTAAGTCCGTACCCCGAATGTCAATCAACACTCAAAGGGAAGTTGGCGCCACATAGGTTGGGTCTCTTTGAGATCGCCATTTGGCCAATCGCTCCTCAAAGACTATCATGATCTGAGCCCCTAGTTGGCCATTGCAATGCGGTGTTCACGCCAATGCTGTTCAAATTGACTTCGGCCCTCTGTTAGTCACTTTAGTTGCTCTATGTCTATGAGATTTGACCGCCAGAGCACTTCATTGAACGTGACGGTTAAGCGCAGTTTGTTAGCCTCCTCGTCAGAGATGAGTTGCATGCGCCCATGTAAGAGCTTGTTATAGTGCTCATCAAGATGTTCTTGCTCTTCCCAAGATAAGGGGAATGGCAAGTATTCTTCAAGTTGCTCCTTAGGGCATGCGCCCATGTCCGCAAGGACGTAGATACGTGCGAATGCTTTGAGCTTAGCATCCAACTCAGTTAAGCATTCTACGACACTTCTATGTTCAGCGAGGGCTTGCTCGGTTGCCATCTCAGGAGTTTGCTCGGTTGCCATCTCATGCAAGGTTCTAGGAGTTTGCCCGGGCTTTAGCATAGCTGGGGGCTCGGGCCTAGATGAGAAAGATTGGTCAACGTTAGGATTTCTTATGCTCTTGGGGCTCTCACGTTTCTCCTGAGGTTTTGCTGCTATTTTGTCATGGTTCTTCTCGGATGTGACTGGTATGACCTTGTCACCCTGTTGTGACAACGTTGTATCCACTCTTAATTGATCAATGTAAGTTCTATTGTCAGTGGATAGAGTGTTGGGAGCAACCATTGATGGTAACGGTTGCTTTGTTTTTTCAGAGTACACGGATGTATCTGAGATTTCACTGCTATTAGGGAAGACATCTATGGGTTCATTGGTGGATGGACTCGATGCTTTATTCATCAGCTCTTCCTCGCTCTTGGTCTCAATGCTCTTGGGGTCCACAACCACCTCTGATTGCTGTTGTCTTCGTTGTTTTCTCCTCTTTTTCTTGATCAGTGAAGGTGCATCTCTCAACGACTCAAGACCCTGGACTAGGTCAACCATTGATGCGGTTGGTTGGGCCTCAGCATTCTCTTTCTCTAGTGTGTCCTTATGGGACCTAGTCGTGGCCTGCTGAATAGCCTCGCTAGGTTGCGAGAGCACAACTACCTCCCTTTTCGAAGAGTCTAGCTCTTCAGCCAACTCCCTTGAGTTTAACTCCTCCATCCTAGGCTTTAGGCACTTTGGAAGTGCTGGAGTTGTCAAGGAAGCTAGTTCCGACACCTCCTCCTCCACAGGTAGACTACTAAGGACACGTTCTGCAAGGGGCATTGTCATGGCCAAGGGTTGTGACTGCTGTGATCCTTGAGTGGAAGTAGTAGCGGCTAGTCAAGTGGGCTGGCTACTCTTAGTGGATTGTGGTGTGAGGTCCCTGGGGCGATCGAAAGTGGTCGTGTCTTTTGTTGCCCTTTGAGCATTCATTTGTGTAGATCTAGCATGAGTTGATCTAGTCGCATTAGGTTGCACAGGCATATCCTTGGGCCGAGAGCTACGGCTAGTGTCATGCCCTACCTCTTGGACATTTGGAAGCTTTGATGTAGGTAGAGATTGGGATCGAGTAGCTACACTTGACAATTGTTGTGCTTCCTGTGTCCGTTTAGGGGAAGAGGGTGTAGGAGACTTGGGACTCCTAAGTGGTTTTGACTCTGGCTGGGCGATTTGCTCGTGGTTGTTAGATGATTTTGCTATTTGCTTTGTTGAGCATTTAACCTTGTCATGAGCAATGTTGTGACTATGATGCCTTCTATCCTCTTAGGGAATCAAAGGTTCCTTGGGCACTAGTGGCTTTTGCGTATCCTCAACGATTACATCTGATGTCTGCTTGTCAGGCACACTAGGCTGAGGATCTACCCTCCAATTGGTCCCATTAGGTTTCTTGATTTTGACCATGAGGGGCTCGGTCTCTCCACTGTTTTTGACTTGGGACTTGGTTTTTCATTTAGATCTCCTCCTACACTTCTTTGCTCTTGGTACGTCCTAGCCTTCAGTCGACAAAGGAGGTTTAACAGAGGGTTTTGGTACCCAAATCCATCGGTTGCCTGCATAATACCCTTGAGCACGTAGCAACGCTTTGGATATCCATCGCGGCGTTGTGCTGACCCTCCATCGATGCCTTTGTCTATAAGGCTTGGGCTTCTTTTGGGGTCTTCTACGATATTTGTAAGTCAAAAGGCCGTCCTTGGCATTGTCTCCTGACCTTCTTATTTCCGGCATGGCCTCACTCACTGGTTCTCGTTGTTCGACCTGCGCTTGTATTAACTCTTCCAACAAGTCCTTGCTCTCGTCCGCAGGCTTGACTATTATGTCAGCACCTTGCTTGCCTTTCCCTCGAGGTTCGATGAGGTCACCCTTGCTA
Organism: Lygodium microphyllum; assembly: GCF_053477565.2. Classification (NCBI taxonomy): domain Eukaryota; kingdom Viridiplantae; phylum Streptophyta; class Polypodiopsida; order Schizaeales; family Lygodiaceae; genus Lygodium; species Lygodium microphyllum. Next base: position 14,991,587 of record NC_141148.1, on the reverse strand, counting down.
AAGGTCGTGACTATCCTCACACCCGGTAGTGTCAGGTGTATCCTCTGTGCTACATAGTCAGCCTCACATTTGGTCGCCCTTTTGAAGGGTCTTCCTAGGAGGGTTTCTTTCCCGCAGCCTAGCACTGTTTGGAGGAACATGAAATAGGATAGGCAAGCTTTCCATTTCAATTGTCGCAAGGATTTTACACTTTCCTATGAGTACTTGTGGGTGTCCCCCATAAGGGCTAAGAGATGCACTAGTCGGTGTGAGCTCTGGTTAGCCTAGTAGGGTCCATAATTCATAGGTGTGAGTACTTGTGGGTGTCCCCCATAAGGGCTAAGAGTTGCACTAGTCGGTGTGAGCTCTAGTTGGCCTAGTAGGGTCCATGATTCATAGGTCAAGATATTGAAATCTACTCCTTCATCAATCAGAGCATCGATAGTATGCTCTCTTTTAGCGGTGAGTTTGACCCTAAGATAAGTAGGTGGTACTACGTCTTCATCTTCCGGGTCTTGGCTTGTAAATTTAAGCCTTCTGATAGATGCCCTTGAGTCCCCACATGCATGACCAGACATGGATTCTCCACCAATGTCTTGGGTTGTCTCTGCAGTGTTGCTCAAGGTACATCTCTAGTCAAGATGGTCATATCTAGTCATTCTCGCTATTGTAGCTTGATGTTGTTGCTTTCCGATTTGACTAGATGCAGTCTGAATACAACACGTATGTATTTTTGCAATGTGGCCTTTTTGTCCTTGTTGGCTAGATGGGCCCATTGAGGTTCTAGGGTCTTTGTTTGTCTCTATTTGGGTATGGGCTTTTGGCTGCTCTTTTGCAAGTGAGAATCCATGCTCGTGTAGAGCCATTTCGGGGTTTAGATGTGTCAAAATTTGTGTTCTAGATTCCTGTCCGATTTTGACAGTTTTTGGTCAGATTCTAAGATGTCCGATTTTCAGGAGTCCGATTATCAGAATCAGACGTTTGATTTTGGGTTGGTCCGATCGGCCTAGTGGTTCGATTTTGGTCATGTCCGATTTTGGGAGTCGGATCAAAAAGTGGTCCGATTCTGGGAATCAGATCGGATAGGGTGGTCCGATTCTGGCCGGTCCGATTTCGGACTGATCCGAGTGTCCGAGTGTCCGAGTCAGACGGGTTGGTCCGAGTGCCATGTGGCACATCCAAGGTTGGTCCGATTTTGGCAATTGGACCAGACTGGTGGTCCGACTCACTCTCAGTCGGTCCGATTCTGAAAGTCGGACGTTCGACTCTAGAGCACGAGTGGTTCGATTTAGGGTTTCGGTCCACTGCAAGTTGGTCCGACTGCGTTGGCGGTGGGCGCGATTCCGACGCGTTTGAATCGTGATTCCGGCGCGTTTGAACCCTCCTTACTGTCTGCTGCACACAATCACCACAGACTTCCCAGATCTGATTAGAGCACTATTGGAGAACACCGGACTCACCTGGAGTAGCACGAATTGTTGGCGCCTAGAAATCAGGGTAGCGCTTCCTTGTCCTGTGAACCAAAAGCTCTCTCCCTCTCTCTCACACAAGGCCAACTAAAGAAATGAGGTCTGTCCTGGCTTTCCAAGCCTCTTAAGGTCCTTTTCCAGCATTGCCAAACCTTACAGCTAGTTCCCTGTCCCTGTCTCACATAGAAACTTGAATCTGGTCCCCTGTTTCCCTGTTTCAACCTATTATACAAAAACAGAAAACCATACTGTTTGTTTCTTTTTCTTTGTTTTTTTTCCTATCCTAAATGCATCCGAATCATAGAATAAATACCTACACTACTTCATTCCACAACATAAATCTCAAGAAAGCAAAAAAACCTACTTGCCAAGGAGATCGAATACCCTCTTCAACCCCCTCACTTCCTACCTATCTCAAGCACCGGTTCGGGGAAAACCCTACTCCAATGCTCGATTTGAAGCATGCAAGCGCTCAAGGCTTGAATCCGTTGGTCCCGGCAAACAGAACCAAAATGAAGGGAGCTTACACTCAACCGCCAAGACCCTCAGACTGCTTATTGTTTCAAGCGTTCCAAGCCAAGCACTAATGGCTACCTCTCACATAGCCGACGCACCATCCATATCTACGAGTGTAGTGAGCTTACCTCCATGCCGTTCGAGTTACCTCCTCTCCCGCGCACTCTGGTAGCTCCACGATCCAAGTGCAAGCTTCAAGCAAGCTCCATCCTCAAGCTCCACGCTCCAAGCTCCATCGCCGCGAGTAAGACAAGAGAAGAGAATAGAAGAGAAGAAGAGAGAAGAAGATGGAGAGCTTCTCCACCCCACGATCCCTCATCCTCACACACTCACTCCCTCACACTCTCACACTCCCTCTCTCAAGCACAAGCTCAAGCAAGCAAAAACAAGAAGAAGAATTAGAAGAGGAGAGCCACTTTTTGCCACACACAAGAATGAGCTTCTCATTCACTTTTCAACTTTATATACAAAACCCTAAATCCCTTTTGGGCGGTCATCCCCTTTTCCCCTTTTTACATGGCCGGCCATAGCCTAGGCCCTTTTTCCCATTGTCCTTCTATCTTCCTAGCTTCCTTTCCACAGCCCATCTACATTTACAAATTGCACGGGTGAGAGCGCGCGGCTCTCTTTTACAAGATTTCAGGGTGCGCCTTTTTATTTTAAAATGTACCTTTCCCCTTTTGTATTTGCCTTGGCCTTTTAAGGTTGCCCTTGCGCTTTTGGCCTTTTCTCCTATTCTTTCTTCAGTCGGGCTACCTTTTTTCCGCCTTTGCCCTACGTCTTTTTTATTTCCCTTTTCTTTCTTCGTGTTGGGATAACAGCAATGCTGATAGCGATGCTGATAGTGACTGTTCTATGGCGTCGCCAATAACGACGCTTTTTGCGACGACGGGGGCAAATTTTGTTATTTGCATTTTTATTGCTTTTAACATCGGTATAAGGCCTATATCTTGTAGTGCATCCACATGACTATTAGTCAACATACTGGTAAATGTTAACTAGTGTAAATTTCAAGCTAACAAACATTTATGGTGCTTTATTTGCAAGTTGAGTTGTTTCGAAGGTTCAAAGCACTCCATCAAGAACAAAAATCTAATTGTATTATTTTGGGTCATTGAAGCCTTTGTTTGTCAAGTGAAGGATAAATATAAATGATGTTGTGAATATCAAGTTTAAATGTCTTTCTTGAAAGATACATTGAATCAAATATGCTCTCAAAGTTTTGGTCTCCATGCATTTGGATGTTCATGCAAATGTGAAATATGTGGGGGAAGGTGATCCCTACTAAACATGATCATTTCCAAGGCATACTTTTAATGACATTACACAACAATGGTAGTGAGTGTTTGTCTAGAGACTAAAGAAAAGTCCTTTAATGACAAAAAGTGCTTGATGGGAGAATGCAAAGATTATGGTGTGAAGACATTTGTGTGCTACCCTTTGGGGACAAAGGAGGGAGGTCCTTCTATACTTTCAAAATTTTGGTCTCCATGTATTTTGGATTTTCATGCAATTGTGGGATATGTGGGGAACATGGTCATCTCCAAGGTGTACTTTTAGTGACATTACATGACTGTGGGAGCCAACAATTTGTTCAAAGATAGAAGACAAGTCCTTTCATGACAAAAAGTGCTTGATGGGAGAATGGAAAGACCATGGTTTGAAGACATTGGTATGTTGCCCTTTGGAGACAAATGAGGGAGGTCCTTCTATTATTGTGGAGATATTTGCATATGTGGAGACAATAGATAAGCATAGAAAATAAAGAAAGATCAAAGATCTTTTTGAAAAAAGAAATGTAGTGTTATGAGTTCATTGTCCCACCAAGATCTAAGCTTAGGTACTTTGTTATTCGCAATTACCTTGCTCAATGGCAAACACGTAAATTTAAATAATGTACTCAAAACTTCCCAAATAATATGGTTATATCTATGTTGGATTTTGTCTAAAACTATGTTTTTTAAGAGCAAAATGAGATCTAGTCTATGCATTGGTATTTGACATAAGCTATCATATATGTATACATCACTTACATTAAGAAAGCATGTGCATTTATCAAAACCATTCACTTTTTCATTTCAAATGGTAAAGTTTACAACACATTTTTCATGGAACATTGCATTATATTGCAGTTTAAATGATTGCATATGCGAGTAACAATAAAAGAGTATTGGGTATGGTGTGATATTTTTTTGTGCATAGTTCAAGGCTTCTAGGACATTCTACTTTGTATCAATGTGTACATGGTTGATAGGTATTCTAAATGAATCATTTCTTTTTAATTTCTCTGAATTGATTGGTAAACATGCTATATCAAGCCATGGCAAGGGATAAAATCACGAAGTAGGAGTTGTGATCAAGAGAGTGTTGACACATGATCAATTGAAGCTAGATGATGCAATATTAAATGAAGCTATTTGATATAGTCACCTTTTGTAGGTCCAACTTGTCAAAGGGTGTTGAAGCTTTCTATCCATCAAAGTAGAGACAATATTCATGAGGTTTTTGGGAGGACTTTCTATGAGAGATGTAAATATAGAGGTGAAATGTAACTAGCGTCAATTAGTTTCTTCTTATGCTTCTTCAAAGACACCACTACATGTCAGTTGATCCTAAACATTTCCTAACACACTCTCTCTACATGTTGTTCATGCTCATAACCTAGGGGATTCTACTAGACTTGCCACTAGACAATTGGCTTGCTTATGTGATGCATGCATTTATGGCCATTGGAATAGATGTGTCAACAAAGCACATGTTCTTTGTTGGGGTTGCCATATTCTATAGCCTTGGATGATTGTGATTCCCTTTCCTATGAGAAAAGCTACACCTAGTGTAGTATCATATGAGAGATACCATGTGTTGAGCAATGCATTACAAATTGGTGACATGTTTGCCGTATAACCAAATGATGCAACCAACACATATGGATGCATGCTAGAATGATATTTCTAAAGAGATGTATATCATCAAGGATTTGTATTACAAAAGGTAGATCTATATTTATTCAAACTCATTACAAACATATCCCCACTTCATTGATATTATCATATCTCATGTGATGTATCAAGATACCCATGAAGTGTATGAAAAACAAGAGAATTTATATTGTATCACTCCAAAAACCTATGAAGCAATCAATTGTAGCATGTCTTGGGCCTTCTAAATGAACTTTGCCCATTTTTGGACCTTGTTCTTGTTTATATGAATTTGGTTAATGGATGCGCCTATCCTATGTGGAAGTAAATTGGTAACTATACTAACCTTTTGTAATGCAAGGCTTCATATTTTTTATAAGGAAGGTAATAATTATATTAGTGGTTTTGTTTGAACCTTCAAAAAGACCTAGCAAGCTTCACATAGATCTCTTTAGCAACTCATTTTGTAAATATGCTAAGACCTTTAACATACACTTCAAAACTTGTTAAATCAATCTAGATAGACCACTACCATTTAGCATACACGTGTTTGCTATAGTTAAAAATTAAAAATAAAGACAAATGTTTGCTATAGTTAACAATTACATGCATGTGTTAATTAGTATGTAATTTATATTTTATGCACGTTTGGTGTTAATTAGCTAGCATACATATGACTATTATCTAGCATATATGGAACTATTAAGTAGCATAAATTTCAAGCAAAGAAAAGTATGTTTTTGGTATAACTCTGCTCCATTTTTCTCTATAATGTGGTACTTTATACAAAAAGTAATAATAAGATCAATAGTCTATTTGACCATTCAAAGAAAACCAACAAGCTTTACATGGACCACTTTAGCAAGACCCTCCCTTCCTAAAGATGCTAAGAACCTTAACATCCAACTCAAAGTCTTGTCAAACTAATCTGCTATATAGGTCATGATCCAAGGAGTATCCTCTAAATACAACTCATTAGTGCTAAAAATGCTTCAAAAAAGGCACTTTTGTTAATCAATGGATTAAGGAAGGGCCAAAGACATTTCACCATGTGGACAAAAAAAATGGTATTCTTGTCTCCTTCGCTTTTGAGATGTGTGATTCTTCCTTCCTATTTAGCGGAATTCTTTAAATCCTAACAAGTTTTGGTAGTCCCTATTAACTAATAAAAGCTGACAAAGCATCTAACAAAGGCATGACAAAGTTAAGTTAATTCAGACCGTTTTGAAAATCGGGAGAACTTTCAAAGTTCTTTTTGGCGCTCATAGTATTTTTAATTTGTCTCCTTGAGGTTCGCCCTTAGATCCTTGACCTCTCTCTTTAGGTTTCTTTCTCTGCACATTGTTTGCATGCTTGTTGTCTTTTACATGGTGTCCACAAGGCATCCTTCTCATTCCATAAACTCTTGCACCATCTATAGCAAAAGCGTAAATGGAGAATGGGAGCTCAAAACATTTACCATAAATGATTGGGTTACAATGCTACCATCTTGCAGGGGCTCTCATAAGGTGAAATAACGAAATGGGAGGATATCAAATATCATTGCAAGGGAGGATATCAAATATCACTGCAAGGGATGCATCATTGCTTTCAATACTATGCATCAAGGCTGGTTTGCTTTAGTGCAACATGTTTACATGGCTAGAGATATGTACTTTGCTCCACAGGAATGTTTTTCTCAACAAGCACATTGTAAGTTTGAGTTGCAAAATGTATTTGAATATATTTTTTTGTTTGAAACAAATGCTAAATAGGAGATTATTGGTTGTAGATATCTTTCATAGACAAGTTTTGACTGGCAACCTGTAGAGAGCCTCAACGGGAACATTCCATGCATTCATAAAGAATTTGTAGACATTATTTATGTTGATCAAACCATGAGTTTTTTAAATGAAAGTAGACTTTTTGTGTATTATGCGTAGTATGTGGTTCCCTCAAGAGTAGGTGTGTATGGATACCTTAAAGATTTGCAGTTACCAAGTCTCTCATCTTTGGATTGGGAGATGCCCGATGAAGCAACAATGGAGAGTTTTAAACTCAAAATTGCTCAAGATATTCAAAAGGCTATGACTCCTAGAAGGATCTCGAGAAGAGTTTTCTTATCATGGTTTTTACCGTGGCATGTTTTTGTAGCTTGCTTCAAAACAACATGTTTGCAAAGGACGAAGGCTTCATGGCTAAACATAAACTTTTCAGAGAAAGATTTGGAAAAAATTACAGGTCTGTCTTGGAAAGCCAAGGAATCTGACCACAAAGGTGACTTTATAAGGTGCAATGTATACCCTCAGTCGTTGGGTTTATCTTATAATATATCTCGACAATCCCTTGTCATAGGTTTTGATTGCTGCAGAAGATACAAACTTAGAGTGGGTGCCTGGGTTCCTTTAGATTCAGAGATTGATTGTAAGACATTGAAACCTATAGTGCAAGTTACTACACAAGAAGTAAAGGAGGTGAACGTTACTTCAAAGTGGAGTCTTAAGGATGTAAGAGATACCTTGGAGTTTCTAGACAATGTTGCTCCTGGATATAAGTTCAAGGTAAATGGTGCTATAATTGGAAAAAGAGTTGAGTGCTCTTTATCATATATGAGTTGTTTACCTCCTAGTGTTGTGACTTTCAGACCATGAATATGCACATATAAATAATTTTGAATTGCTCACATATATTGTTGCTAGAAACATGAAATTATACATACTGATAAGTATTATAAAGGAACTCTTAGTTTAAACTTTGCAATGATTCTATAAATAACAAATCATTTTTCGTGGAACAAAATTATTTCATTATTTCATGGGTTACAAAATTATAGTACAATTTTACATGAAAATGTTGGCATAAACTTTACAATTCTCTATGATTCTATGAGCAAAAAATCATCTTACATGGGTAAAACCAAAATGAGATTTCATTACATCATGGGTTAGAATATTCTACTACAAATATACAAGGGAAATTTATTGATGTACAAATAGAAAAACGGGCTATTCTTTAGCTTCTCTTTGATCTTCAGCTTCTCCATCCTCATGCTATTCTTTGGCTTCTCCTTGGTCTATAGCTTCTCCACCCTCAGGCTGAGCTTCTCTCTGATCTTCAACTTCTCCAGCCTCAAAACTTTTCTCCTTATTTGGAATACCTCTAATCTAGACCACAAATCAATCCTCTCACTAGTGGAATTAGACACATACATGTAGTTTTTTATTATTGAATGTAATAGTGATACCTAGAAGCTCCCTTGAACAACTAATATCAAGGATTTTGGACTTCAAAATATATTTACAAATGATAATTATGCCTCCACTATCCCTAAATGGAGTGTCACACAAGTGCTCATAACCCAAGATAGTTAGATTGACCTACAGATTGCATTTAGCTCTGTTCAACTACATAGTCACTTGATAATAAGTTAGGTTGGTTTCACATGTAGGTGCCCATCAACATGGCTATAGGAATCCATGTTTATTTTATTAAAACCTTATTTTTCCATTTTCTTTCACATATATCCAAATGGGTGAATTGGTAATGCTAGAGTCTATTTAAGGAGAGATAAGAGGTTCCATTCTAGACTCCAACACATACAATACACATAAGATTTTCCATTCACAATTGGGTGAACAAATGTGGAATTTAAAAGGTGGGTTTCTAAATTTTAAATTTGAAAAGTATGAGATTGTATTAAATATAAAAATTGATATCCATAGCTTGCATAGGAAGGAGCTAACATATCTATACCCTCATATAGACAAGATTACATTTCTTTTTTGAACCATTCATTTACTAATTTAAAGGTACTACCTTTTTGGCTTGTAGACCCCAAACTTTGCTCTATGACTACCAAGAACCATAGCATTTCAAAGATTCCAAATCTCTCTTGGAACCTTGGAAGTAGATCATGACAACAACTCCACACCAATTGTTGCATGTAGTTTGGGTTGTCCATACTATCCATGAAGCACTATATCTCCTCATCTATATAGCATCGTGCCATGCCAACAAGTATAGTAGCTACTGATAAATAAACAAATCAGTATTAAATATTCTTCCTTGTTTTTTTTTTCTCCCTCTTCATCTCTCCCTCGCTTCCTCACTTCTTCTCCCTTTCTCATACTTTCAATGGTCTCTTTTGTCATTGCTCTTGTCGATTATTAAGGCATATCATTTCAATAATGCGAGGTTCATAGAATTGTCTCATATAGTTTGCCTCATTATATTGAAATATGTAAATTGTCTTAAGTACATAGATTGCTTGTAATTCTATCATGTACAAGGGTTTAGGACTCTAAAAATTGTCCTCCAATTCATCTTCACATAAATCATTAAAACTGTCTAGATCCATATACAGCTCTCCTCCTAGAGAAAGCTCCAACTCCTCCTAATTGAGGTGTTTGTTCTCATCTATGCAAGCAAGTGCTTGCTCATCATTGTCCCAATGAATGCTTGGGTCGTCACTCAGCAAACTCGTGCTCAAGTTCATTAGGAGCTTCCACCTTGTCCTTCATGTCATAATCTAATGAAACCATCCTAGAGAAATCATTACATTGGATTTAAGCAAGCTACACTCTTCATATAGCTTGTGAGAGCATGGAACACCTTGCACCATGTATAGCCACCACTCATCCAATGGATTAGGATAAAAAACAACTTATATACAAAACAGTGCATACAAGAACAATATAGCATCTATGGTGGTTGTATTTCCTTTTGTGATATCCACTTTACAAGCTCGCCAAGATTATGTATCACTGAGTAGGCCTCGAGGGGTTAGTGACCTTGCGATCCCAAGTGGTAAAATACATTGGAAACACAAAACCAAGAGAAATGGTACATTTTCAAAGTGATATCAAGTCACAAAATGCAATTAACACATACTTACATATAAATATCACACATCTTATGCCAGTCATGAGACTTAAAATTGCTACCAATTATCCTTAGTGAAAACCCCATGTAGATTGTACATGAGACTAGTCAACGTGCAAATCTTTGGGATAATACTCTTTACTTTGTGTTCCTCTACTAATAACATTATCCAACCGTGAGGCCTTTGGGAAATGAATGCATCCATCCTCACACAGCTATGGCTAGTGCTCCCACCAAAGACTTCCAATATTCTTGACTATGTGCATGGGATCAAGAAGATGGTTTATTAGTAGGGCATCTCGATACAGTAATGTTAGAAAATGGAAAATCTTTTCATTCAAATTGGAAATATATTTCCACCTTGTATCCACAAGGTCTTTTAATCTATAGATGTCACATATTATGGTGGTCTTCCAAGAAAACTAGAATGAAGCTCATGGTCCTTCGAAAGAAATATTCAATGGCATTTATAGATCATCTTCTTTAAAACATGCTATCTTTGTGTATTTAACATTCATCGACGCATAGCCATGGTAGTTACTTGCTGTGAGAAATGCATATCCTAATGCTTGGCATACTATATTTAAAAAGGTATGGTTGATTGGCATGAACTGTTCAAGCAACAACAAGGCATGTGATATATACATGAGTATTCTCCATTCCTAGAAAAGTCAACTAGTATATTTCTCTGTTAGTCAACATGCCTACTCATATCAAATAATTGGAACACCTAACTATAACAATTGAAGCTCTTGAACTAGAGGCTGTGGAATAAGACATCCATATTCTTACTAACCACCATTAAGAATCAATAGACTAAGAATGAGATGGTTCTTCTTAGTTTTGAGCCATGGAGGAAAGTTAAAGTGTGGTAAAACCATGGGCCAAACACTGCATGTGATTGCTTGCTTGCCAAAATGGTTGCCCCATCCATCACAAGATCCAATCTCATGTGTTGAGGCTCCTTTTGAAAGTTAGGCCATTGCTCCTCAATCCATAGGGAAGCACAATACACTGTCCAAGGACTAACATTTGGAGTGCCAAGGCATAATGTTGCTAGATTCTTTGACTTGAACATGGATATGTGGTATAAGAGGGAAATGACCAAGAACTTTGACCAACATTGTCTCACCCTACAAGTCAATGTGATATCATTTTGCATCACATTTTGGGTATGCAATCAACTCTCATTATGGAAAATATGGACTCCTAAAAGGCTGCAAGGAGTTGAATAGCAAACATATTAGTTGGACTAATCTTTTACTAAGTGGTTTTTTTGTTCCAAGATGATATTTGACAATTATTATAAAAAAGGACTAGTGATTATAATAGATATACTTATTTAAGATTTCTCTAATGTGATTGGTGTTCATCTTAGCGGTAAGGCAAGTGTGCTTTTATTAGTGGGATCTAGGGATCAAATCCACACATGTGTGATAAGTATTAGATATTTTCTTTTGAAAATGGGAGAGGTGCTATGCCACGCATTACAATAACATGAAATCTGAAAAATCATGATTAAGCACCTTAACATGTGGCCACATCTAGTTGAATGTTGAAATTTGAAATTCAAAATTTTCCCTTTTTTCAAGATTCTTTTCTCAAATTTGAATTTGAGGATAGGATACTATTAACACTGGGTTTGTCTCTATGCAAGTAGGTCCTTTTTAAAGCCATCTACTATTAGAAAACCACTACCCCTCTAACAAACTAGATAAAATTAACATGCATGTGTAGCTCAAAGAAGCTGGCCTCATGGTGATACTCTAACCTAACTTGGATTCTAGCTCGTATATGTATGTCCTAGCATCTTTGAATACAATGAATGTCTTGTATAAGAAAATTTTAATTCATAATGAGTTACATATTAATAAGAACATTGTGTTTCACTTTTCCAAAACATCAAGGTGAGTGTTCATTAGGGTGTGGCAATGGAGTTTGACATGTAGGCTACTTATCCTCCCTAATCTTGGCCTCACTATCCTAATCTCAATTATAATTTTAACTATAATCAAAATCTCAATTAAGAAAATTTTAAAGTTTTTTCATAATCCTAATTAAGAACATTTAAAAGAATTTTGATACATATTCCTAAATCTTAATCCTATATTAAAAACATTTAAAATAATTAAATATCATAATCATTGTATTGTTTTAAAACTCTATCTTAATCATAATGACATGTATTTTGAAAAAAAATGCCATATGGCATACCTCACATTGTAGGCTTGATGAAGATGCTAGTGTTAAAGATGCGTCCCTTTGACCCCTTCACACCCCAAGTCTCTCCCCGCTAGTATGTGGTTTATGAGCAAATTTATGGCTTAACCTAAACTACACCTCTCTCTCTCTCTCTCTCTCTCTCTCTCTCTCTCTCTCTCTCTCTCTCTCTCTCTCTCTCTCTCTCTCTCTCTCTCTCTCTCTCTCTCTCTGTGTGTGTGTGTGTGTGTGTGTGTGTGTGTGTGTGTGTGTGTGTGTGTGTGTGTGTGTGTGTGTGTGTGTGTGTGTGTGTGTGTGTGTGTGTGTGTGTGTGTGTGTGTGTGTGTGTGTGTGTGTGTGTGTGTGTGTGTGTGTGTGTGTGTGTGTGTGTGTGTGTGTGTGTGTGTGTGTGTGTGTGTGTGTGTGTGTGTGTGTGTGTGTGTGTGTGTGTGTGTGTGTGTGTGTGTGTGTGTGTGTGTGTCTCTCTCTCTCTCATATTACACTAAAGCCAAGCTAGAAAAGAAAAAAAGGCAAACAATAAAGGAAACAAAGCAAGCATTAAACCACTACTCTTATTTTTGTCTTTCTCTTTTTCCCTCTTCTCTTCTTTCTTTTTTGCATGCAATTTAATCAACATCAAGCCAAGAATGGTGCAAAGTAGCTTACATTTCTTCTCTCAAGCTCACATACACACACATAAAAACACATGTCATGCGCACACATCCTCACTCAAACTATAGCTCTCACACACATGGAAGCTAACATGAAAAATTAAGAAAATATACCTTAAAACCATGCTTCTTTTGCAAGAGATTTTTGGGGAGAGAGAGTGTGTGTGTATAGAGACAAGCAACCAATCAAAGCAAAAGAAAATGCAAAATGGTGGGAGGCAAGATGCTCTAACCTTGATGTTTTTGCTGAATGCGCATTCATCCTCTTAGTATACTTTCAACCACAGAGTATGCAAATAAATGGAAAATCTTAATCATAGTATTTTTTAAAGCATCAAAACATGCGCAAACATAAGTTCCAATACTAGTATCAGTACACATGTCTTTAGAAATGTTGGTATTGGCATTACTACATGTACTCCTAATTTATTGAGACATATACCAGCATACATACTAACATGCATAATATCAACCAACATATTGATGAGATTAGTGAGACATGTACCAGCATACATACTAACATGCATAATATCAACCAACATATTAATGAGATTAGTGATAGCAATGTTATTTTGTAACTAGCATCAGAACTTAAATGTCAATATCCCCCTCATTCCCTATAGTGTGTCAAAATGCCATTTAGGAAATCAACATGTTTAGATTTTACCATAGGTGAGGAGGAGCTAGCTATTGGATATTATCTAAGGCTGTTTAAACTTGTAATTTCCATGTAAGGTGCAAGTCATATGTTGCATATACAAGTTGAACCTTATTCCCTATTTTATTGTTTTCTAAATATATACTTGGGAGCTTAGAAATGAGTGTACATTGCACCACTTACACATGAAGAGGAATATTTTATATACAAAGATAAGCATTTTGAAAGCAAGTACAAACTTCAATAGTCAACTTGAAGAGCATCAAGCGAGGCAATATAAAGTTTTCCATCTTGCATTGTACTACATCTCTCATACTCATGTGACTATTCTTGAAAATGTAATAAATAGAAGCCATTTTCATAATGATAGACTTACTTTTGTTATTGTATTTGAATATATCTCATTTCTATCTAGTTGACATCATGTTACCTCTAATATTCTGATCATAATCACACCTTGCGAAAGGAGATCCAAACCAATGTGCATTGTATAAAATCTAATCTATAGAAGAATATTGATGATATTTTGAGTGATCTTTCCATGCTCTACTATAATCTATGTTGTTGCAAAACGCACATGAAATTGGTGACAATCACTTGGAACATGTATGACTTTGACTAAAGGCATTCACATCCTTCTTGGCCATGTATAACGAATGATCATTGTATTAAAAAAGTCTCACAATGGAGATTGTCTATTTAAAGATTCCCAATAGTACTTGCAAGCATGTGTCAATAGGAGTGCATAGTTCCTCAAAGGTGGTAATCAATCCCTACTTCAATGATAAAATAAAAAAGGTAGCCTACATAAGTACATGGAATAAACCATGATGAAGAGAGGCCAAATACGCCATTGCAACATGTTGGAGTGTTGATCTCATGATTATAAAAATCTTTTGACAAAATTTAGGGTTGCAAATTATGGAAGTGTCCAAGATACTCTTGCATCTTTATTAGTGTTTAGCATTGTTTTGTATCGTTGTTGATAGTACTATCACAGGCTCCAAGAAAATGTATCTGCCCAGAATAAGCTTTGCATATGAGAGAATAAACTAAGCAATTGAAATCTATTGTTTTGAGTGGAGGTTGGAGTGGGTGTCTCAAGGTGAATCAAATTACCTATATAGTGCCGAAGCAAAAGTTGCTCCAAAGCATGGCCCAAGCCAATAGATCCAAAAAGTACTTGACCAAGTGCCTGAGACCATGGCTGGACCAAAACTCCTAGCTGGGTTCATAGATGCTCCAGTGTAAGGGACTCCTACAAGATGGTCCACAAGAACTGCAAAGCCAATTGGCAATGGGGCAATGACACCTGTGTCAAATGCAACACACATCATGCATGTTGTCCTTTACACTCAATGATGCAACTTGACTCATATGCATAATTGACAAGAACACTTAAAAACAAGTTTTAGTGGTCAAATATGTACCAACCTGGCCCGCGTCTGTCTACAGCCACTCCAAAGATAACAAAGACCAACACGAAGGTAAGCATGATCTCCATAAGGAAACCTTGACCTGGGGACAACCCGTTCGAAAGGTCATGAGAACCCAAGCCCCCACTCCACAACATGGGGGTGGCACCTTTGAGAAGTGCAGCGCCGATGACGGCTCCAAATAACTGCCAAAATTAGCACAACGCATAATATCTGATAAAAAATCACACTCAGGGTGAGCTTTTGCTTTTGGTTCGATGAATTAGGGAGCCTTGAACCAGATAAAATTCGGTGTGTTTCTACTTGGTAATGTGACAGCTTATACCTGTGCGCCAACGTACAGTCCAGCTCGCAGTAGCGTTTCTTTGCCTGCGATTACAAAGGCAAGTGTGACAGCCGGGTTCAAGTGGCCTCCGGAAATGGCCCCTGTAGCACCAGCTAGGAAGGCTATGGCGAGCCCGTGCGCAAGAGCTATGGCTACAAGCCTGGCAGCGGTCATGGTGGTGGCCAACATACCTGTATATTTGTATATGACGTGATCACGCTAATTATGTCCTTTATGATGGAAGTGTCTTTACCAACACAAATGAGAGAGAGAGAGAGAGAGAGAGAGAGAGAGAGAGAGAGAGAGAGAGAGATTTTGCCTGTGGCAACCACTGATCCGCATCCTAAATATACAAACAATAGCGTGCCAATAAACTCAGCTCCCGCGGCCCGCCATTGTTCTTTGGAGCGCAACGTTTTCCGATCACCCAGTTCAACCTGCTCATATTTAAACATGCATACAACCGATACAATTATTTCAACTAGTAGGTTGGAGTAATCTCTAATATATAAGCACCGTCATCGAATTATAAGACTGACACGTCGGTTTACTAGTTTTGTCTTGTAATTTCTCTATGTATTAGTGTGTGGAGCAGAAATAAAGAAATCCCAAAGCCCTGCAGCTCATTTTAGAGGCCAAGGCTTAATAAGAAAATGTAAACTTTCCTTCACTCAATTGGGAATTTGACAAGCGCTAATGACTGTTTGGCCGTAAGCATCGGCGGCCAGTCATTCCTCACGGAGCATTTGGAGGGTCATACAGAGTCCACAAGAAAACAAGAGGAAAAGATCTTGACGTCGTGATTTACCACGTACCCACCACCTATATGTCACACTTTGTACTGTAGGTGGCTTACCTTCATGAAATTGAGCATGGTGACCAGCCTCACAGCTCCTTCCACCATGGTTTGGACAGTCGCAGCGCCACCCGTGCCCACACCATTGGCACCCTGGCCAGTCATTAATGGACCACCTGCTGCATGGAGCTCCTGAACCATGTTACTGTCTGATGATCTGCCGGTATCATTAGCCGGATATCTGTGAGCACCTGCAGCAGCCGCACTAGTGCTGCCATGGTCAACAGAAGGAGCGCCTGCTGGAGCGATCGTCTTGTTAATGCCAGCCTTTTGCTGCTGTTGATGTTGTCGCTGCAGGCCGGATGATGGTGATGATGTCGATGCTGATGATGACGCTGATAGTGACGACTGCATATGCATCATCATGTTGGGCGCAGTGCTGCTAATGTTCTGCTGCTGCTGCTGCTCTCTCTGGAACTCAGAACGCATGAACTCCTGGTCTGATGCATCTTGAAGATGGAGCTGCACATACGGGTTCTTGTGCACAAGGTTCCCCAGCCGAGAAGCCGGGTGCTGGTAAGGATCCATCTATTTCTTTGTATTTGGGATCTCATCAATTGCAACGATTCCACTGATTATTGTTGCTCGGTTCACTAAATTATGATCATTCCTGCATCTTCTGGATGTCGAATTATTCGACGAGAAATAGATAGCCCTCTCTCCCCTCCCCTCCCGTTCCCCCCCCCGCTCTCTCTCTCTCTCAACCGTCGCCTTCCCAAACGACAGTTAAAGTCGTTCCCTTTTCTCGTCTAGTTGGCCCCCAGGGGCCTTTTTTTATTGGGCAGATAACAAGAGCCCTGCGACGCTTTAACCTGATTTAACACTTCAACCTCCATAGTCACATCTTGCAAACACAAGGAACTTTAGACACAAGACTAGATAGTAAAAACACAAACATCTAGTAAATGAACTAATTTTCCTAGTTAGTAAGTAGGAATTTTCATCTTCAAACTAGGTTTTTAATTTTACTACATAGAAATGAAGTGATAACTAGTAAAATGACTCTTAGCTCGTAAATGTATGAAAATTTTCTAGTTACCATGTAGGAAATTTTGGATTTAAACTAGGTTTTAATTTTACTAGATAAATGTATATAAAGCTAAAAAAGTAAAATAAATGTCTATATAGCAAAGCAAACAAATAAATTTTTAGTTATAGTAAATAATAACGTTTATATAACCAAGCTAAGAAGTTGTTGCAAGCATGTTATGCTAGTGTATTGTACCTCAACCTATGATGCAGTTGTCAAGCATAGGAGAGTTATTAGTGTAGCTTATGTTCTCAATCTCCTCTTGCATGTTTTTCATCTAGAACATACTATTTCATGTAGAGGCAATGATAGAATAATTTTTCCTTGTAGCCATTGTTTGCACCAAACATAGTTTTGCAATGCAAAGGGGAGGATGTATAGAATTGTAGAGTGATGTAATACGTATGGAGATTTTATAACAATATCATAAGAAACATGCAAAATTATTAAAACACAAACTTGTCAATTCAATTCTTGCATATCCATCTATTAATATTCTCATGCATGGTTTATGTTTGATATCTTGATAATCATGCATTTGCATGTACTTTCATTTATAAAAATTGTACATGCACACGGTATGTATTGCAAGAGAGAGATATTTTATATGAATTGAAAAATGTAAAACTTAGGTGAGAATCTTGATCACTGCAAGGCATAAACTTGAATATTTTTATGCTTGTGTAAAACTTAAGATAACCTCATAAGTGAGCCTATTCAATGCTATCAAATGTAATAGATTTACTAAATTAACTCCCTCAATCACTCACACACACACACACACAATCTCTCTCTCTCTCTCTCTCTCTCTCTCAACACATAATCAAAATACATTAGAAATGAAATGTTCACACATTTTTTTAATCAATGTCAATTGTTGTCAACTAGACTTCAATAATTTTCATAGTACTCATGTTTAAGTGGAGCAAAATATCAATAAAGGAGGATTTTCTTATGCAAATCAAGTCTTGTCTTGAATTTATCCATGCTATCATACAATTTGAAGCCATTCTTGGTCCATCTTGCTTTGCGATGCTTATCTTAGAACTTCTCATACCACAATTTTAGTAGATTAAATGTTATGACTTTCCTTTATGAACCATCAAAGTGTGAAGACAAAAGCAAAGGAAAACTCACTAATTTATGTAATGGACTGCCCTTTAAAAATGTGTATTTTTGTTAAGGCAAATAGAAAAAGAAAACTTACTAATCTAAAGGAACGAGGGTGCACATGCAACATTGCCCCTTTTTTTTGTCTATTTTGAGTTCCTATAAAGGGTTCATGTCTTGCATATTTCTTCGACTACTATATCATTTAGAGAAATGGCACAAAACTATCACAATGGCACTTAGATTGACCAACAATTTTAGCTTTACAAGATAGGAGGTTCGAATAACATCCTTGCAAGGTCTATCACAAGAGGTTGAAAAAATCATTTGATTACTTAATATTCTAACAATAAAGATGAACCTTCTAATTTAGGAAAATATTATAAGATGAGATAAGAACTCATTTATTTATACCTAGAGGTAGTAGAGCTCACAAGATGAGATGAGAACCCATTTAGCTCAACCAAGCTCCAAAATTGTTTAAGCACTAGGAGATCACACAACTATCATGGACGTGTGGTACATCATTTGTATTAGTAAGTACACTATTAGTAACTTTAAAAAATTTCTCTTTGCCAAAATTGATCATGCATACAAACAATGTCTCTTAGTAATTATGCCTATTGTTGTAGACTTTTTAGTAGGAAGCAAGTTGTTTGAGGAAGAAGGCATGATCCTATCAAGCAAGGATCACCTCAACATTTATTAATACATGCATTGTTAATATAATGTTACATCATAGCAATGATGTGCATGTGAAAAGGAGCCTTGAGATGACAATTGTATGACCTAAGAGATGGGAGCCAACAATTCTTGCACCTACCTTATATTGAGCCATGGAGATAGGACCCAATAACTATTGCAACTACCTTATATCAAGCCATGCTGGATGGTGTAAGAGCCACTTGAGTTTGATGACTAGGAAATGGGAGTAGAACTATCTTATTCAATGTCATATTTCTCATATGACATGTACATCAATAATGTCTCTATATAGCAATCATTGATATTGGTCCTTTGTTGGATTTCTTTCTCATCTCTTTGCACCATGCAAATATTAAAAATGTATTGAACCATAGTGCAAGGAGTTTGGGTCTCATCTTATAATATTACATTGTTGCTAACTCACTTAACTATTGCCAATTTAGTTTGGAAGGTCATAGTGAGTAGGTGTTCCTTCGTGTGAGTTAGGAAGTAGGTTAGTTAATTTATTGGAGGGGGGCCAAATGTCATTTATGTGCAGCTACTCTTAGTTAAAGTGGAAGAGTGTAATTACCTCTTATAGTTTTGAGGGAAGTGACAATCATATGGGTGCTTGATGGTATGGCCAATTGCATTGTGATCTTGATTGTCATGCGACCCCTTGGTGCATGTGGAAGGGCAATTAGGTTTCAGATAGCCTAGGTGTTCTCCTTGAGCATAGGCCAAGTGGGTGGCATGCTAGCACACTGGCTCTTATACTTCATGCTTCATAGTCAACAAATATTTATAAGCTCCATGCAAATGGAGCTTGGAATGTCTAAAATATGAGAAACATGTGCTGATACCAAGTATAAAAGAGCATATAGGGAATATAGGTATCCTTTGTATGGCAAGAACAAATGGTCTCTATCTCTTGACATGCATTCTACCAATAGATTCTCCTCTATGTTCTGTTCAAGTTCCAATTTTACAAGGAGAAGGCGGATTTTAGGTACTGTATCTTAATCTTCAGTAAGGGTACTAAACCTCTTTTGAAATCATCCCATTTTAACCGATCAAGGGATTATATCAATTTGACTCGATTTGATTTAACGTTTTATTCTTCTTGAATATTGCAGAGCATGTCCAAAATATATCTTGATGGATTCTTTGAGGTTTGCAAATTCAAAATCTTGAGATGAATTTGCAAAATTTCCAATTTAACTGTATCCATCTACAAGTGTGCATCCCAATCACAAGACTCTCTTTCTCCCATGGCCTTATAGGTGTAATGAAAGCAAGAAGAAGAGATGGTGCACTGTTGATGATTACAAGATAGGCTATATGTGCAACCCAAGTATCTATTAGTTCTCACCAAGCAAACCTACATTTTATGATGTGCAATATAGAAATGTTAGAAAATGCTATTGACGTGCAGTATAGAAGCATGAACTCAAAGGTTTAGGGTCATTGGTAGGGGCGAGTAGTACTATAAGTAGTCAAGTCTAAAGTCATCTAATTGAGGTTCATCTTTGGAAAAATCGTATTGGGGGCATACTATGCAGAGGTAGCAATAGATTCTACTGGTAGATATGTTATAATGTTTGTTATTGCATGATAATTTTAGGCTTAAAAGAAATGCGATGAGAATAGAGGAATAACGAAAAATTCTCCCTATATTACTAATTTGGACTCAGTGAATTTGCATATGTTACAAGGCATAAAACTGGTCTCATATTAGTGAATAGAAGATTTGCAAAAACATAAAGGTGAAGTTGCCAAATTTTAGTTCAAGGGAAATGGTATCTTATGGGCTGGTGCTTCGACCAATTAATTTTATAAATTGATGAGCAAGCTTATCTTCCTAGGATTGAATGAGTTAGCAAAGTTGCTAAGGGAGCTAGACTTCCAAGTAGCAGAATTGGAGCAAGGGATTGGGTACTTAGGATGCCCATTGGGCATAGGTAATAAGACACATGTAAAAGGTCATTAAACCTTGGGCAATGTAAGAGAAAAAAAAAATATGCAAATAAAATTAGTTGATTTCTTAAATGGGAGCTCAATGTTCCTCCATGATTCAAGAAATGTCCGTTCTCGCGTGCACGATTAGGTCCCAACTTCTCATATTCACACAATCTCATTGTCCATTCTCCCTCACACAACTAGGTCCATCTTCTCAAATGCACACAATCTCATCCTTGTTCGCCGATTGCCTCGGATGCATGACTGTGTTGTAGTCATCAACTGCTTAGTATAAGTATTGTTATCAAGCATTGAAGGACACTTTTCAAGGCAATACTCCAATTATCAACAAGTAATCAATCATTCATATCAAATCATTTGTTTTCAGAGTAGGTGTGGTAGACAACCTCCCTACTGTATTCAGAGTAGATGTAGTTCAGACGTAATAATGGTTTATGTAGTTCAAAAGTAATAATGGTTATTGTCCTATAGTTCAACATGAGGTTGAAATTGAAACTAAAACTGAAACAAACTATGGTTATTGTCCTATAGTTCAAAAGTAATAATCAACATAAGGCTAAAACTAAAAATAATGGTTACTGTCTTATAGTGAACTCGTCATGTAGACAAGTGATAAGCGTCATGAATGTGAGACTGAATGAAAATCAACATAATTGTTACTATTATTTTTAGAGATATCTAAGCCATGCTTATGCCATCACTCGTAATGGAAATCAGGTACTACTACACTTTAGTGAGAGGGGCCTTTGTACAAATCAGGATTATACCTGGAAAAAATCAAGATTATACCCTCATAGTTGATTTCAATCATAACCTTCATCAAAGTGTTGTTTTTCAAATTCTGTTTGGACATTGTTCACCTGTCATGTAGACAAGTAAAAATCAATATCAATGTGAGAGTAAATTAAATAAATAAAGATAAACTCAAGGGGAGTCGAACCCCAAACACAAATTGCGTCTACCGAGGAGTCTACCTGCAAAATTTAAAAAGAATATTTGTATAGAGAGAGACATGATTGCCTTCGAGGCAATCATGCCGCTCTCTCACTCACTCTCTCCCTCCCTCCCTCCCTCCCTCCCTCCCTCCCTCCCTCCCTCCCTCCCTCCCTCGTGCATATTTGTGTTTTATTTTTTGAAAATATTTATTTTATAATAATATACCAACAACGAGTCATTGGGGTATTTGTTGAGATTTTAAGGTGCCAATGCCAGCAACATATGCAAATTGATTTGAAGCATTGGGTAGATACGAATATTAAAGGATACATAAGATCCAATTAGACACTAGATGTTGAAAACGGGTCTATTAGAGATGTAGACTCTATTAGATATGTAAATAAATCCACGAGTCTTGGTAGCTAATATTATCACTGATGAGACAAAAAAATTTTAATTTAAAGAATCTTGAGTGTTACCAGGATCCCTTTAAGTCTTCCAATTTTGATGAGACATCGAAAATCTCTACAAGACTTGCATTTGGAATGATGATGATCGACAAAGTCTACTCATTGTACTCACAGAGATAATTGATGCGGTGCACGCACCAAAAATCACCAAGAGTTGAGTCATCAAAGGTGGGGGGAGGGGGGGGGGAAAGATTTTAGGGGGGGGGGGGGGGGGGGGAGATTTTATAACAAATTGGTGATGCTATCAATATGATCATGTGACTTATCTTTTTCTAGAATTCTTCAAAAACGAAATAGAGAAATAAATATTGATAAACTCAAAAAAATAAAAAGTTCTCATCCTACCGTTGAAACACTAACCTTAATATATTTTCCCTCTAACGTTTTGGAACTCCCGCCTTCTCTTCTTTTCCCCTTTTTTCATTCAGCAACATAGCAGGCCGTACTCTGTGAGCTGAGTGGAGGCGCACAGATTTCATGATAGAGAAAGAAAAGACGGTCACAGAATATTGCAGCATTGGTCACCATCACTAAGCTCCAGTCCAGGTACAATTATATTTTTGCAATGTCTTATAAGCTTCTTTCATGCATCAATACGTTTTTGCTATGGCTTATCAGGCCTGTTAAGTCTCAGTAATTAGTTCTGCTACAAGGGTCTCCTGCACTAGTACTTCTTTCTTGTGTTTGTACAGACACTGGCTTACAGACACTTTTTGGGATGTCATAGTAATAGTAGCCCTCTGAGTAGTTTCTCCCCTTCAGGCTTGCGAAGTACATTGTCTTGCGACAGAGCACTGTTACCAATTACATCCACACGAATCTTAAGACCTTCCATGTGGTAGATCTGCTTTGTGCCTGAAAATTTGTTTTTTGATAAGTCCAAAAGCTAAATTTTGTCAAGCTTCAGTATCCAAGAAGGTAAAGATCCAGTGAGTCTATTATAACCTAAACTGAGCACTCTGAGATTCTCAAATTGAGCCCAGGAATCTGGTAAAGTTCCCTGAGTCTGATTCCCATAGCTGAACATTCAGAGATTAACTGAATGTTCAGCTATGGGAACATTCAGAGATTAACTGAATGTTCAGCTATGGGAACATTCAGAGATTAACTGAATGTTCAGCTATGGGAACATAGCCTGCTCTTCCCATAGCTGAACATTCAGAGATTAACTTCTGGAGAACATAGCCAGCTCTTCCCATAGCTTAGTATACACTTTTCAAGGCGTATATCCAGAACTACCAGGCTAGTGTCTTCTGTTAAATAGCTAAAAAGAAAGGCCTGCTAAATAGAGTCTACATCTCTAATAGATTTGCACGAATTCTGTTACAAACTCGAACGAGCGTTTTCTGAATTAGGAGAATTGCCTGTCAAGCATCTAGACCGGAATTCCACATCATGCTGTAGCGACAGCTCAGGAATTATTGTTCATGAACTTAGATAATAAGACATGGATCTTTAGGGCTAACCAGAGGATGGACAATTGTACAGATCACCAAGTTGGCCATTGATTGTGATGTCATCTGAGATATTGTAAGCCCCACCCTAGGCTAAAGCCTGAGTGATAACATCCTCCACATTAGCATTCCACCATTCACCTGTCAGTATTGAATAAGCAGAAACCGAGGGAACTGTTAATTACACATAGAACACTCTATAGATGAACCAGAAAGCAATTGTGACCATATGCAAGATTAGTTGTAGCTTTGAACTTTTGGAGAACATAGCCAGCTCTTCCCATAGCATTACTGACAAGGTCTAGCATTACTGACAAGGTCTAGCATTACTGAGTCCAGCCAAAGAAACTATATCAGTAGACCAGGTGTGGCCGGCTGGCGCATCGCCCTTGCTAGTGCATGTGTCCCTTCATTAATACTGATGCTTGGAGGGCTGCTCCTTGTTGAGACCCCGATCAGCTTGATAGAGAAGGTGCAGGGCAAGGCTGTCCTTCAGAAGGTGCAAGGCAAGGCTGTCCTTCAGAAGGTGCAGGGCATGAAGGATGTGGAGGAGGAGTTCGAGGAAATGGTGAAGAATGCTACCCAGAGAGCCAATTGACCTCTGTCACATGCTTTATGCATTCTGTTGAAGTGTCTCACCTTTCACTGTTTTCGTTGCACAGAAAGCAGCCTGCACTGTACTGCCACTGCGGATATTTCCCCAGAGCCTCTGCACCTGCCACTGCGGACATTGCTTATGGCCTCACCTGATCTTCGTTAACCTTGGAGCAATGCTGGTCGATGATATCTATGAGGTCTAAAAGGCTACAAAATAGGGCGCCTCGAGAAGCTGCCTGTCTATGAGGTCAATCTCGGACCCTGGGATACTTCTATCTGTGTGTGTGTGTGTGTATAGCTTCTAATTGGGGACATACATGCATCTCCTAGTGATCTTAGCAGGCTCGAGAAGGTCCTCCTTGAAACCTGTTGATTGCATCTAATTGGGGACATACATGCATCTAATTGGGGACATACACGTATAGCTTCTAAATGGGGACATACATGCATCTCCTGGTGATCTTAGCAGGCTCGAGAAGCTCCTCCTTGAAACCTGTTGGGGCCTTGAAACCTGCTGATTGCAGACATAGGGCAAGGGTGGCGGGAGAGATGCCAGTGGGCTTGCGAGGGGCCGGGAGCTTGAATGAAGCATTGGGCTTCAGGACAGGGCTTCTTGCTTGGGGGCTGGGGGCAATTCTTGGGGTGGAAGGCTGTGAATTGGATGGGGAGATCTTGGGCAGTAGAGGAGGTACAAGAGGGGGAGAAATTAATGGCTTGTTGACAGGGGAAGGAGGGGGTTTTTTGGCCTTCCTAGCGCCTGCTCTGTCATCTCCACCTTGCTGATCGAGGAGCCACATTGCCTGCTGGTCTCAACACAGGCCGCTCAGCAGACATCATGAGTATAATACACACAATTGCACAGACCTCTGTCTCTCGCTCTTTTATCAAATCTCTATTCTTCTCCTAACAAAGAGGGTTGTAATTTTCTGTGCTGCTTGCGCAGACAAGACGACCACCAAATGCAAGTGACAAGTCCCTCTCTTCCTAATTATGACAATGCTCTAAAAGGCTACAAAAGAGGGGGCCTCGAGAAACTGCCTGTCTATGAGGTAAATCTGTGTGTGTGTGTGTGTGTATAGCTTCAGTTAACCCCTAAATTTTTAGTCGATGGCACTTCTCAACAGATCAACACGCAAATGGTCAGAATTCCAATGCAAATAACTGTTGAAATTGCATGACAAAACAAGGTTGAAGTCAATAATTAGCTGATCAGGCGTGTGTCTGATCTGTGTATCAAGACTATTGGGTCCAGCTCTCCTTGTCAAACCATCATCTGATCTGGATGGACTGAATCAAACGACTATGTCAGAACTAATTAGATGAGCATGGAAGGCACAGAGCTGAATGGACTGAATCAAACGACTGTATCAGAAATAATTAGAAGGTAAGGTAAGGCAACTTACTGGTGGATGGATGGATTAGTGCAGTGTCAACTTATAAGGCTGCAGAGGCCAGCCAGTGGGGCGAGAGAGAGAGAGGGAGAGAGAGAGAGAGAGAGAGAGAGGTTTCAGAGCTTGCAGGAGCATGTATAGCTTTGATGAATGAATGAAGGAAGAATGTTTTTGATTAAGCTACAAATGGTCAGAATTCCAATGCAAATAACGGTTAAAATTGCATTACAAAATAAGGTTGAAGTCAATAATTAGCTGATCAGGCGCGTGTCTGATCTGTGTATTCAAGACTATTGGGTCCAGCTCTCCTTGTCAAACCATCGTCTGATCTGAATGGACTGAATCAAACGACTGTGTCAGAACTAATTAGATGAGCATGGAAGGCACAGAGCTGAATGGACTGAATCAAACGACTGTATTAGAACTAATTAGAAGGTAAGGTTAGGCAACTTACTGGTGGATGGATGGATTAGTGCAGTGTCAACTGATAAGGCTGCAGAGGCCAGCCAGTGGCGAGAGATCAATGTGGTCTGTTGGTACAGGCCGCACAGGAAGTACTTGGAAAGCTTCTGATTCTGAATGCAATCTCATGGGATGCGCTAGTTGCAGGATATATCCAGCATGGGCATGGTGAACAAGCGATCAATTGTTTCGAAAGGATGCGAGGAGAGGGCTTCTGTCCAGATTCAATCACCTATATTTGCACATTGACAGCTTGTGGCACAGGAGCTGAAGAAAGAGTCGCAACCTTTTTTTCCACCACCGTCGGCGCTTGACGGCAAAAATGTTCGAAGAAGATCTATCCCGATGAAGTACATGCGTTTCAAACATGATCTGATCCATGGGTTGTTTCAGGCCAGAGAGAGAGAGAGAGAGAGAGAGAGAGAGAGAGAGAGAGAGAGAGAGAGAGAGAGAGAGAGAGAGAGAGATCAGAGAGAGAGAGGTTTCAGAGCTTATGAAAGCATGTATAGCTTTGATGAATGAATGAAGGAAGAATGTTTTTGATAAAGATAGCGTGCTGGTAATGGTGAGGGTGTGGGGGATTCGTGCGGTATTAGATAGACAGATACGCAGACACAGAGAGAGAGAGAGAGAGAGAGAGAGAGAGAGAGAGAGATAGATCCGTGGCCAGCATGCGGCCTCTGAGAGAGAGAGAGAGAGAGAGAGAGAGATAGATCCTTGGCCAACATGCAGTAGAGGCCGAATATTCTGTCGGAACTGCATGCAGTAGAGTACTCTGCATGCAGTACTAGGGAGAGAGATGGTTTTAAGTGCTTATTAAGTGCTCAAGAGAACGTGGCATGGTTGGAAGTGCCTTGCAAGAAGGGGTGGAGATAAAATAAGATATTGATGCTTGGTCTATTGAAGGCTTCCAAACCAATATGATGGTTACATTGCCTTCTTTGAGCTACCCTCTCCTAGCAATAGACGACTAATGTATGGAATGGAACAAAGAAATGCCTGCCACCCATGGACAGAGTATGTGACTTCTAATTGTGACCTTTTTTTGGTGTGGTTTGATTTAGTAGATGCTTGGGTTATTTAAGCTGTGTAAATGTGGACTATTCTTTCTATGTAAATGTGGACTCCCTTTTTAAAATCGTAAAGACTATGAAAAGTCCTTGGGAGTGCAAAGCACTCAAAAGGTAAAGATCTATAGGGCTAACATGACTTCAAAGTATGCTTTTAAATGTAGCTCTAATGCTAAAGTAGTATAGACTATGATATTAATTGCGCAACTAAAATATGTTATTAACGTAAACTATGTTATGGGTCGGTTTTTTTTGCAGTCTTGGAGTTTTAATTTTGGAGCTCATAATTTCATCAACCTTGGATTGAAGATTGAAGATACTCAAGTAAGGGATGTCTTCTTCTACAAGAACATTAAGAAAATGTACATGTAACTATAAGTGTGCACATAGTACTGAAGGTTGGCAATTAGTGAACCGTAGTACTTATTTTAGACACGCTAAAAATGACATGCTTGGGATTACACATTCTTCTCTAGAAAGATCACATCCTAGTGAACCAAGGGACTCAAATGTGCAAGGAGATCATCTTGAGAACCAAAGGCATGAAGAATCATCTCCAATGCATTGTGAAACTAACATAGATGATTTAAATAGAAGACGTAGGTGGTGTGATTGCCTTGCATATTGTAATGGTGGGAGGAGTGTTGGTCCACAAACTTTTCTTAGGCACCAAGAGTTGAAGGCCAAATATGATGCACTAAGTATGCAAATTGGTATTACTCCTTCTAATGAAAGGCAACATGAACAAGGCAATGATCAAACTATCAATACTTCTATAAGTCCCCCCTTCAGTCATGACAACTCAATTAACCATGCTGAGTCTCCTCAAATAGATCCTTCTATAAACAATCACATATCTATTGTTGGGCCAACATTATATCAACAAACTATACAAAAAATAATTGAGCTTCAAGCTCTTTGGGATGAGAACCGAATATCAATTAGTGCACAAGAGAAGATGCTCCAATTATTATTTGGAGACATGGGCAATCCAAGGGCTAGGGCTCAAAGAGTTGAAGAGTGCAAGCCAAGTTTAAGTAAGCTATTAGTGCAACTACCTGATACATGGGATGGAAATCTTGATGGAGTAAGAGTCCCGACATCTTGGGAGCAAATTGACTCTATGTATCATGGTCTTGGCATGGTCCAACCTGAGCGCTATAGGTTTTGCATGGGAAGTAAAAACAATGATCATGAAATTGAACTTCTTACACCTAGTAAAGAAGATTCTTATACCAAAGATGTAGTATTGTGTTCTTGCAAACAAAATATGCGAAAAAGAATACTAAAGCGTGATTGTATTGAATGTTGTGAAAAGTGTAAAAAATGCAATAAACCAAGGAGAGAAATGTTAGCTATTGATTATTTGCCTCTAAAGAAACAATTAGAGCTTTTAGTGCGATCCAGGACACTTTGTCATGATTTCCTAAGCATGTGGCGTCATAAAACAAGATGGTTAGGGAAAGATATCCATATGCAACCAGAATTCATAAACGAGTTTTGGGATGGAACAAAGTGTCGTGAGTATCAAGATTTTTGGAATCCTGATGCTGAGTATGAGATGGCTGTTGTGTGTAACAACCCTACATGTGGGAAAGTATATACAACTTTTCCAAGGTCTTGTTTTTCAATAGTTCTAGAACAAGGTTTTGACCAAGAGATGCAACAGTATAATTTTGTTTGTAAAAAATGCCGACATCTCAACAAATGTAAAAAGAAAAAGTTTAGAGGTGATCCTCGAAACTTGGCACTTCTTTTACATTGGGATGGCTTCCAAGCCTCTCGTACCACTCAAAAAGACTGTGGTGTGGTTGAAATTAAGGTCCTTAATGGTGGGAAGGGTTCCATATTAGGCATTATTCCTGTTTTATTCATACCTTTTAGTTGCTCTAAATTTATTCGTAATACTCCTGATGTATTTCAAACTTTTTTAAGACCACTTATTAGTGAGCTACAAGACCTTTACATAAATGGTATGCAAGTGCCATACAACTATCCTGTAGAAAAGATTTTTGAAAATCCAATGGGGCAATCAAACTTTTGTGTTGTTAGATCAATGCTAATGATGGTTACAGGGGATCATCCTGCACAATGCAAAATAGGATCCTTCAAAGATGGTGGGCAATTCTTTTGTCGTAGAGACAAAGCCCAAGCTACTCTTGATACTAGTAATCCCTCATTCCAAGGACGTTACCTTTACGATGGTAGTCGATATCAAGCAAGATATCCTCCAACCCAACGGTCCATAGGTGAAATGATTGATGCCTTATCAAGTTCAAAGAGGGCATCCACACAAGCTGAAAAGGATGGAAAACTAAAGCTTGCAGGATTAGCTGGAGAGTCTATTCTATGGAAACTGTATGATTTGTATGGTTTTAACTTGTCAATAGACTTGGTATATGATGCTATGCATGTGTTATCTCTAAATATATTTCAAAAATACATACGAGTACTCATGAGAGCCATGTCCAATGAAAAGAAAAAGATGATAGATTTTTGTTGTGAAAAAATGTGCAAATTGTCATGGTTGAAGTGTGATCATAATAGAAGTACATGGAGAATTGATATTGATGAAGATATTTGGAGGGATTGGAATTTGTGTTGCATGGTAATGTCAAACTTTGAAGTTACAAAGAGAAGGAGAGTAACATTATCAAGTGGAGAGTCTATAAATGTTCCAATAGTGTGGAGATCACGTGATGTAACTTGACTGCTTTAGAGTGTGTGTGTGTGTTGCATTCTTGGAGATTGAAATGGGTGCTAGTAGCATTGGTCATAATGGATATCATTATCTGATCGTCATCCCATTGTGTATATCATAATGCTTTATCTATGGGTATTTGTATATTAGGACGGTATCTCGTGGATATAGCTCATGTTGTGTCTCATGTATAGGTAGTTGGACCTTTGTGTGTATGTGTGTATGTGTGCATGTGTGATTATTAAAAAAAGAGAAAATTTCTTGTTGAAGAAGATTAATGTATGGATATAATCTCTTGTTTGAGGAATACTAGCATATAAAGTTGTAAATTTGATTTTAGCTTGTATCTTGTTTGATTTTAGCTTGTCTCATGGTTTGTATAGTTGTATATTGTATCCTTTTTATATGATTGATTGATTCTTTATTGGTTGAATACTAACATAGTTTCTTGATTTAATTTTAGCTTGTCTCATGGCCTCCCCAAGTCAACAAACTCTAGATTCAATGATGCAAACTATCATCACTTTGCAAAAAACAATTGAGGAACTAAAATCAAAGAATGATAGTTCCGAACAAACAATGAGTATGAGCAAACCGGTTTCAATACAAAGTAAAAGAGTCCAGTTGCCACCTCAAAAGCAAATCAAGAGTATACAAATAGGGGATGTATCTCTGATGAAGACTCCTACATATGACCAGATTTTCAAACCACCTAAAAGGATTAGTCGAGATGACCAAGATGAGTTTGGAAAACCATTTTTACTAAAATACTATCGAGATACGCAAAATGTTAGGTATTGTGCTAATCACAGAAAAGTGTATAATTGGGTCAAGAGCTATGAGATTGGCAATGATTTGCGGTTTCATAATAATAAAGATGACAAACATAGAATTTTAGAGATCATAGATCAAAACTATGATCAAATTTTACCCCTTGAGTTTCCTGGTGCTACTTACCTTTGGAAAAAGGAGGATGTATATCTGTACTATCTTTCTGTTGCTCAAAATCTCAGAAAGAAACTCAAGAGGAAAAGATCATCTTTGGTGGATATATCTTTGGTAAGCATATTTATTTATCAAAATTTTCTCACCCCATAGATTATATACACAAGAAATTGGTACTGATTGGCACAACTATGTTTTTTTAATAGAAGAATCGAAGCTTCGAGCAAGTAGATATGCAACAAAAACCGGTAAGATTTGCAATTTTCATCTCAAGTTTTATTTTTTCTATTGTATAATTTTTATTATCTTGATCATTATTATAATCATTTCACTTTAGGTTTCTTAGATATATTTACCTTTCATTATATTTTCTCTAAAATTTTAGGATACAAGTGAGGAGGTGTATTATCCACAACTTATGGTGGAAGAACAATGCATCTTTTCTGAGAATAGTGCAACACATGTATGTACATCGTTCACTCATTTAAATATTTTAATATTTAGAGTTTTTAGTTTTTGATATTGACTTCAATTTTCTTGCTTGTACTAGTTGGAATCTCACAATGATGGTCCACCTCTTGTTTCAATTTCTGCTTCCGAAAAATGTCAAAAAAATAATGAAATGGTTAGTATATCTTGGTTTGTAGTCTTTTTTCATTTGATTGTCTCTAACACTTAACTTATGTTTCAGGACTATTTAAACTCAGATCATAGTTTTATGGAGCTACTACAAGGAAATCCATCTGTATGAGGAATATATACATATATTCTTAATTTTTGTATACTTTTAAATTTAAAGATATTCCATTCTAAGTTTTACTTTTCTTGTATTATAGGGTTCATGCGGTAGTGAACACTCTCTTCCAGAAGATATGATCCAAGATCCTGAGGAGGTTGAAGTAGCACGGAAAAGTCTTCGTGTACGAAAGGTATGCTAATTAGCTATCTCTTGATATTTTATTTTAATATATGCATTTAATAAATTATATCTAATTACAAAGTTATTGTGATAAGTTGAGTGAGAAAATGCAGCAAAGCAAGCAACAACAAAAGGAGAGTAAGGGCAAAAATAAGAAATTATCCAAGGTACTTCTTTGCATTTTTTTTTACTAAATGTGGCATAATTTAATTTTGTTAACTTTATTTTCTTGTCTATACTATAGACTCTCGACCATGTTGAGCCATCAAAAAGTGTGGATCCTTCTAATATAGAATTGCCATCAAGAACTTCATCGGTAACTCAATGTTATTAAATATTAAGACAATAGAGTAGCTAATTAAATTATGATGTGGTAGCACTCTAATCTATGTTGTATTTCTAAAATGCAGGTTGTTAATGCATTTGAAGAGGAAGACCAAGAAACCATTCTCCTCAAATATTTAGACATCCAATCCATTGATGAGCTATATGCATCGTTAAAATCTACATATGGTGTTATTAAGAGAGATCCTACTTTTTTAGGAGGACGCCATGAGCAAACATTGCCAGCCATGAGAAAAGCTCTCGTAGATTGGTTACTCTATAGAGAGAAAATTCATGTTACAAAAAATCACAATAAACCTTTGAGTATTGATGATATATGTATCTTGAATTGACCTCTTTATCAATGAAGATAATATCTTTTAATTCTTTTTATTATTTTGATTTATATTTTTTACCATATTAGTAATTCTTAAAACTATCTACATGATTGCAACTAGTTTTTTATATATAAAAAATACTATATGGTTAGTTCTAACTAGTTTGTTTATATAGTAAAATTTCACTACATAGATAACTAGAGAATCTTGAAATTCCTATATAGGAATTTTTTACTATATCACTAACTTGTAAAGTGTTCCACTTTTACTACATGAGACTTTTTCTAGATACTTTGGTAAGTATCTAGAAAATTTCTCTTTTTTTTCTATATGGATAGGTGTCTAAAGTTCCTTGTGAAACACCTAATGCGTAAAAGTGGTATGTACATCATCAAAAAGAATAATTGCAGCTCCACAAGGTATAGACATGCCAGTCTCATAAGTGACTTACATTGCTCTGGAGAGCATCTTCACAATCGTCCTAAAGGCGCTGCTGCACATATTCTTCGAAAAGATTGCAGACTCCTTAAGAGCCCGTTTAGGCAATCAAGACTAGGCACTATAATCAACTTTAATTCTACCAAAAAGTACTTCGTTATGAGCATTAATTCCAAATGGCACATAACACAAACCCTAACTACATTCCAATCCTTTAGTTCTTCTTCATTGAATCGCCCTCAATCCTAGAGTAGTACGTGCTTGGTGCTGAAATCGAAGGCCAAAACCTTGCCGCATCCACCCACACCCTCTTGGCTTCAAGGCATGCCCCCAAACATCAACTAGGTCTTCTTCAAACTTCTGGCAAAAAGTGCATAATGGGGAGATCCTTTTGTAGCTGCGCTTTCTCTTGGTATGAAACTTACTTATTAATACCCTCATTAAGAAAAGGTTCAAGTGTACTCATGGTGTTGCCATCCAAACGTTCTTTATGCGACTTGCCATACAACTAGACAATTTAGAGGGAATTGACTCTTTGAATCATCTACAACTTTTAAGGATCCATATCAGGTTGCCTATCATAAAGTCACTTCAAGCCTTGAGCTTGACCAAAAGATTACCATCCCACGTTGCCAAGAAGAGAAGAGGGTTGTTGGCATATCTGATATAGGAAATGGGCTAGTATCCTTCATGTAAGAGTGGACAACCTACATGCAATTAGCTTCATCAATAAAGAGACCAAATTTCTATGAGATTAGATCAATGTTGTTGAAGCTTATAAGTCCTCTAGGGTCCCATAAATCTCATCACCACTGTCAAGTGGCCTCCTTCTAACAAGCCAAGGAAAGGATTAGGTTTGCTTCCTATGGGTTAAAACCATTGGTAAAGGGGGAATCATGAACCATATAATTAGTTGCATGGAAAATTTTCGCTTCATACCATCCATGCCTTCCATTCCATCTCACATATCAATTCCCACCAATTGAAGACCAAGTCTTCAATTGTCCTAGAGTCCACCAACTTTACATGGCCTCTCTTGATGAGTAGCTTGCCAATAAGATATAGTAGCTTCAACTTAACCTTGCTAACAAGAGCAATCCCAATGCATTGCCTTAGAGTGCACCCATGGTTAGTCCTCAAAGAGATGCCCCAATAGCATGAAATTTAGCTATAAGGCTTTTCTCCCTTGTATTCTCTAGGCCCACTAGCCCTCCAAATTCCTTGAAGTATGTGGCCTAATCCCATGAAATAGCATGCAACTTATGTTGAATACCATAAGACCACAGGAATTGCTTCATTGACTTTGTCAATTTAAGGTCAATTTCTCCCTAGCAGGATACAAAGAAAGGAAATATAGTGGCAACATTGATCACACACGGTGACAAGATCATTTCGCTATTTTGAGGTGACTTACCAAGCTTACATCACATTAGCCCATTTCTTCATCAATTTGTCCTCCACTTTTTCCAATAGCCAACCAAAGCACTGCTTCAGAATCACTATAATGCCTAACAAGCACCCCAAATAATGCACTACTTGACTAGGATACTATATGTTTAAAACCATAATCAACAAGTCAAGGAGGAGGGTCACCCCAACTAAGCAAATTGAGTTCCATCTAAGCAATTGTAACAACCAAATCTAAGACAAATGAGAAGTCATCATAGAAAGAATAAGCAAGTAGTCAATACCGAATTTATCTACCAATAGTAAATTGGAGTTACCATTAGCGAAGAATTGTGCGGTAAAGGGTTGTTCATTAGGAAGCCTTAATAGCCTACTCCCTACCTTGCAAACAAGAGGGGAGCTATAAGACACCCTTGGTGAATAGAGGGTTTGAGCTCTAAATCTTTTAAGAGCACACCATTAACAAAGACTTTGGCAAAGGCATTAGCAAAGAGGCTCTAACCATGGTACAAAATCACAAACCAAATCCTAACCTATCCATCATAGCTGTGATAAAATCCCATTGGATGTGATCATAGGCTTTGTCTAGGCCCATGCTTGGGAGGAGGTCTTGTTAACCAATGCCCATGACAAACTTGAGGTTCAATGCAATGTTATGAATGTTTGTGTCAAACAAAAACCATATTGCTTAGAATGCACCACTCAAGGGAGAAGACACTTGATTTGTTTGGCCAATGCTTTTGTGAAAAGTTTACAGGGAAGTTGAGCATGGTAAGAGGGTGCTAGTGGGATGGCTACATCCTTACTTGGGATTTGGGGATAAGCTTGATAATGCTAGCATTCACTTCTCTCTCTACTTCACCTTTCTCCTTGAAACTATTCACTAGCATAGTCACCTAGGTCACTTAAGCACTCCTACTACAATGCAAGGTAAAATTCAATAAGAAATTCATCTAATCCTAGAGATTTCATTTTACCCATAACTTAAGGATATAGATAACATCTTCTTTAGAGAAATAATATCATCAAAAGAAAACATATTAAGATTACAAATAATATAATCCTAAAATTTGTAGAATTAGATAGTTAGAACCTCCAATCCTATGCCTTAGCAACTTAAGGACATAGATAACTTCTTCTTTACAGAAAGAATATCATCAAAAGAAAACATATTAAGATTACAAATAACATAATCCTAAAATCTTGTAGAATTAGGTAGTTAGAATCTCCAATCCTGTGCCTTAGCATGGCCATGTCTCTTTGAGGAAGAGTGACAGCTCTCATGCAAGCTTGTTGAAAGGTAGAGCCCAAGTGGAAGCACACAATCAGAAGCAAGAGAAAAGTAAAAGCTATAGCAAATGGAGAAAGAGAGAAAGAGAGAAAGAGAGAGAGACACCATATATGGAAACTCCAATAGTCATAATGTGTGATCGGCCTCCCTTATTCAAATGTCACTGAAAGAATAAAGAATGAAGTGACAATGATGGGTGCCTACCACCTACAGTGTACATGTGTGCAGGTACTATCAATATAATGAATACACATGTGGTTAGGCACAAAGTGCCTTTGTCCCCAATAACCTCCCACTTAAAGGTAAATGTGCACCTAGTGAGAGGAGAGAATAAGAAAAGAGTGACAAATGACAATTGTACATAAAGTACAATAGGATGAGAAATAGATCTCATCTTATCCTACATCCATTATCTTTCTAAGGAAGGCAAAATACTCCATTGAGAAACTTTTAGTAAGAAAATATTCAAGATTTTGGTCCATTGAGATCTTGACAAGCTCAATGGACTTGTCCTCAATGACCTCTCAAATAAAGTGGTTATAGTGCACCTCAATATGCTTTCTCTTCTCGCATGGAAGACTAGTTTTTTGGCCAATTGAATAACACTCATAGAATTCAAATGGAGTGTAGGGACCACATCAATAATACCAAGGTATGACAACCCAACTAGAGAGCCTCCTTGCAAGCCTTAGTGCGCATACCCTAGACATCCAAGAAACATCGCCTCTAGCAAAGCTGAAGACATAGCTAGAGGTGGACTTTCTAATGTATGCATATCTTGTATAATTAGAGTAAGTGTATCCCACAACTTCTATATCCTAGTCCCCATAACATATACACATATCTACATTAATCTTAAGGTACCTCATAATACCTTTCATGGCATCTCAATGCCGCTTGCCAGGTGTATCCATTTAGTGTACCACAACTTCCATTGCAAATGACTAAGGATAATCAACATGACTAACCTTCACATGAGAAGGTAAAGGACAGCCAATATGCTTAACATCCTGTATATGAAACCACTCAAGAACCTTCTGGATGTACTCCCTCTGCAACAAGTAAAGGAGCCCATTAGAGTGGTTTTTCGTTATGCACATCCTAAGAATATGGGAGGCCTATCCCATGTCATTCATCTCAAAGCTCTTCCTAAGTTGACCTTTCAAGGTATCCATCTCATCATAAGCACTCCCAGCAATGAGCATATCATCCACATAGAGTACCAAAATTATAGGGCTACCATCATTGGCCTTCTTCTTGTATAAACACATATCCATATCACTATGGGTATATCCTATGAATACATGAAATCATCGAACTTGTGGTACCATTCTCTATGTGCATACTTATGGCCATAAAGGTTCTTTCTCAACTTGCACACTAGGTGTTCCCTACCTTTTTTCTTAAAGCCCTTAGATTATTGTATATAAATCTCATCATGCAAGCCCCCATGTAAGAAAGTTGTCTTGGCATCCATCTGATAGAGGTCTAGTTTGAGCTACGCAACCAATGCCAAAACCAAGCATTGGGTAGTCATCTTGATGACAAGAGAGAAGACTTTATCAAAGTCAACACTGTGCTCTTGTTTAAGAATCTTAGCTACCAATCTAGCCTAATAGGATGGCTTGGGGCATCTGTCACTAAATTGATTGCTTACTACACATTCTCTATTTAATCAATTCATGTCAATAAATTAATGACTCACTTTTCTTTAAGTGTTGATGATGATCTAGCATGGCCATGAGACCATTGAGAGACCGATATTCCTAGTGCATCACTTAATGCGGTGATCAGAGCACTGTGACGAGGATATCTAGTACATGCAGTACAAGTTATGAAGGGGAAAAGAAGTGTCTACCAAGTGTAAGAGTGTACACAAGAACCAAGGAGTTACACATAAATGAAGATAGATTGAGTTCTAAGAAGAGGAAGTGCATTAGCATTGTGTATATGTATTTATATGTGCATCTAAGGACGCCTAGGAATGTTTTAGTTGTGTGTAATGAGCATTGCATTCATTTGGGGTCATCCTCTCCCCTACAACTCAAGGTTTAAGGTTTTTTCTTTCATTAAGAAAGACGAGAGGGAATTCTCTCACTAAGAAAGACGAGAGACGTGATCCTTTGGAAGTGAGGAGGGAAGTGATTTTCTATTTCTAAGGTCTAAAATGACACAAGCTTTTGTGTGAAATTCAATCTTAAGGTTGAGGCTCAAGGCAATCTAATGAACTCTCCTTATCTATGACTCAAGGTGGTTGCATGGACCATAAGTTAAGAGTACAATTTAAAAAGTCATTTTTTGGAAAATCCATTT
This sequence comes from Lygodium microphyllum, assembly GCF_053477565.2. Classification (NCBI taxonomy): domain Eukaryota; kingdom Viridiplantae; phylum Streptophyta; class Polypodiopsida; order Schizaeales; family Lygodiaceae; genus Lygodium; species Lygodium microphyllum. The sequence continues at coordinate 14,953,840 of NC_141148.1, read as the reverse complement.
TTAAAATATCTTGCAATAGAAAAAAAATCTCTAAAAACGGACTGCTAGAGTTATTGGAAAGACCGAGATCTACAACTTTCGTGTTTGACGTTTTTTCATCCAAAAAACGCACAAAGAGATATCTTGAAATTAGTACTGCAGAGTGGAATAACCACATCTTGCATGAAGATCAACTCAACTCTCTCTCCAAGAAGAGAAGCTCTTGAAAGCCTATAAAAGAGGAGGCTCTCCTTGGGTGTAAGAGAGAGGTGAAGGAAGCATCATTTTGCATGTATCCAAGAGGAGAAGAGAAGGTGCAAGTGCTATGGAAGCCCTGCTGAAAGCAAGTACTGCGGAAGCTCTACTGAAATCAAGTTCCAAAAGGAGAATAGAAGGTGCAAGTGTTGCGGAAGCTCTATTGAAATCAAGCTCCAAGAAGAGAAGAGAAGGTGCAAGTGTTGTAGAAGCTATGCTGAAATCAAGCGCCAAGAGTAGAGCCCTACCCATATTGTGTAGGAGAGAAGGAGACTCAAGAAGGATCAAAAGGTGCCAACTTCCAAGTTATGCAAGTGTTAGCCGATTGTATGTGCAAGGAACCATGATCTTGTTTCCAAGATCTACAAGTAAGAATTGGCTTATGTGTAATGGAGGAGCTTACTCTTTATCAATAATATAACTCCACAAGGGCGGGGACTAGCCCATCTTCCAGTCCCCAGAGTGTTGCCAATTTCTCTACCTCTCTCTCTACATCTTTCTTTCCTCTCATCTATTCTCCCTCTGTGCCAACATAATATTCATCATATATATTTTAAGTATATAAGAAAGTCGAGCGTGTATCTCGGATTCTATAACAGTGGTATCAAAGCAGGTCTCTTTGCTTTTCTCAAAGTAAAGGTGATCCTTGCAAGAAGAAGCTAATGATGGCAACTGATGAAGCACCTACAAGTGAGCAATTACAGGCTCAATTGACAAAGTATCATAGCTTGTTGGAGATTCCCAAAGTACTTCAATTGATTGACAGCTTAAGGGCAAGAGAAAAAGCTACTTATGAAGGATCGAATCCTCCAAAAGATGGTGATACTGGAGAAAACACAATTGCACCAATTGATGGTGAAGATGCAGAGCATCCAATTGCTGAGAAGCTTCCTAGAAGGAAGAAGGATTCTCGGGTCAAGAAGAGTAAAAAGACCTCACCTCGAGTAAGGCGGATAAGGAGGGAGTCATCTCCCTTAGCAACCAGCTACTCCCCTGATTACTCAAGTTCCTCCTCCTCCTCCTCGTCATCTTCTAGTTTCTACTCTCTTGGTTCTAAGTCTCATGCAATCCGCAAACGAACAAAGAGGGACCATAAGAGGAGCAAGCTTAAGAAAACTAAGACTTTCAAGTCTGGGGATAAGGACATAAAGTTTGAATCTTACTCCGGTAAGAGAGATCCTGCTAAGGCATTAGCCTTTGTTAGCAAATTTGAAGTTGCTTTTTCTAATGGTAAGTTCTTCGAAAAGTCCAAGCTAAGGCATGTAGGCATGCACTTGAAAGACACCGCCAACAATTGGTGGTTGACTCTCATTTTGGAGGGAAGGAAACCTACGACTTGGGAAAAGTTCAAAAAGAAGTTTTATGCTTAGTTCTTGCCTCTTGATTTTGAGAATGATGTCAAGAAGGAGTGGGATTGGCTAGGCCAGAAAGAGCATGAAAAGGTCACTAGTTATGTGGACAAGTTTTGGTCTACTCTTCTCAAGGTTACTTCTTTCATGGAGATCAGCAATGAAGAGAAAAAAATGAAGTTTGAAGCTGGCCTACTCCCTCATTTACACAGAACCATGAAGGTGTATCCACATGAAACCTTATCTCGCATGATGGAGTCTGCCATCTGGAGCCCCGAAAGGAACACCAAAGAAAAGGGAATTCTCTTGCAAGAAAATCTATCTTGTAACATCAACAAGCTTGTTTATCATGTTTTATATAATCACAATGAAGAAAAGAACACCAGGCACAACAAATCTTCATGCAGCATCATGTAGACCTCCCATGGATTTTAATAGAATCAACCATATTCTTCAACATCTTCACAAAATCCATCAATCGAACAAAGAAAGCAAAGAAATACACCATATTTGAATGGAAATACATCACATAGTATTCATATTCAATATCTTCATAGTCTTCTCTCTCAATCTCTCATATACAATCACTCTGTTTCAGTAGAATTGGCTATCTCTGACTCTCTCTCTCTCTCTCTCCATCAATAATACATCATATCCTCACTACAATCTCTCAAAATCACCCTCAATAATCCTTCTTAGGTCATGGATACCCCTCCCAAGAGGTATGTCTGATATGAAGAGTCACCAGAGCCACTACAGTGTCCTTTCATAGCTCACTACTGTCACTTCACTCTAGTCTTCACTTGAGTCTTTGGCAGCTACTTCTTCCACTTCTTTCAACTCTTTTGCACTTGTATTCACCTCTTTCCAAGGCTGGAAAACTTTCCCAAAGTCACACATACATTCCACAGAACACTTACAGAAGTATACAGAACAGTCTACAGAACAGTACCAGAACAGCTATAGTACAGAACATAACAGAGACAGAAGCTCTACAGAAGACCTACAGAAGGTTACAGAAGGTCATCAAAACCTCATAACTCATTCTCAAATCATTCCAAACTCTCACAAACTATTCAATAAACTTTCACAAGATCTCAATCTTCATTAATCAATACTCCATCCCTCCTTACAGAAGACAATCAGAACAAAACAGACCAAAACAGAGCAAAACAGAAGGTATACAGAACCTATCAGAACATCACAGAACCACCAACAAACATCATGATCTTCCAAAACACAATCATTACCATCCAAAACACTCTCAAACCACTTCTAAATCAATCAATCATCTCATAAAATCAACCATTCAGCTCTCAAAAACAACAAAAAATCAGCCAAAAAACAAGTCATTTCAACACTCAACATATCCCCACACTTAATAAGGAAGCGTCCTCACGACCCAGGAAAAAGGGAATACAAGTGCATTGAAAAGCTCAACTTTGATCTTCAATATCTCCTCAAAAAGAATCCATCCACCACGACCCCAACTTATAACCTGTTTCTGATATAAAAATACAAAGAAAGGAAAACCCTTTATACATTAACACCTCTTATCAAACTAAAAATCTCAACAAATTTGTAAAGGATATAAAAATTTGCTTCTTCTTCATTTGCATCTGCTTCAGTTCCGCATCCACGACCCCATCACCACAATTCTCCAAAACGTAGCTCGTACACGAAATCCAATAGGAAACCACCACGTTCGTTTGACATAAATGAACTCACAACACAAACACTAATACACAACACAACCATCTGAATGACTCCGTCTAAAAGAGAGTTTTTCATTAAAAAGCTTTCACCATACATTGGAAAGGTATCAATGAAGATGATCCCTCTTAAAAGATTGATGTTGTCGGAAACGATCCATAGATAAGGATTCATCTACAAAGTTTTTGGGAGGATTTTGAAAAAATTGGAGACAGCACATCCTTTCCAACAGGACCAGGTATCTACTAGGCAAACAGAGGGCATGAAAATACAATATCTCCATCTGGTGGGAATCAATGCTAACATTGACATTCATGCACAACTTTGGAATAGGCTTGGAATCATTATGAGAGTGCCTATGCATATACGTCAGGCACCAAGCAAAGTGAGCAGTTAATCTCACTGAGGGATTTGCAGACTGTGAATACTACTGAGCAAAATGAACATAGTTTTGATAAGCTTGGCTAGAAGCTGTCCATTCTCCTGGAATTACTGGCCAATTAATCTGCGGTCCTGTAAGGCAATCATCCGAACTCCATCCCCTTCTTCTGGAAATCTGATTATCAAACCCGTCACAGTACTAACCAACTGAGGTGGTTGAGATATGGAAGTGTTAGGAGAGGGTAGTGGAATAAGGGAAAGTGGATGTAGGGAGGGATAGGAAAAATCATAAAAGGAGGAAAAGATTAAAGAAGGAGTGGCAGAAATTTGTAGGGAATCACTAAGGAACGGTGTTAACTGATAAATAGGAAATGTGGAGGGTACATTAATGGATGGAGAAGGACAGGGCGGAGAAGGGGAAAATACCCGATCCTCAATAAAGGAACAATAAGTGAAAATAGGAATTTGAGGGAAAGATGAAGGTTGGAAAAGAATGGGTAAAATAATGGTGGAATTAGACTGACAAAGGGAAAGATATATAGCATAGCGGTGAGCCATTTGTTGGTAATAGAGGAGGGTAGGAACAGAAGGTCCCAGAAGAGATCGTCGATGATAAGCATCAAAGAAGGTAGCATCAAACGGATTATGTTTGGAAAGATAGGTTAAGAGATCCATCCTCAGTTGATTAGTACTCTGGGCAAAGGTAGGAGCTGTGTTTTGTCTTTGATTGAGGACCACCGAATCAATCATGGGATGCCACGAATTATCATGACAATCAGCTACTTTGGAGGAATAACTCGGGAACATGTCAGCTATGCGCAACTCCAAATGATTGACATACAAAACAGCCTGTAAGACCACATCCCCCACATACCATGCCATATCCACCTCATCTGGAATTAACAAGTCTCCTCGTAGATACATGTACGACATCAACATGGTGTCTGGCGTGACAGAATCTTCAAAGACCATTCTGACTACCTCTGTCAACAACTCAGCAGACCAAGCCCCACTCCAGCCATCCTCTGGAAAAGGTAAATCCATCGTGGAAAGCTTCATGTAGAAGACCAACTTCTGTAAGTGGTAGTGGACAAAGAAAGAATGGTCTAGTAAGACATATTCCTGAAACTGCTCAAAGGTAGACCATAACAAGTCCATTCTAGACTGCAATCTTTCCACTTTATCTTGGAATAGAGGGCACAAAGTAGCCTGTCTCTGAAGAGCAGCCAAGTCCTGCTGTGAAAGAGAAGGAATCAATGGAACATGAGGGCTTGGAGTAACAGAGTGGGACTTTGCAAGTTGATCTTGCAACTACTGGATTTGGGAGGCTTGGTTGGTTACTGTGTCATTAGCAGTCTGTAAAGCTGAAAGCTTGTCATCTAAGATAGCTTGGAATTCCTTCGCTTCGCTGGACATCCTCTCCTTCTCTGCTGAAAGGCTAGTAACCTGGGATTAAACCTCGAGTAACTGGGTCTTCAAAGAAGAAATCTCATCGCTTTGGGTGGCCACCAGTTGGGTTTGTTGTTCCATTTGCTTAAATAAATCTGCTAGGGTATCCTTAGCAGAAGCTAACTCAGATGTTGCCTTATGCAACTAGTCCTTAGACTGCATGAGCTCTTCATAAAAAGACGCGTACAGCTGTTGAACACAGGCTGCCACTGACAACTCAATGGAACTTTGAATATCCTTGCAGAGGAAAGGAATGGCATCTCCTGAGATGAGACTGTTCAGGGAAGGAACTGAGATCTCCAAGGATCCTTCTCGATGTGCTCTGAACAGGATATTACAAGTGAGATACCCAGGGAGTTCACTGCCAGAGGTAGCAGGGAGAGGCACTGAAGGAAGTACAGAATGAGCTTTATCCGCTACCCGCTTCAAGTGTTTGCGCTAGATGACCAGGGGAGGCGGAGAATCATCATCCTCTATGTCAATGGGTTCTGACTCTTCTGAAGGTGGAGGAGGAGGTACTGGATCTGATGGAGGAGGTGGAGGCACAGTCTTCGGTAAACCTGAATAGGTCAAGAAGGCAGACAAATATGATCCGTATGTAACATTGGTAACATTACCCCTGGTGACTTTAACGAAATGCTGATCCATTTTAGTAAGGAGGTAAGTGCTCCAATCAATAGCAACTCCTTTCAGCACCATCTTGGAAGCTGTGAAAAGCTCTTTGGACAAATAGTGGGATGGCGTTTTGGCAGGCATAAACCTGTCCTGAAGGAACTGACAGATCGTCTTCCATACGGGATCAATGATCATAGAAAAGGAAACTCCGTAAGAGTTTATCACCTTCTTAACATCGAGGATTTCCCTTGTCTACTTTTGCAACAGCTTGAGAATCTCTTCATTAGAGAAGAGCTGACGAGTGGTCACAAAAGGTTCACCTTTGAAGGGAAGAGACAGAGCCTTCCCTAAGCCTCGAGGTGTCAAAGTCATAGAAATTCCTTGGACTAGTCCTGTCTTCTTGCTGTAAGAGGCCAGGAACTCATCACATAACGACGGATCCTCGGGAAGCAATGGAAAAGGAGTGGCCACAAAAGCAGCAAGTCCCGCCTTCGTGAGAGGCTCAAAAGTAAGTAGGGAAGAGTAATCCCTACTAACTAATGGGACGTACTGGATAGGGGGAGGAGCATGAGAAGGCGCCATTCAGATGGTTACACACACACCACAAACACAGACAATCAAGGACAATGACTGCAAAGCAACAAACAAAAACCAAGGATAAGAGAACAACCAAACAAGAAAACGTGACTCGACCAACTAACCCCAAGCAAACCACATCCTAGAAAAAATTTGACATGACCTTGAGACAAATGCGACCGAAAGCTTCATGCGATGCATCAAACAAATACCCAGAACCCCGTATCAGGCAATAAAAGAAAAAAAACTGCATACCGTACCCTTAACCGTAACAAAAACAGTAAACCAAAATAATACCATATCCGACACATATCAAGACTACATCGGTGATAAACCAAGACTGACCATGGAAAATAACGCTAATGACTGCGCATACCCATCCCACGAAACGATTCATTAAAAAGGGAAATGAAGTGCAGTGAGGGGGAAGGATTTTAATGAAGGATTGATTTTAATAAATTATTAAAAATGGGTGAATTTTTATTAGGTGATAAACCTTAGCAAGAAAACGGTGATTCCTTATTATAAATTAAATTACCAATTATTAGGTTAAAATGGTGCTTTAATTCGAATCCCGGACTTCGATACCCGACTGGGTCTCTAAATGCAAGTTTATTGATTACAAATTAAGGTGATGTGGAGCGCTTGTTTGCCAACGCATGCTCATGTGACAGCCGGTTTATTTTCATTAAAAATTAATGTGCCTTTGTAGCGCACGTAGCGCGTGCTAAGTGAACAACGGGTTTATTTTAATTAAAAAGTATGTGTGTGTTGAGCGCGAATGCGCGTGGAAACTGTGAGTGAATAAAGAGTTCATTTTAACAATTAATTTGTGATTAAGGGGGAAATGAAAATAAATAAATCACATAAAATAAATACCTGGAAGGGGTGTGTATGTAATGCAGAAATGCGCACGGAAGAGGCTCCCAAAAGAAGTGAATCCAGTAAAGGAAAAGTAAAGACCACTGATGAAACAACAAACACAACACCTTAGCGGATGGGTTAATTTGGTTTTTGTTGGTTTTTTATTTTTATTTTTATTTTTATTTTTATTTTTTTATTTTTTTTATTGTGTTAAGTTGGGATTAGTTATGGTTGAATAAATGGAAAATGAGCAAGGGAGGTGAGGGGAATTTTTTTAGAATTTTTTAGAATTTTTTTAGAATTTTGTTACTATTTTTAAATGAATTTTCTACATTTATTGGCAATTTGGGGGATTAATTAGGAAATATTGAATTTTCAGAAATTGTAGGGTAGGTAATTTCCAGCGGACAAACTCCCAAAAATTGGCAAAAAGCAAAGGGAATTTTTAGAAATTTTTCTGAATTTTTTTTATGGAAAAATTAATTAGAAATTAATTAAATCATATAAATCATGGTAATCAAATAAGTCAATTAGAAGTAAGTCAGTTAAGTCTGGTTAGTCTGGTAAGTCATGGTAGTTACAGGAAGTCAAGTCAGGTTAGGTTAGTCAGGTTGAATAAGTTAGATAAGTCCAGTCAGTAGAAACTAACCTAAAGAGGGTTAGGTAACCTAAGGTGGGTTAGGGTTAGTGGGATCCTAGTTAGGGTTAGGGTTAGGGTGCCTAGTTAGGGTTAGGGTTAGGGTGCCTAGTTAGGGTTAGGATTAGGGTGCCTAGTTAGGGTTAGGGTTAGGGGTGCCTAGTTAGGGTTAGGGTTAGGGTGCCTAGTTAGGGTTAGGGTTAGGGGGATAGGTTAGGGTTAGGGTTAGGGTGCCTAGTTAGGGTTAGGGTTAGGGTGCCTAGTTAGAGTTAGGGTTAGGGTTAGGGTGCCTAGTTAGGGTTAGGGTTAGGGGGATAGGTTAGGTTAGTTAACCTAACTAAGGTTAGTGGGAACTAACTAGGGTTAGTAGAACCAAGCTAACTAGGGTTAGTAACAACTAACTGGGGTTAGTTGGTTAGGGGGTGGGGTTAGGGTTAGTGACACTAGTTAGGTTAGTTAACACTAATTAGGTTAGTTAACACTAATTAGGTTAGTGAACACTAACCTGATGGAGGAGGTGGAAGAGGAAGAGGAGGAACGGGAGAGGAAGGGAGAGGAGGATGGCGGCGGCGGGCGGCGTCGGCGCCAGCAGCAGGGCGTCGGCGGCAACGGAGGGCAGCAGGCAAGTCGGCGGCAGACGATGCATAGCGACGGGGGGGGCAGACGGGCGTTCCGAGACGGGCAGGCAGCCGGGGCGGTCGCAGACGAGGCAGCCTGCGACGGAGGCGGCCGGGGCGACTGCCTGGCGGGGCGGGCGACCGAGGACGGAGCTTCAGGCGGCGGCAAGCGCCTAGCGGGGCGAGCGGTTGTTCGCAGACAGGCATTCCGACGATCTGCAACCAGGGGCGGGCGGCTGAATGGCAGACAAGGAGGGGAGAGTAGGGAAGGAGGAGAAGAGAAGGAGGAGGACGCGGCCGGGGAGCGGCGGCGGCGGCGCTGAGGGAGTCGGCGGGCGGCAAGGACGACTGGCGGCGGCGGGCTGGAGGCGACTGGCTGGAGGGAGAGGAAGGAGGGGAAGGAGAGGGGAGGAAGGAGGAGAGAGGGAGAAGAAGAGGAGGAAGGGGGAGAAGAGGGGGGAGGAGGGGAATATGGAGGGGAGGAGGAAGAGGGAAGAAATGGAGGAGGAGGGAGAGGGGGGGTACGCAGGGAGAAGGAGGTGGTTGGAGGGAAGGGTCGAGTGGTTGGGGTGAAAGGGTGGGCAAGGTGGGTGGGCAGGGTTGGCGGGCAGGGCCCAAGAGGGGTGGGAAAGGGTGGGGTGGGCAGGGGCCCAAGAGGGGTGGGAAAGGGTGGGGTGGGCATGGGCCCAGGGGGGTGGGGGGGAAATGGACGCGTACCCCGTCCCGCGCACATGTGCGGGGCGGGGTAAAAAAATTTACCGGGACGGGATTGAAATGGCGCTGGGATGACGGTACGGGCCATGCAGACACGATCAGGGCACGTGGGGACGCGTAAAATCGAAAAAGGGCGCATTCACGCGCAAAACGGGCGCGCGAATACACGTAAAAATAAAGAAAAATTAATAACTCCCAATCCGGACGTCAAAACGAAATAGCGTAAAAACAAAAAGTGGGCAAGACGACAGGGGGAAAACAAGAAAAATATATGACGGAGATTCCGGGAGGGGTAAAGCACGGTCACGTGCAAAAAACACAAAAAACGAACCAAAAAACGCAAGTAAAAATGAATATCGAAAAATCTGTGCATCGAAACGAGGTGGAGAATAAAGGAAAACCGTGCAGAAAGATGTGCACGACAATCCTATCACATCAAAACATAATTCCGACTAAGATAAGACGCGTTCACATGGGAAAAACCCAAAAAACAAACTCGAAAATGGAATCGGAAATTAATATCGAACGAACCATTCACCGGAATGACATGCAGTAAGAAGGAAAAATGTCCGCAGGAAGGAGTGGCACAGGGTTATCATATTCAACCACAGTTCCAGTGGAAGGAGGAGGGGTTCACATGTGAAAAACTCCAAAAATACTCCCGAAAACACAGTTAAAAATTAATAATAATAAAAATCCAGAAGTCGAAAGAGGGTGGAGGAAAAAGGAAAAAGGTGGGGGAAGGCACAGGGGACACGGCTGTCAAATCAAATTGGAATTCCGATGCAAACAGGGCAGGTTCACATGGAAAAATGTCAAAAATACGCCTAAAAAAGTCTTAAAAAACCGGAAAATTAATAATGGACAAACCGTATATCGGAATGATGCGGAATAAAACGGAAAAATCTCAGGGGAAAAGTGGTGGTCAGGGCTAGGACGTCAGAGCATGGTTTCGAAGCAAGAAAAGCGCGTTCACATGGAAAACCGGCTAAATTACGTAAAATGCTTCAAAAATTAATAACTCAAAAACCGTGCACCGGAACAGGGGTAGGTAAAAAGGAAAAATGATCAGTTCAAAGGGAGGAATAGGGCTATAAGGTTGGATTTGGACGTTGGTGAACATAGGGTGCATTCACATAGTAGGACCTCAAAATCAAGGAATGAAGGAATACTGCAGGGGAACAGTCCCAAGGGTGGGTGGAACATAACCGGGGGGTGGAAAGGGAGCCCCGTAGGGTAAAAGCAAGTCATGGCATACATGCATGAACAGGTTAAGGCATATGCAGAAGGGTATGCAACGTAGACGCGCAGGGACGCGTCCCCACACTTAAGACCTTAACGGATAGGGTTAACTGAGCAACAGGGACCTAGGACCACGCCACAGACCATCCACTAATGTCCCCACACTTAAAACATGACCGTCACGAAGAAACAGAAGGTGTAGGGTTAGAAAAACTTGGCCCATTTCGTCAAGAATCAAGGTTGAGTATCGATGGCACGTCCAGTGTGGTTGTCGGTGCTGGAGGGACCAAGGCATCTTCTCGGCACACGTTTGTCATGGCAGGGACCACGCGGCAGTACCCAGGGAGGTAGCTGATGGAAGGAATCACAAGAAATGCGTCGATGATGATGAGGGATATTGCACTCAACTCACGATCACTCAAATGAAATGAAAGAACAGTCACTCGCCCCATGACTAATATCACTCAAGGAAGAAGGATTGAAACCCATATCTCATACCCGGTTGAGGAATCAACAAGGGGGAATGGTGCAGAAGGAGTATGCCAGGGTGCACAGTTGATGGTGCATTAGTGCATCCAACCCGTCTGGCATAGGTGCAAGGAGAAAGGCAAGGGAGCCTTACAGTGCAGTGTACAGTACAGGGTGACGTGTCTGGTGTTGACAGTAAAGACCCATCCCGTGGGTGCATAGGGAAACGGGAACATACCTGACTCCAAGTGTCGTAACGTCCCTCAATCTCACCTCTCGGTAATTGATTGAAGAAACTCCAGTCACACTCAGCCCACCCTCTGTCTCACGCTCTATTGATAGTTACAGAAGGGCAGCCTTTTCCTGAAACCCATTGATGTAATCCTCACAGTCACTTGTGCAAAGGTTGTATGCCTTGTACGCATTTGATGGTGCAACTGTGCATCCCGCCCTGTGCCGGCATATGGTGCAAGAAGGAAGGCCAGGGAGCCTTATAGTGCAGTGCACAGAAACAAATTGTGCTTTGTGCATTGAGAGGCCCATCCCGTGCGTGCAACACTTCATTCACACTTCTCACCTCTCATTTGATTTGAAGGGAAAAGACTGGTCTCTCGCCCCACCCTCTGTCTCACTCGTTGTTGATAGATACAGAGGGCAACCATACTCACTTCCCCATCCGGTTAGGATGAAAGCTCACATCACTCAAGGGGTTGTCGATGAAGACCGCTTCGTCAATTGTTGAAGAGGCGTACCCAGGGAGGTAGCCATCAAATCGAATATTGTATTGGATAAGAACATGTCGTCTGCTAGAGGACAAGTAGTCACTTTGCAGAGAGACCCAAGACACAGCGTACCAAGGGAGGCAGCTTCGGAATTGGATCCTGGAAATATCAATTAATGAATCCACTTTCTGGACTGCTGGGTGTTACCACCTTTTCCACAGCCAGCTTCTCGCCCAAGGGTGTTTACCACCTTTTCTTGGAACGAGGCCTGCTATGACAGGGAATTGCTTCCTTTTCTCTCATAACAGATTTGTTTTTCTTTTGTTTTTTTTTTTTTTTTCTCTTTTCTTTTCCCCTATTCCCGAGGGTGTTTCCACCTTTTCCCGAAGAATAAGTCGGCATGACAGGGACCTAAATCCTTTTCTCCCATAACCGATATGTTTTGTTTTGTTGTTTTTTTTTTTTTTAAATTGAGCAAGGGAATGGTAGAAAGACCGTGTATCAAGACCAACCTCGCCACTGTCGCTGATGGAAAATAGAGGATAAGAGATCAAGGCTGGAAGGGGGGTTTGAGGGGACAGAGGGTTGTGTCCACTTCATCAGGACTGACTGAAGAACGGCTAATAGAAGTAGCATCATAAGAAGTAAAGTGCCGCGCCAACGAGGGAAAGGATCAAGTGTCCGTAATTGTCAAGATCCCCAAGGAGGGAAGTACTTCTTCAGGCGATATCCATTGATCAGAAAGGGATCATCAGAGGCATCAACGGTTTGTACTTCGACAAAACCATTAGGGTTGACGGCAAGTACCTTATAGGGGCCCATCCACCGTTGTTGGAGCTTGCCAGGAAACTTGCCAAAGCGTGAATCATAGGCTAGGACCAAATCACCTTCTTTGAACTCCTTGTGCTTGATGAAGCTATCATGGTAAGCCTTACGTCGAGCTTGCGTGGCTTCCATGCACTGTAGAGCCATCCTACGAATTTCGTCCAAACATTCCAGGTGCAGGAGACGGCGTTGCAGTGAATCATCATTCCCCAAATGCTCTTTGATAGCCACTCTCAAAGAGGGTAATTCCAGTTCAACAGGAAAAATAGCTTCTGTACCATACACCAGCTGGAAGGGTGTCTGTCCTGTTGCTGCTTTATGGGAGGTTCTATAAGCCCAGAGGGCCTCTGTAAGTCGATTGTCCCAATCATGACAATGTGCGGCAATTGTTCTTGTCAGGATCGAGCAGAGGATGCAATTGGTGACTTCGACTTGGCCGTTGGCTCTGGGGTAATAAGGAGTGGACTTGCGATGGCGGATCTTATACAACTCTGTCAACTCTTCCATGACTTTGTTAAGGAAATGCGTGCCTCTATCACTTACCAGCTCTAAGGGACTGCCAAAACGGGTGATGATATTCTCGTACATGAACAGGGCCACGCTGTTACCATCGTCCCGCTTTAGGGCTTTAGCTTCACACCACTTTGTAACATAATCCGTACATACGAGGATGTATCGGTTCTGTTTCCTTCTGGTAGGAGAATCGATTGGACCTACGAAGTCGATGCCCCATTTCTCAAACGGTTTCAAGGGAAGGATAGGTTGCAATGGCATGGCACTTGTCTTGGTGGGTTTCCCCATTCTCTGACAAGTATCACATCTTTTACAATAATCATAGGCATCCTTATGAATGGTAGGCCACTAGTAACCTGCTAGCAGAGCCTTCTTGGCTGTAGCTTCTCCTGCAAAGTGACCTCCACATGGCTCGTCATGGCAAGCCTTCAGAACAATCCCAATCTCATCTCCTGCAACACATCTTCTGAGCACTTCATCTTTGCCTTTCTTGTACAGTGCACCGCCTAGCAGGGTGTAGGGGGCTGATTCTAGCATAAGCTTCTTCCTTTCCCAACTAGAAATACTAGGAGGGTACTGTTGGGTTGCCAGCAGATTGGCAATGTCTGCATACCAGGGAGTTACAGTTTCTACCACGAAGAGGGAAGCATCAGGGAGGTCTGGGTCATCCTGTTCCTCGTCTGCAGTTTGTGGGATACGCGACAGATGATCAGCCAGAACATGGGAACGGCCAGGCTTAGTAATCACCTCAAAGTCGAACTCCTGGAATAAAAGGAGCCATCTCATCATTCGTCCTTTCACATCCGCTTTGTTCATCTGGGAGGATAGGGCCTCATGATCCACATAAAATTTAAAGTGGGTAGATAGGAGGTAATGGCGAAACTTCTCTAGGGCAAACACCATTGCCAAGCACTCCAACTCTATCATTGTATAGTTCCGTTCCCTATCAGTGACTTTTCGGCTTGTGTAATAGATCAGTTGATCTAACTTCGAGGAGCCCTTTTGGCAGAGGACAGCACCTAAACCTTCAATTGATGCATCAGTGTGTACATGGAACTCTTTCGTCCAATCAGGAGGTTGCAGAATGGGTGCCTCAATCAGACACTGCTTTAGAGTGTGAAAGGCTTTGTCACATTCTTCCGTCCAAGTAAACTCTGCATCTTTCCTCAGAAGCTTGTGCAAGGAGTTGCCTTTGTCGCAAAATGGGCTATAAACCTTCTGTAGTAACCCACATGGCCTAGGAATCCCCTCAATTGTTTGAGGTTGGTGGGTGCTGTCAGAACGGCGATCTTTTCAATCTTTGCAGGGTCTGTTGATATCCCTTGTGTAGAGACAATGTGGCCCAACAGAACTCCAGAAGAGACCCCAAAGATGCATTTGTCGGGGTTGAGGAAAATCCCATACTCCCGGCATCGGTCAAAGCATTGTTCCAGGTGTTCCCAGTGTTCACGGATCAAACTATAGACACAGAAGTCATCCAAATATACCTCAATGAAGTCGTCCAGATGATTTTGAAATGCGACCATCATGACTCGTTGGAAAGTAGCAGGGGCATTGCAGAGCCCAAATGGCATCACTCGGTAAGCATAGGTTCCCCATTCTGTGGTGAAGGTTGTCTTGGATTGGTCTTCTTCCGCGATTTGGACTTGGTTATATCCGCTGAATCCATCCAGAAGAGAATAAAGCTCATGTCCTGCCACTGTGTCCAACAGTTGGTCTATGAAAGGGATAGGAAAGTGATCCTTCTTTGTCTTGGAATTAAGCTTTCGGAAATCCACACATATTTGCAATTTTCCATTCTTCTTGGGTACAACCACGATGGGTGAAACCCATTCACTATTTGCCACTGGATAGATGAACTCGGCTTCCAGAAGCTTCAGCAGCTCCGCTTTCACCAATGTGGAATAATTCGGGTTCATTCGCCTCTGTCGTTGCCGTACTGGCTTGGCATCAGGCCCCAAGTCAATATGATGTTGACATATTGTGGGATCAATCCCCTTTAGGTCTTTGTAAGACCATGCAAACACGTCCAAATTCTCTTTCAACAAGTTGTATAAGGTTGACAACTCCTCTTCTGGGAGACTGCTACCCACCTTCAAGTGGCGTTCAGTGCCATCTGCATCCACAAAGGTTAACTACCTTTCACCTTCTACTTCACGGATGAAGGTCCCACGGACTGCTTCTGGATACAGATCCGACTCCTTCAAGGGAGTGGTATCCTCTTCTGATGTCCCACTAGAACCAACTTCTTCTTTTGGTGGAGACTTAGGTTGCTCCTTAAGATGTTGGAATGGGATTAGAGTTGTTTCGGGTTTGGTTTCAAAATTAATTACCTCTTGGCTTGAAGACTCCTCTTCTGATGACACATCCAGGAACGTCACATAACAGGGACCCTCTGATGCCTGTTGGGTTTGTGGGATTGGTGCTTGTTGGCACGGTGCATCATCATCATCTTTCTTTGGCAAAGATGAGTTAAGATGGCATGAGCCACTGCTGAAAGACGGCTTGTTCTTCTTAATCCATTTCTTATCAAGGTTTTGCATATGAGAAGATCCATTTACCAGACCAAATGGTACCATCACCATGCTGTCACATAGCATGAGCTCGTCGGCTTCTGATGCTTCTGGAACTTCTCCCTCAAATGTATCCTCTTCAAGTGGGATAGATTCTTCTGACTCACTTTCATAACCTTCTTCGTCCATATCATATCCAACCTCTTCTGTCTCTGTCTCTGTTTCTGCTTCTGCTTCTGTTTCTACTTCTGTCACTGCTTCTGCTTCTGCTTCTGTAGGAGCTCTGTAACAGAAGAACAAATTCTCTATTTCCTCTCCTATCTCTGTCTCTGCTTCTGCTTCTGCTTCTGTCTCTGTAAGAGCTCTGTAATAGAAGAACAGATTCTCTGTTTCCTCTCCTGTCTCTATCTCTGCTATGGCCATGTAACAGGGAGAGCAGTACATCCATGCTTCTATCTCACTGTCAGAAGTGATTTCAGAAGTCATTCCTGGTTTAGGCAGGAAGTATTCACCCATTGATAATGGCTTGGCATCTTTTGGAAGTCGGCCTACAATATCCACTGTTAAGGAACGTGCCAAATTCTTGGGAAGGATCTGTTTGATAGCATCTTCGTCTGCTGATGTTCCATCTGTAGCCTCATTAGGGAAGTCAGAAGATAATTCCAAGGAGATGGATCCATGTCCTTTTTGAGAACCATATAGTTTCAGCACCACTTTGTTGGGTCCTCCACCCAAGGTCAAGGTTCCTTTGAACCAATCCGTCCTTGCTCGGGCTTCAAAAAGCCATGGTCTGCCCAATAACAGAGGATAGGATGTACCATAAGAGTTTGGCTTCACCACCAAATAGCTTAGCCAATAATCTTTTCTAGCCACTGTAGTCTTCACATATGGGAGAATGCCCAAAGGCTTGATTCTACTCTGATCCGCCAGTCTGATGAGCCATTGGGTGGGTTGCACACCTTGTAGGCCTAGATCCTTCATTGTCACATCCGTCATAATGTTCACTGATGAACCACCATCAATCAGTGCATTTGAAATGAAGCAGCCTTCTATCCACATGCCAGTCTCTGGAGTACCCGGATCTAGGAAAGCATTAGCCACATCCACTTCTTGTACGGGCTCTGAAGCCTTGTTGGACTTTGTTGCTGTTGAGGGAGCAATCCTTAAACCACGTCTTTTTGTGAGTATACTTTTGAACCTTTTCCGGCAACTGGGAGACAACATCAATAATTGTCGGAATGTGAGGTTTGGTTTAAAGGTATCTAGATCTCTGACTAGATCGTATTCCTTAATAGGATCCATTGGCTTCTCTAACCGGTTAGGGAATGGGGCAACACCCATTTTCATTTTCCCTCTTTCTTCTAACAGAGGAATTACAGGAACTTCTTCTGCCACTTGTGGCACTTCCTCCTCTTCTGTCTCCTGCACCTCTGGTCCTGTCTCTATAACTGTCTCTGTAACTCTCTGTGGCACTGTAGTGCTCTGTACGGCACTGTTAGGCTCTGTTCTGTTCTGTTCTTCTGGTGGAAGATTGAACTTCACGTTCTAGCAAGAGGGTTATTTTCTTTCTGGATAGGTGGTTCCTTCTGCTTTGCACGCATGATGGCAGCAACTTCCAATTCCACCAAATTGGAGGTAGGCTCTTGGGCCTTGGACGGACTATCAGTAGCACTATTTTTCACTGGGGCTGGGCTTGGACAGTCTTTTGCAGTGTGGCCTTCTCCTTTGCATCGACTGCATAAGGGCTTGTAATCCACTGACCTTCGAGGATTTGGACAATTTGGTGAAATGTGTCTCTTTTCTCCGCATCTGTAACATTCCACTTCTGATCTCTGACCACCGCCAGACTGTCTTCCTCTGTAACTTTGGGAAGGAAATCTTCTGGGTCCGAAATTAGGACCAAACTCTCTAGGCTTGGGTCCAATATCCTGTGTTGTCATTTTGGATTCCAACAAGTTGAATCTTGCGTCTTCTTCCTCCTTCTCCTATCATGCATCTCCTTCAGAGAGCAAATGTCCTTTGTATGGTTCTTCCGCAAACAGTAGGAACAGAAGGCCCCAGGAATAGTTGGTTTTCTTGTACATTCAGTGGCTAAATGGCCTGATTGATGACACTTACCACACCAAGTATTTGATTGCATCACATCTCTTCCTGCTCCTGCAACGTTGGTTATGCTAGCAGTATTCACTTTCAACGTCTGTAGTTATTCTGTAATCACATCCATCAACTCCTTTTTTATGTTGGCAACTGAGTTGGATAAGTAGTCCTTCAAGCTTTCTCCTCCGGACGTACTGGCAGGAGGGTTTTGAGGAGCCTCTGTAACCACTGCATAAACGGGTTGGGCCGGTACAGAGAGATCTCTGTTCTGGTTCTGATTCAGAGCTCCTGTTTGAACTGTTGGCTGTTGACTCCAGTTGTTAGGGTTCCACTGTTGCTGCTGATTTGGCATTGAGGAAATTAGTTGGGACCATTGTTGTTGTGGGTGAACCACCATTTGAGGCATGGATTGTGGCCACTGTGGATTTGGTGCACTGTAATGTGATACTGGGGGTATCTGTTGGTAAGGATAGGGAACAGTCCCTGGGACTGCATTTGGTGGGTACATCATTCCTGGCATCAGAGGAGGTAGGACTCCTCTTCCTGTATTCATCGCTAGTCTAGCTTCCACTTCATCATACAGTCTTGCACCTTCTGTTGCAGCTTGCAGTGTGGCTGGTCTTTGCAGGTCCACAAACTTACGGACTTCTGGTTGTAATCCTCTGAGAAACACCCCCTTTTGAATGCCATCATCTAGATTATGGTTAGTCCATCTCTTCAGGATGGATTCCATTCGTGAGACATAAGCTTCTACTCTTTCTCCAGAGGATTGACTTAGGTTCATAAATTCCTCTCGCATCCGCTCTTCAAAACCTTCACGCCTGAATTTAGTGAGGAAGGCCAACTTCAGGTCGTCCCATGTGCCAAAAGTTCCTGCTGCTTTTCTCTCATACCACTGAAACGCCGCACCCTTGAAAGTGGCGGGGAATATTGCTAACCAATGCTCAGGGATTCTAGCATTGTTAGCCACACATGCTATCATAAATTCTGCTACATGAAGATCGGGGTCTTCATTGTACTCTCCCTTAAAAACTGGCAATGGAACTACATTCGCTGGCCTGTCATCAATATTTCCAGGACGGATCTGGCTTGGAAGTGGACCTCCAGCAGGAGGAAGGGCTTGATGTGCCATTGGGACTTCTGTAAAGAGTTTCGCAAGGGCGTCAAAGGCGGCTTCTGCTGCTAGCTCATTCTCAGCCTTGATTTTTGCTTTCTCTCTTCTCACGTACCTCTGAACTCGTTCTAACGCTTGCCTTTTTATTGCGTCATTCATCAGGGGTGTGGCTCCACTATATTGTTAGTGCTCCACAGAGGGTCAACAGAAGGCTTCAGTCTCTGGAGGACTCTCTTGCCAACATTTCTTCTACTTCTTTCTTTTCAACGTCCCTGAATTCTGCTTTCATGCCACTGCACAGGGGAAGATATTCGGTTCTGAAGGTGTCAAAATGCATACGTCTGAGCATTGTGGTGGTGCCATCATCATAGTAATGCCAGCTTCTGATGGTTTCAACAGTGTATGTTGTGAAAAACACTCTGTCTACCAGCTTCCAGTGGGTTGCTAATTGAACAAACAGAAGATTATCAGTACACCAAGCATCCCATGTATCTTGCTGTTGAGCGTCCACGAACAAATTCCAACTCTTTTCCTTCTTGTCTTTGTGAACCTCTACAGACCAAGACTCGTGAAGCTTCTTCACAATCTCCCACTTGATGTTGTCTGGAAACTTCTCAATGAATGCCAAATCTTCCATGGATGGTCATTCTCTCTGTTTCTGCTCTTCAGTTTGTTCCCAAACAGTTTGCCACCAAGATGCAAGTTTCTGCTGCTTCAATAGGAAGAGGAAACTGTCCACCACATAGAGCATGCATCATGATGGTGATGTGTTTCCGCCATTGTGGGATGAACTTCTTGTGGAAAGTGGCTTTGATTATGAGAAATTCCAACTCTTCAGTGGAAGAAGGAACTTTACAAACATCCATTGAATTCTTCTCTTCTTGGCAATGCCATTTCTTTCATTTTCAGCCTCTTCTGGTGCTTGTTGATAGCAAGTTTCCCCGGCTGTGCACCAAAAACATGGAGCCCCGAGAGGAACACCAAAGAAAAGGGAATTCTCTTGCAAGAAAATCTATCTTGTAACATCAACAAGCTTGTTTATCATGTTTTATATAATCACAATGAAGAAAAGAACACCAGGCACAACAAATCTTCATGCAGCATCATGTAGACCTCCCACGGATTTTAATAGAATCAACCATATTCTTCAGCATCTTCACAAAATCCATCAATAGAACAAAGAAAGCAAAGAAATACACCATCTTTGAATGGAAATACATCACATAGTATTCATCTTCAATATCTTCATAGTCTTCTCTCTCAATCTCTCATATATAATCACTCTGTTTCAGTAGAATTGGCTATCTCTGACTCTCTCTCTCTCTCTCCATCAATAATACATCATATCCTCACTACAATCTCTCAAAATCACCCTCAATAATCCTTCTTAGGTCGTGGATACCCCTCCCAACAGGTATGTCTGATATGAAGAGTCACCAGAGCCACTACAGTGTCCTTTCATAGCTCACTACTGTCACTTCACTCTAGTCTTCACTTGAGTCTTTGGCAGCTACTTCTTCCACTTCTTTCAACTCTTTTGCACTTGTATTCACCTCTTTCCAAGGCTAGAAAACTTTCCCAAAGTCACACACACATTCCACAGAACGCTTATAGAAGCATACAGAATAGTCTACAGAACAGTACCAGAACAGCTACAGTACAGAACAGAACAGAGACAGAAGCTCTACAGAAGGTTACAGAAGGTCATCAAAACCTCATAACTCATTCTCAAATCATTCCAAACTCTCACAAACTATTCAATAAACTTTCACAAGATCTCAATCTTCATTAATCAATACTCCATCTCTCCTTACAGAAGACAATCAGAACAAAACAGACCAAAACAGAAGGTATACAGAACCTATCAGAACATCACAGAACCACCAACAAACATCATGATCTTCCAAAACACAATCATTACCATCCAAAACACTCTCAAACCACTTCTAAATCAATCAATCATCTCATAAAATCAACCATTCAGCTCTCAAAAACAACAAAAAATCAGCCAAAAAACAAGTCATTTCAACACTCAACACCATCATAGCTGAAAGTTTGCATACACCTGGTACATCTCAAAAGTTGGAGATGAGTTCTTATAGAGCTAGACAAGAGCAGCTCTATGATCAACCAAGAGACAGGACTAATCGAAGAAGACCTACCTTTACCCATGACCAATATTCAAAGCCAGAGGGCAACAAGAAGAAGCGCAAGTATCTCTCACCCTCTGAGATACAAAAGTACAAAGAGGAAGGAAGGTGCTTTCTTTGTGTTGAGTTAGGGCATATGAAGCCTGATTGTCCTCACAAAAGGAAGGAAGCAAATGTGGTTAAAGATCCTCCTCCGCCATCCTCAAATTCTGTTCCAGATGTGCAAGCTAACACTCATTCAAATGAGAAGAAAATACAACTCTTAAAGGGTTGGGGGACACTCAATAATCAACGAGTTTTGATACTCTTTGATCCAGGGTCCATAGATAATTTTGTGTCAGGAGATACTGTTGAAAGGCTACAAATTCCACCAAATTGATTGGGAACACCAATTGGATCAGATTCAACATTTGAAGGACTTACAACCAATTCTACTCCTATTCAAGGGAAGTTGAATCTTAGAATTGGGGATTATCGTGACCAAGAATCTTTTCTAGTTGCACCCATAGGTAACTATGATGTTATCTTAGGCATGCCTTGGCATTACAAGATTAAACCTCTTCTCGATTTTGTTGAGAAGACCCTTGCATTTCAATTCAAGGGTCGGAACATAGTATGCATTGCTGATGCTGGAGATTGGCCTGTGCCAATGGTTAGTCATGTTAGCATTTCTAAATAAAAGAAGAAAGTTATTTCTACGTACATGATCTTTGTGAGAGAGTCAAAAGAAACTAATAATTCAAGGGCACTTGGTGCCTCTAATGACACAATACCAACTAATGCTTCTAAGTCTCAGATTTTAAAAGAACCCCTCTCTTTAATTGATCAAGCTAGACATGATTTTGTTAAACAATATGAAGATTGCTTTAGTGATTCACTCCCAGGAGAGTTACTTCCTAAGCACCCGGAAGATCGCACAATTGATCTTATCCCAGGTAGTTCACCACCTAACCAACCGCCTTACCAAGTAAGTGCAAGTCAGCCAAGAGGAGACCCTAACACAAGTAAATGAATTGTTGGAAAAAGGTTTAGTTCAACCTAGCTCTTCTCCATACTGCTCTCCAATCTTACTTGTTCAAAAGAAAGACAATTCTTTCCGTATGTGCATAGACTGCAGATCTTTGAACAAGATCACAATCAAGAATCGTTTTCCTATCCCAAGGATAGATGATATCTTGGATAAGTTGCAAGAGGCTAGAATCTTTAGTCGCATTGATCTCAAGAGTGGCTATCACTAGATACGAATAGCACCTGAAGATGTTCATAAGATAGCTTTTTGTACGACATTTGGACTATACGAGTTCTTAGTCATGCCATTTGGTTTGACTAATGCACCCACCACATTCAATCAAATGATGGAGAGAATATTCAGACCTCACTCAAAGTTCACATGTGTCTTCTTTGATGACATTCTAATATTTTCACGGTCTGAAGAAGAGCATAGAAAACATATATTTATTGTTTTTCAAGAGCTTCGCAAGCATAGACTACAGGTCAATGCTAAGAAGAGTGAATTTTTCCTTTCAAAAATTCATTACTTAGGCCATATTGTTTCTCACAATTTGGTGAGAATGGATCCTGAGAAGATTCGAGCCATTGTTGAATGGCCTACACCTACTTTTGTACATGAAGTTAGAAGTTTCTTGGGCCTATGTTCATACTATAGGAGGTTCATACAAGGTTTTTTGTATGTTGCATCTCCTCTACATGACCTTACTAAGAAGCAAATGCCTTTTCACTAGGGATCAAGGCAACTACAAGCCTTTGAAAGAATTAAGTTTCTTGTGACTCAAGAACCAGTTCTCATAGTTTCGGATCTTCAAAAACCTTTTGAAGTTCACTGTGATGCTTCTAGGGATTGCATTGGAGCTATGCTTAACCAACAACATCATGCAGTAGCATTTGAGAGCCAACGCATCAAGAACCATGAGCTACATGCTCCAATATATGAGAAAAATCTTATGACAGTGGTACATGCTCTTCAAGTATGGAAACACTATTTACTTGGTACAGATTTTGTTATTAAAATAGATCACTAAAGTCTAAGATACTTCCTCACTCAGAAGAAGCTCTCAGAGAAACAAATGCATTGGGTAAATTTCTTATCTATGTTTCATTTTCGAATCCTTCACACATCTGGAACTAAGAATGTGGTAGCAGATGCTCTATCACGATGAGCTCGAGTGAATGAAATCATAGTTGTTTACCATAATGAGTTCATTGATTTACCCAAAACATATGTAACTGATTCCGACTTCTCAACCATATGGGATCAGCTTAACTCAGGTCAGTCGATTACACCTTACTCAATTCGAGATGGTTATTTGTATCATCATCAAGCAATTTGTGTAGCATTACCATTGCGACACAAGGTAATGGATGAAGCACATGCATCTCCATATGCTAAACATAGGGGTATTCTACCCACTACTCAAGCATTGGAAAGATATTTCTTTTGGCCCACTCTTAGAGCTGACATTGAAAGATATGTCCGTGAGTGCAAGATATGCCAAAAAGTAAAGTATGACAAGAATAAACCACCCGGTTTACTGAAGCAATTACCTATTCCCAATTAGCCTTGGGAAAGTATAGCCATGGACTTTATCATGGAGCTTCCTCGCGCTCAAGCAGGCAATGATGCAATCTAGACTATCATTGATAGATTCAGTAAGCAAGCTCACTTTATACCTATGTGAAAGACAATCAAAGCTAATCATATGGCTAAGCTATTCATTGCTCATATTTTCAAGCATCATGGCATGCCTAAGTCCATTATAAGTGATCAAGATCCCCGCATGACTAGCCTCTTTTGGCAAGCTCTCTTTGAGAACCTCGGGACAAAGTTAAAGTTTTCATCCTCTTATCATCCTCAAACGGATGGGCAGAGTGAAAGTGCTAATTCTATTGTTTTGGACCTTTTGAAATCCTATGTCTTTGATAATCAAAGAGAACGGGAAAATTATTCGCCTTTAGTACACTTTGCATACAATAATACATTGCACTCTAGTACTGGTAAGGCACCCTTTGAGATCATCTATGGTAAGCCTCATTTACCACCCATTCTTATTACGAAGGATAAGATCTTTGCAGCAGCAGATGAGTTTTTTAGAGACATTGATACAACTTTCACTCAAGTAAAATCTGCTATCCAAAGGACACAAGAGAAGCATAAACGTGAAGCAGATAAGCATCGTCGTAAGTTATATCTCAAGTTGGGACAATATGTTCTTCGTAAGTTTGAGAAGGCTCGCTTGAAGAAGCAAAAAGGTCAAAAGGGTAAAGTGGTTAAGCTTTCTAATCACTATTATGGCCCTTTCAAGATCATAGGTAAGATAAACTATGTGACTTTTTGTTTGGATCTACCAACTCATTGGAACATTCATAATGCTTTCCATATAAGTTTGCTACGTCCCTATATTGGAGAACCTCCAATGGAACCAATCAAGAAATATTTAAATGACATAGAAGAAACAGAAGAGTTCCTTTTGCTTGAAAGAATTTTACACCATCAGGATAATACTCTAAGGTCAGGTAAGGTATTACAGAAGTATTTGGTTAAGTTTAAGAATTATCCCCCATTGGATGCTCAGTTTATGTGACTGAGAGAGAACTACAAGACTTTTCAGATCTTCTTAAGGACTATGTATCCCCTCTACAGTTGAGGTCAAGTGTTTAGAAGCCAGAGGGATGTCACTAAATTTATTGCTTATTACGCATTCTCTATTTAATCAATTCATGCCAATAAATTGATGACTCAATTTTCTTTAAGTGTTGATGATGATCTAGCATGGCCAGGAGACCATTTAGAGACCAATATTCCTAGTGCATCACTTAATGGGGTGATCAGAGCACTGTGACGAGGATATCTGGTACATGTAGTATAAGTTATGAAGGGAGAAAGAAGTATCTGCCAAGTGTAAGAGTGTACACAAGAACTAAGGAGTTACACATAAATGAAGATGGATTGAGTTCTAAGAAGAGGAAGTGCATTAGCATTGTGTATATGTATTTATGTGTGCATCCAGGGACTCCTGGGAATGTTTTAGTTGTGTGTAATGAGCATTGCATTCATTTGGGGTCATCCTCTCCCCTGCAAGTCAAGGTTTAAGGTCTTTTCTTTCATTAAGAAAGAAGATGAGGGAATTCTCTCACTAAGAAAGACGAGAGACGTGATCCTCTGGAAGTGAGGAGAGAAGTGATTTTCTCTTTCTAAGGTCTAAAATGACACAAGCTTTTGTGTGGAATTCAATCTTAAGGTGGAGGCCCAAGGCAATCTAATGAACTCTCCTTATCTATGACTCAAGGTGGTTGCATGGACCACAAGTTAAGAGTATAGTTTAAAAAGCTATTTTTTTTTTAAATCCATTTTAAAATTATCTTGCAATAGAAAAACGGGCCGTCGGGGTTATTGAAAACAACGAGATCTACAACTTTCGTGTTGGACGTTTTTTCATCCAAATAACACATAAAGAGATATCTCGAAATTAGTGCTGCAGAGTGGAATAGCAACATCTTGCATGAAGATCAACTCAAATCTCTCTCCAAGAAAAGAAGCTCTTTGTCAAGAATTGCGTGTTGGGGGGACTTGCTCAAGATGATGCGCCAAACACACACAGAATGCACAAGGAGAAGCTCACTCAAGAGACAAGAAGAGAGATGGAGACCAAAACGTTTTCTTGCTGGTTTCTTCTTCTTCTTCCACACTCTTTATAATATACACAAAGTATAGATAAGATACAACATAAAGAAAAGTGGCCTACTAAGTCAAACAATGCATAACTGACTACACTGGTTGATTGGCGCTTAACTATGCCAGTTGTAAATAGGTGCAACAACCTGAATATAATAAGTAATGAGTCAGTGGCCATGTGAGAGTCATAATGACCCACTGACGTGCTAAGTGTAGACGTGTGGACCCATCTAACGAGGCGGTCCATCATCAATGTCCGTGTGTGTTGAGCTTGTCATCTCAACACTCCCCCTCAAGCTCAACTGCATCTCTGTAACTCCAAGTAAGCTTCGAAACTTTTGAAGCTTCTCTATACCCAATGCATCTGTGAAGATGTCAACTATCTGATCCTGTGTACTGACATACACCAAGTCAATCTCACCTGCTAGTACCTTCTCTCTCACAAAGTGGTAGTGTACCTCAATATGCTTTGTCCTGGCATGGAACACACAGTTCCTAGCCAACTATATACTGCTCATGTTGTCACAATAAATGACAACTAGACCTTCCACCTGCACATCCAAATCAGCCATTAACTTTTGTAGCCATACTACCTCACATGCTGCAACAACATCACCTCTATACTCAGCCTCTGTACTCGACAAAGCAATTGTAGATTGCTTTTTGTTGCTCCAAGCAACTGCTGCACTACCAAGAAAGAACATGTATGTGCTGGTAGATCTTCTATTAGACATACTACCAGCCCAATCTGCATATGTGTATCCAAACACATGTACATCTGTACTTGCCTCATAGAAAAATCCATAATGTAATGTGGACTTCACATATCTCAATATGCGTCTGACTGCATCAAATGTGGCTTTCTAGGTACTTGCATAAACTGACTCACAAGACCAACAGCGTAACTCAAGTCTGGCCTTGTAATGATCATGTAGATCAAACTCCCCACTATCCTCCTGAACATAGTAGGGTCTTCTATCTCATCCCCGACATCAACACTCAACTTTACATTCTGCTCCAACGGGACTGAAAGTGGTTTGCATGCTGTCATACCATAGTTGGACAACATATCCAAGCCATACTATCTTTGGGATAGCCATATACCATCATCACATTTGATCACCTCAATGCCAAGGAAATACCTTAGCTTACCTAAATCCTTCATCTCAAACTTTTTCTTCAAAAAATCCTTGACTTCAACAATCCCACTATCACTATCACTTGTAATAATCAAGTCATCCACATAGATGACTATGATGACCAAACCTGCATCTCCCTTTCTCACATAAAGTGAGTGATCAGCATCAGAAACATAAAAGCCAATATTGACAAGATACTCTCTGATCTTGTCAGACCATGCTCTAGGTGCTTGCTTGAGCCCATAGGGTGCCTTCTTCAACTTGCACACATACGTGGGATGCTCTAAATCTTCATAACCTGCTGGTTGATCCATATACACTTATTCCTGCAAATCACCATACAAGAAGGTATTCTTCACGTCCATTTGCTGCAACCTCCAACCTTTGGTTGCTGCCAAAGCAATCACACATCTGACAGTTGCCATCCTAGCAACTGGACTGAAGGTTTCTTCATAATCTATGCCATATGTTTGGGCATAGCCTTTTGCAACCAGCCTAGCTTTGTACCTACTAATAGAACCATTTGCATTATGCTTAATCTTATAAACCCACTTACATCCAATAGCTTTCTTGCCCTTCGGCAATGATACTAGATCCCAAGTCTTATTGGCCTCTAATGTAGCCATCTCCTCATCCATTGCTGCATCCCAATGAGTATGACCAACAGCCTCCTCAAAACATGTGGGCTCAACATTCTCAACTAGTTTCACCATATAAGCATAATGGTAAGTTGCATAACCTTCAAAACCAAATCTTTTAACAGGGTATCTGACCCTGCTAGATCTGCATACTACCGGATCACTCAATGGAGCCTTTACATTACTATGAGCTCTCTGTACACCTGGTGTCCTGACAGAAGGAATACCAAGCTCATCATCTAAGCTCTCTGAGCCACTAGAGTCTCCATCAAGAACTGTATCAATGTAATCTGACACTTTATTCTTTCCATTGTCTTTACCTGTAGTGCTACTAGATGCACCTAAAGATGTAGAGGTACTCCTTAGTCTCTTAGACCAAGGACTACCAGATGATGTCTCTGGTCCACTAAGAGTCCATGATTCTTGCTTTTCAGCCTGCACATGAGTGTCATGATAATCATCATCATCCAATGCATCACCACTGGATGCATACCAAGTGCTCATTTCATCAAAGATAACATCCCTACTCACTCTGAACTTACATGTGACAGGGTTATAACAACGATACCCTTTCTACTCTAAAGAGTATCCAATAAAAACACATTTTTCTGCCTTTGGATCAAGTTTCTTCCATAGCTCATCTGGCACATGAACGTATGCAACACAACCAAATGCCTTCAAGTGCGATATATCATGCTTCTTGCTAGTAAAGCATTCTTCAGGAGTCATCCCATGAACTACAGCTGTGGGAGTTCTGTTCATAATATAAACAACAGTATGAACAGCCTCAGACCAAAAATGCTTAGGCATATTCTTTTCAGCCATCAAGGCATGTGCAACTTCTGCAATATGCCCGTTTTTCCTTTCTGCAACCCCATTTTGCTGTGGGGTATATCTGCATGTGAACTATCTATTTATCCCATGAGACCTCAGAAAATCACTGAACTCATTCGAGAGGTACTCTCCCCCTCCATCTGACGTCAAGAACTTTACTTTCAAGCATGTTTCTCTTTCAACTGTAGCCTTGAAAGTTCTAAAGTGCTCAAACGCTTCACTCTTTTCCTTCATAAAATATACCCACAGCTTTCTAGAACAATCATCAATAAATGTGACAAAGTATGAACTGCCTCCAAGAGATACATTTTGTGTAGGCCCCCAAATGTCTGTATGCACAACATCAATGATATTTCTGCTTACGTCTCTGTCATGTGAAAAGGGTTGTCTTGCCTACTTACCAAACTGACATGCTTCACATACCTTATGAAATTCTACAACTCTAAATGTAGGCAAACCTGTAACCAACCCTTTGGACTGCATTAATTTCAACCTTTGTACATTTGCATGTCCAATGCGTTTGTGCCAAATTTCAATATCTTCAACAACACCTTTTCCTTTAGCATACATAGCAACATTCATAGTAGGAATTCTAGCATCCAGAGTAAACATACGTCCAACTCTACTTCCCTTTGCTACCAACCTGCACTTGTCATTGAAGTCTTCTACAAAGCAGCCCTTTGCATTAAATCTGACTTGCAGCCCTTACTCTACCATTTGACTGACTAACACCAAGTTCTTTGTAATAGATGGCACAGATGATACATCTGAAAGACTCTTTGTCTTACCATCATGCAAGAACAAGGGAACTTTTTCAATATGTGAAATTGGGTGGCATGAATCATCACACGTCTGCACATAACCTACATTTTGCAAATCCTGCATCTCTCCAAACCATTCTGCTTGGCTGGTCATATGATTGGATGCACTTGAATCGACATACCAAACATCATCATGTGTTCCTTTTCCTGTAACAGCATTTAGCATATGCTGCATAACAAACAAACGTTTATTTTTATCTTCATTCTGTCATGAAGATGATGCATAGTTTCCTTGCTGCAACTTACTACTGTGAATATCATCTTTCTTAGCATAACATTGGGCTACAATATAACCTATTTTGCCACAATAGTGACACACAGTACCAGAGTTGTTAGAGCATCTGTTCTGCCATCCACCTCTTCCTCTAAAGCTCCCCCTGCCTCTAAAGTTACCATGACCTCCTGAAACCTGCATATCGCCAAATTGTTGATTCAATCTGTTTTGTTGGTTGTCACTACCATGGCCTCTTGAAGAGAACCTGCCACGTCCCCTTCCTGAACTGGAGTAGAAAGCTTGGACCTGTTCACCACTTCTTTCAAATGTCTCACTCTGCATGTTGATCTCTTCAGTGATCATAAGGGAGACCAACTCATCGAAATCTGGAAATGGCTTTTTGACATATACGGAAGTTACAAAAGACTTCCAAGCCTTTTCATTGTTAAGTCCACCCAAGGTAGACGACACCAAATCATCATCATCGGACATTGCATCAATCGCTGCCAATACATCTGCAATGCTCCTTACCTTCAATGCGTACTCATTGATAGACATCTTCCCTTTCTTCAATGTATTCAACTCTTGCTTGAGTTGAATCTTTCGTGTCTTTGTATTTACGAAAAACATACTTTCAAGTATGGTCCAAGCTGCATATGAATTCTCTGCATTTCTAATATGTCCCAGTATATTATTGTCAATTACTGCAGACAGCCAATACATGACCTTCTTGTCTTTTGCATTTCATTCCTTCCGTGCCTTTGTCTCTTCTGCAGTTGGAGGATCACTCACCTCCGGCTCCTTTTTTTCACCTAAAACAAACTCGTAGAGGCCTTTTCCAATAAGAAAGTTCGTGACACAGAACTTCCATGAAGGGTAGTTATTCTTGTCGAGCTTCTCAATGATGGGGCTTCCACTATTCTCTACCATTATCACAAAACTAATACCAAACATCAAGCAAATCTTCTGCAACCCTCGACCTGTAGTGTACAGCAATATACCAGACAGCCTTTTTCACTGTCTGCTCAACAATATATACAATCTGCAACCTATTTGCAAATAAACCTTATGTTTTCTTCTTGCAAACACCTCAATAATTACTAATTCGCAATCTGTAACCTACGCACCCACTTTTGATCAAAATAGCTGAAATCACAGTGTACCCTGAAACTGTTGTGCGCAACCTTATGGCTCTAAAACGGGGCCTGAAACGGCCTCAGATGCCCAAAATAATAGCGATAAGCTTATCTGCAGAATACACAGCGCTCTTCGCACACACCAAATCTCACAGCAATCTGAGATTTTTGCTCTGCTCTGCTTCCGGTGTCTCCACAGGCACTATCCAAGAGAAAGAGTGGAAGGATGGGAGAGCTTCATACTCGTGGCTTGCTTGCTCAAACCTTGCTTCTTCTCCTTCACCTCAACCTTTGAAATTAGCCTCTCTCAATGACACGGCTCTGATACCATGTCAAGAATCGCGTGGTGGGGGGACTTGCTCAAGATACTGCGCCAAACATACACAAAATGCACAAGGAGAAGCTCACTCAAGAGACAACAAGAGAGATGGAGACCAAAACGTTTTCTTGCTGGTTTTTTCTTCTTTTTCCACACTCTTTACAATATACACAAAGTATAGATAAGATACAACATAAAGGAAAGTGGCCTACTAAGTCAAATAATGCATAACCGACTACACTAGTCGACTGGCGCTATAACTATGCCAGCTGTAAATAGATGTAACAACCGGAATATAATAAGTAATGAGTCAGTGGCCATGTGAGAGTCATAATGACCCACTGACGTGCTAAGTGTAGACGTGTGGACCCATTTAACCAGGCGGTCCATCATCAATGTCCGCGTGTGTTGAGCTTGTCATCTCAACACTCTTGAAAGCCTATAAAAGAGGAGGCTCTCCTTGGGTGTAAGAGAGAGGTGAAGGAAGGATCACTTTGCATGTATCCAAGAGGAGAAGAGAAGTTGCAAGTGCTGTAGAAGCCCTACTGAAATCAAGTGCTACTGAAGCTCTAATGAAATCAAGTTCCAAGAGGAGAAGAGAAGGTGCAAGTGCTGCGGAAGCTCTACTAAAATCAAGCTCCAAGAAGAGAAGAGAAGGTGTAAGTGTTGCGGAAGCTCTGCTGAAATCAAGCGCCAAGAGGAGAGCCCTACACATATTGTGTAGGAGAGAAGGAGACTCAAGAATGATCAAAAGGTGCCAACTTCCAAGTTGTGCAAGTATTAGCTGATTGTATACCGTGCAAGGAACTGTGATCTTGTTTCCAAGATCTACAAGTAAGAAGTGGCTTATGTGTAACGGAGGAGCTTGCTCCTTGTCAATAATATAACTCCACAAGGGGGGGGGGACTAGCCCATCTTCCAATACCTAGTGTGTTGCCAATTTCTCTACCTCTCTCTCTACATCTTTCTTTTCTCTCATCTATTCTCCCTCTATGCCAACATAATATTCGCCATATATATTTTAAGTTTATAAGAAAGTTGAGCATGTATCTTGGATTCTATAACAGCATCCTAGGTTGCTCTTCAACTTATACATCCACTTACATAGCAAAGCTTGTTTTTCATTAGGCAAAGAAACCATTTCCACATATGATTTTTCTACAATGAGTTATACTCTGAATTCATGGCCCTCTCCCAAGAGTAACTATCACCTCTATGCATTGCCTCATCATAGGTAAGAGGCTCACCAACATCTATCACCATAACATAATCCATAGAGGGCACAACCAATCAAGCCAATGTCTATCTCTAGTAGATTGCTACAAATAAGCTATGGAGCCTATACCTCCTATCTAACATCATGGCTCTAGGGTACTAGAGCATCAGCTCCCTATGGGCTATCTAGCAAGCTATACAGTAATAGGAGGCTTTTCCTAAATTATCACCCTACGTACCTCAACAATCTCCTTAGATTGCTTACGCATTTTCTCTTCATGGAAAACAACATCATGGCTATGAATGACCTTCAGAGTCTATGAATCCCATAGGTGATAGCCCATCTCACCTACATCCCAATAACTAAGAAAAAAGCATTTCAAAGACTTAGGATCCAACTTATTGCACTTGTCCTTGGGAACATGGAAAAAAGACTCACAACCAAAGATACACAAATGAGCATATGATGGAGGTTTTCTAGACCATACCTCCTGTGTTACCTAATATTCAAGAGCAATGCATGGGGATCAATTAATCAAATATACAGTAGTAGTAACTACCTCAGTCCAAAAGTGATGCACTAAGCCTATCTAGCTAAGAACTCACTCATGAATCATGCTATTAATGTGCTCAACCATACTATTTTGGGTGGAATGAATGGGGTGATCAATTGATGCTTAATATCCCTCTTATCACAAAACTACTCAAAGGCTTTAGATATATACTCTCCCCCATTATCAAAACATAGACATTTTAGCCTATACCTAGATTAGTTCTCAACAAATGCAAGCTAAGACTTTGGTTTTTGCTTTATGGGGTATGCCCAAACCTTATGTGAGTAATCATCAATGAAGGCGATGAAATACTTGGCACTACTTAAAGACTTATAGGGCATAAGTCCATAAACATCAAAATGAACAAGAGCCAGAGGCTCACCCATGCGCATAATTTCAAACTTATTATACAAATATAGGCTTTCTTGCCATAAAGACAATGATCACAACAACCAAAATACTTATAGTCGAAGGACAGAAGATACTACAAATAGGTAAGCATTTTCATTTCCATTAAGGACATATGCCTTAGGCAACAATGCCATAACAATACATGTGATAGTGTAGCTACCATCAAAACATGGTCAATAGATCCAAATACAAGTAAGAGATAAAGAGTGCCAGACTTAACACCTCGTGCCAAGACAAGACTTAACATCTCGTGCCAAGACAAGATTCCCATGAGTAAGCGTCCATGAGGAATCACCAAAAGAGATAGCATAACTTACATCATCTAACTAACCAACTAAAAGGAAACTTTTAATCTAAGTTGAAACATGGCATATATCATGCAAAGTAAACATACTACCTAAATGAAACTATAGTTGGATATCTCCAATACCAACAATATCCAATACTAAGTCATTACCCAATCAGATAGATCCTATCATGATGTAGTAGGAGTGGAACTACTCTTGATAATAAGGAATGACATGAAATACAGCCCTTGAATCAATCAACTAACACTAAGCATATGTGGATGAGGTATTAGTCAACTACAAAACATCAAGAGAAGAAGTTACAAGTATATAGTCATAATGAGAATCAATTTGCATGACATTAATATCTTCAATCTTGACACTGTGGACTTACTAGGGATAATACTGTGATCATCATTCTTTTCCTACAATTTATTCTTTTCCTTTTCCTTGCACTTGTTAATATACATTTTATGGCACTGTAGCCACACTTCTAAGAGTCTCTCCCACCTCGATGATTATGATCACTTATACCATTATTGCCTCTGACTTTACCAAATCATGAGAGATGATATTCTTTCTATTAACCTCTTCATTCAAGAGAGCACCCTTTACATCTTGCAATTCCAGCCCATCAATAGGCATATTTGCTCACATAGTAGTATAGAATGTATCCCATGACTTAGGCAATGTAGCTAACAAGAACAAGGGAGGAAAATTGTCCTTAAATTCAAGTCCTTGTGTGAAGACAAGTGGTTGAAAATAGGATGAAACTCATTCAAGTGGATGGGCATAGAGGTCCCCTCCTTCATAGGAAGATCCATGAGTTGCTTCAACCCAATACATTTGAGAGGCAAGGCTTTGCTTATTATAGACATTGTGAATCTTATCCCATAACTGCCAGGCAGTCTATCCATTAGAGTTAACATTATAGTAGACCTACTTAGAGAGTAAAAAAATGATTGTAAATTTATATAAATCATTTAGTTCAATCTAATCCTTTGCATCAAAATATTCAAGCTTTACACTCTTATGTCTCAATGGCCTAATCTACAATCTTTGCACTAAAACCTGCCAGATTTGTGCCTTCCAATAGCTATAATTTGTACCATCCAACTTCTCAATGTTAAATATATCACTCTCATTCGACCCACCAACCATAACATAAGAGACAAAAGCACAATCCAAGACAAATAGGTTGTTCTAAATGGTAGCAAATCATCCCCAAAATCACAACAAAAAAAGCTTATCCTATCAAGAGTATGTCAATGGTAACTGCATCCAATACATATCAAGAGAGTATGTACATGAAGTAAGTGTCCCACAATCTTGGTGAAAGTAAGCTCAAGCTCAACTACATAAATCCAATGCTATGTGTAATATCCAATGTAGCGCAAGTAACTCCCATTGAAACAAAACTGAATACCAAATGAGCAATGCAAGCTCAACACATCAAGTACATGACATCAAAGTATCCAAGATACATGAAGCATAATCCAAGCGTTGTGGCAAATGGAGCAAGAGAGCAAGGCAAGAGTTATGGTGGATGGAGCACATAAGTGGAAGTGAGAGCAAAGCAAGGGCTATTGTGGATGGAGCAAGAGAGCAAGAGAGAGAGACACCATATGTGGGAACTCTAACAGTCACAATGTGTGACCGATCTTCTTTTATTAAAATGTTACTAAAAGAATAAAGAATGAAGTGACAATGATGGGTGACTGCCACTTGTAGTGTATAGGTGTGCAGGTACTTTCAATGTAATGAAACACATGATCGATTAGGCACAAGTGTCTTTACCCCTAACACTTGCCACTAGTGCCTAAGGTATTCTTCTCTTCTTTATCATCAAAATGCAAGCATCGTTGAGTTTAGAAGCAATGTTATGATCTTCCAAAAAGGATATGTTAAAGTTGAAGGGCCATGCCACTGTTAGAGCATGCAATGCACACAATCTTATAGTCATCATAATGGAAAGACGGTCTAATGTGATATCATCAAAGAGCATAGCAAACGATCCCCCAAATGAAATCCACCATCTCTCGCACATGGCATAAATCCAATCAAGTATAGTTGCCCACCAAGTATCATCAAGGTGGTGGTTGTGCTAAGTATAACACTTGTCTCCTTTTGTCATCATCATCAATGCAATATCTTTGATCTAGTGTTCTTGAGATAACAATTTCCAATCCTTTGTTTCATCTTCTATCATGTAAGGCAAACCATGGAACATGTCACCCTCCATTGTTGCCATATTCTAGTCACCTAAGATTAGGGAAGTGGGTTTGGAAACCTTATCCTACATCATCATCCACATGACCACCCTTTCTGCAAAGATATTGGGTATGTATATTGAAAATACATCCTTCCTTTCACCACTAATCACAAGGGAAGCTAACACTATATGGCCATTTTTTCGGTATTTCCAGATCATTACAGATCTAGGATATCTACTAGGCTAATGCCGTCATTAGTGTAGACCCTTCTCTTGTCCATCCCTAGCATTCCATATATGTCCCTCTTGGGTCTTTTTTTTTTGGCTTCTTTGCTAGTCCCAGTGCCTTTTCTATAATCTCTGGGCTAAGGGGGACTACCACACTTCTAGAAGTCTCTCCTTGCCTAACGGTCATTGTGCCCATGTTCCTTTGGACATCGAAGGTCCTTAAGAATTCAATGCACTTGCTATGGTCTATTTCTTGTCCCACCTTCTCTGGGTACTTGGTAAAGTTGCACTGTTTCACCATCTGGTCCCCATCGCCTCTTCAGTTTGTCACCACTCCGTCGAGGTTCTGGATGTTGTGATACTTTAGTTGGTTGAATGCCCTGATTTCCATGGTCAATCCATATCTTTGATGCTCCTCCTCTAAAAAGGGAAGCTTGTTGGCTTTATCCTACTGTCCTACCATTTAGGTTCCTATTGCCACACACCATGAGTTCTCTTTAAAGGGTGACTCTTGCACAAAAAGTAAGCTAACTAGAAATATCAGTGTTTGAAAATAAAAACTCTCATACAATGAGGAATAATACTTACAAAAATCGGCATGTTAAGGATTCACATACCAATCAATCCATACCTTCATCCTTTTCCTTTAAATTTCAATTCTCATTTGAGTTTTCATCCATTTTCATTACCCTCCCTTCCCCATGGAAGGATGAAAAACCTTCCTAGGATTGTGGGAATCAAGGTGTATGGGACTTCAACGTGTGCATGGTGTGTCTTACTATCTCAAGAACTAGTCATAAAACTTGGGGTTATATTCAAGGGTTGCATAATGATCCAAATCCTATGGATGAATCCCTACTTGTGTGATATATGCCAATACATCAGTCAAGAGGTCACCTGAGTTGAGTCGACTTGCAAGGTGGAGTTCCTCCTCTTTCAAAATCTTATCCAAGAATGGGTGAAGCATGACATTGTCTTCTAACGGATAATTCCTGGTTATAGCCAACACCCTAAAGGAGGTGTGGGCCACATAGGCTGGGTTGTCCTCTGAGGTCTTGATGGCAAGTCTTTGCTTTGCATTGTTCAGGATTTGTTGTTCCTCTTGGGCCCATGAAAGGCATAATTACACCACTTATGCATGAAATTGGACTCAAATTCAACGAGTCATTGGAGTTTAGAGAGTTGCTAGAGTGGCATGGGAATTTTGCTTTTCCGATAAGATGTGATTAGACATTGGTTTTTTGGCCTTCTCTCGTGAAATTTCATCATCGATCATCTCATTTGCAATAGCAAAAGTTTTAATGAAGATGAATTCATAGTCCTCCCAAGAACACGGTAAGGAGCATACTTCGAGTTACTATAGGCTCATCAAGTAGACTTAAGTCTAAACGTTCATAGCTTCTAGCAAACAGTGTGAAAGTCGAATCCAGCCATCAAATGCATGTGGCCAAATCATCCCTGGTGGCCATGGCTATGTTGGATGCCACCTCCAAAATTGATCATCATGGTGGTAGAGGCTTAAGGTGTTTTGGTGGTTTGGGTTTAGTTGGCAGGATAGATTGACTTGGGGTCCTTCCCTCTGGGGGGGTCACTCATAAATATATGTATATGTAATGTGTGTTCAAAATAAGGAGTTTTTAAAACACCATTTTTATACATTTTTTACATACAGAAGGGTTTCATATAAAGGGGTTACTTACAGATTGAATAGAAAAGGGTTGTGTTTTATTCAAGAAATTTTCACAGATTAGGATATTTATAAATAGGCCATGAACGCATGTTATATAGAGGATATATATATAGTGAACCCCCCGAGGCCCTTCCACTGGAAGATCTATAGTGGGAGTGGCAGGCTTGCATTGTGAGGATCACAACTCTATTGATGCGTAGGAGTTGGGGGTCTTGGTGATTATCTTAGAGCCTTTAAGTAAGACTATGTTCAGTTGTACTTGGACTGTGGGTTGCACTTTAGTTGTGTAGACCATTCAAGTGCTCAAGGATTGAGCACTCTCTGTCCCAGTTCCTCTCCTCCCTTGTTTTGATTGAGTTTGTGGAAGCCTAGTGTGTGGGGCTTGAGATCGAGGATCCAAGTTAGCATTTGCCAGTTTGGGCAATCACAGTGAGGTGTTACCCTCATAATATCCTTGGGCTTGCAATAAGACCTTTGGTACCCAACGTTGCTCAATCACATGTGTATTATGGGAGTTCCAACTCCGTCGTTTAGTCTTAGAGCAAGAGGTATGGAAATTATGCGCACCTGGTGCTTGACATTTATGAAACTGTGGTTAATGCTTGGGAATCCACTTGCATGTTTGGACCATGGTCCTTTGATGTGACAAGTTAGGCACTATGGAAGCATGTCAAAACACACCACTCCCCTCCTTAGGGTGGTCACTAGATTTAGTTATCGATAGCACTATAGGATTTGGGATAGTTGCGATGCTCTTGCTGAAAGCCGCTACAATTCTAACATGATCGATGGCAAGGTGGATGTGCTGCAAGTTGTAGTCTACATTGCAATGGACTTGTTTTTTGAATGCTCATCCCATCAGGGTTTCCTTGCCAACACTTTGCTTGTTTGGTAGCACATAGAAAGTGAGCAGTAGACTCTTAGTATAGATAGAAACTATCAATTTGCATTTTCCCAAGACTGGGTAGGATTGCCCTCCAAATGGGCACAATTTTGCATTGGTTGGTTGCAATTGGGGTTGACCCAATGTGGTCCAATGTTCATGTGTCAAGATATTGGTGTTGGCTCCCTCATCAATTAGTGCATCAACTGTGCATGTCATTTGGGAGGTCACGGTGATTTGCAAGTAGGGTGGTGCTACTGTTGTTTCCTCATCTGCATCCTCGTGATCTATGATGGTCGTAACTCTTACACTTGATGAGGTCAGCCGTGGGAATGGAGTCTATCCTATGAGCATGCACATCTCTTGAGATTTGGAGTCTGCCATGATCTGTTCAAGTACCCTTGCTTCCAAATCATACTCTATCGTCTACACTTCCTCCTCACTCTCCTCGCTAGTGGAGCAACAGTCTTTGTGCTCATCGTCAAAACTTCCAAATTGGGTTTGTGGGTTGCTTGTAAGATCCCTTCACCCAGATGCGGTCTCACTTATCAAGAGGACCAGATTATATGACAAATTTAGGTCATGCACCTTGGTCCATTGCCACTCCCTGCTTTCCATAAGATCCTTAAGTAGTTTCAGTTGGTGGGGTTGGGTTTTTGGCCATCTTTTTTGACAAGTGTTTGAGGATTCCTTGAAGTTCAAGTTTGTTTGCTAGGACTTGACAAGTGATTGATGTTGATTGGCCCATGGAACTTCCAGCCAATCATGCACACAAGTACTGTGTGTAGCTAGCTTAGAAGTGATGGCACTCTTAGAGTTGCTCACGAAATTTGTAGCCTGCTTGTACTTATCCTCTTCCTCCGAGAATGGGAGGTCAATGGTTGCCAACATGTGCTTCCACTCTTGCTCGTCCTTAGGGCAAGGGATGTACCTTGTTAAAACCCCACAATCGCTTCTTGCTTTTGAGTTTTCCTTCACCAAGTTAGAGATAGCCTCTAAATCCACGGGTGAGGTCTTCCAAGTATCCATTTCTACTCGGACTGCTTCAGATCTATTGCCCAAGAATATTAGACCATTACCCCAATCCTCTATCACTGTGGCATTTCTCATCCATGGTCTTCCCAATAGGATATCATAATCCCCTCCCTTCATGACCATGAAGTTTACGAAGATTTGGATTCTTGCTATCTTTAGTGGCCAATCCTTTAGGACTCCAAAGGGTCTAACCTTCATTCCGTTCGCAAGGGTGGCATTATACCTTGCACTTTCCAGTAGTGGATTTCCTCAGGTTTGCAAGATTTCATGACTAAGCACACTAAAACCTACTTCCATGTCCACTATCCCCTTTCATGAGGAGTCTCCTAAGGTAGCGACATGTAAGATTACATGCATCTCAGTGCCCTTCCAAAAGTCGTTTATTTGTGGGGACTTAGACATGTGATTCAGTGTTAGGATGGGTATGGGTGCCACAGAATCGTGGTTTGGAAAGTCTTGTGGCTTATGGTCATCATTGTGTTCTACCCATCGTTTTAGAGTGTGGGGTTTTGTTTAAGAAGTTTCCCTAATGACACTGTCATCACAGGAGTCGTCAGTGTTGCTAGCAAGCATCCATCCTTCTTTCACTCCTCGATTTTGCAGATTCCTTGTGAGCATTCTTAAACTATTTGTGTATTCCTGGTCCTCTCACTCTGCCCATGCAGTTGCTCACATGGTGGTGTTCTCTCTCCTGCCCTCAAGTATAAAGGTGAGGCTAGTGGACTCATGGTTGAGAATTCCTCATCCTCAACTATAGGCTCGATATCTTGAAAGTGTGCATGGGCTTCTTTTATGCACTCCTTGACCTTATCTGCAACTTACAACTGTTGTTGGTTGGGGTCAGGATACTCTCCAACCTTAGTGTTTCCCTTTTCTCTCGTCTTAAGAGTAGATGTTTTTGCTTCAGCATCCACAACAACTTGCTTACCTCTGGTCAATGTGGTCTCACTCTCAGTTTTGAGCATTATTTTTGCCTCAACTATTTTCTTTTTTCATCGTTGATTCTTCTTCCCTGTAGAGGATGCATCTAAGTCGATGGACATCGGTGGCATGCTTCTTGACACAAAAGAGCCCAAGTGGCACAAATGGTACAATTGCTGAGCTAGTGCAGGGCTTTTGCCTCAGGCAATCTGTGAATATATGAGTGACTCTACATTTGGGGCACCTCAATTTAGCCTTCTCTCTATTTTCTTATTTCTTTTCAGGGCAATGAGACGAGATATGCCCTGGATGAGCACACATCAACATGCTATGGGTCCCTAGTTCTAAGTTCCTCCTAGGCCTCTTCCTCTTCCTCTACCGAAGACCATAATTGGTATAGGTCTATAGTCCATCAATATTGGATTGCCTTATTCATCGAAAGAAACATAAGGATTCAAATCAGAGTCTTCCTCTAGGGATTCTTCCACCAAGTGCACTGGGGCTTCACTCAGTGGATGGGTAATGATGGGTATAGGATCCCTGTAGATTTTATATCTATCCTTGGTGGGGCTAGCTTTGAGTCATTGGATGTAGGGGGTGCTAAAGAAGATCCCCTTTCCAAATAGGGTTGTCTACATCCTGGATAGTAAGGTTGCATATAAGGTTGTTGTACGACAACCAACAACACATGGCGTCATGCCTAAATCTTCCACAATTGCCATAAGGCCTTGCTTAGGATCGAGATATTCAGATGGTAGTTGATTTTCTCCACAGTGCACACACCACACATGGGGTCACATAGGTCTTTCCATTGACTCTTGCAATTTAGCCACCTCCACTTTTAGATATGTTATAGCTTGGGTCTACTAAATATTCTTCCCTTTCTCATGTTCACTAGTGAGATTGATCATTCACTAGTTGATGTAACTCTCTTAGTGTTCCTAATTTCATTGCTAACTTTTTGTGCCGTTCGAGAGCTTCTCTCCCTAACCAAATCATCTACTTGTATAGCTTCCTCAAAGACTCTCACAAGCACATCCCTCTACATGTTCAAGTTTCTTGCCATGGCCTTATATAGCTCTTTGTTGCGGATCCCGTTAATGAACATTAGTTGAGACTACTCTCTCATTGGGTCGCTCGATTGCAAGTATCCTCTTATAGAGACTCCTCACATGGGTAACATAGTCTCGTATGTCCTCCTTATCCTTTTGTTATCTAAAATTCATTAGCTTAATGATCAAGTTATCCTAGTATCTGGCCTCCAAGCATCTCTTGATGAAGAGATTCTTTAGTTGGGTGAACTCACTATGCTCAGTGTTGTCCAAGCTAGTGAACCAAGTCCCACCCCTTGTCTCCTAGGCACAAGTCAAATTCTTGGGCTTGTTGAGTGGGATCTATGAGACTGTTTGCCTCACACACTTGCTCAAACTGCTCGACAAAGCTATAGGGGTCATTCCTTGCCCGGTATTTATCAAGTTGCTTCACAACTATGGGTATTGTCATCTGGCTTCTGGCG
The DNA here is from genome assembly GCF_053477565.2 of Lygodium microphyllum. NCBI lineage: Eukaryota > Viridiplantae > Streptophyta > Polypodiopsida > Schizaeales > Lygodiaceae > Lygodium > Lygodium microphyllum. Next base: position 14,912,304 of record NC_141148.1, on the reverse strand, counting down.
TTAGGGATAACTCCCAAGCACCTGGCTAGCAATGATGCCACCAAGGCTACCCCACTCTGCTCAATGCTAGTAGTATCTAGCAACCTCTTGGTGAGTAGCTCGCTCAGTGTGAGATCAGCTTCCAGAACTCTCTCCCTATCAGCATTACCTCTTGTTCTATTTCTAACTAATATGGCTAGGATCCTATGAACCTCGTTGACTTTCCTCTCATGGCATAGCCTCTGAGCCCTTTGCTCTTGACTATAATTTGCCATGCATTGCAATGCCATTCTTGCCAGTCTCCTCTCTTCCTCAAGGTCAACTATGTTTGTCATCGATCTTTCGTGGTGCGCTATCCTTGTTTGTTGTTCGTATTGGGCGACAAGTCATCACAGTGCTCAGCCATACTGAAGTCAAGGTCCAAGTCTAGGTTGTTCTCATTTGTGCCAATACTTGCCATGATAGTTGCCTCTTGATCCACTAGAGCATCTATGAAGTCAACTAAGTCAGCTAAGAATGTATTCCTAATCTTGGCAAGCCTTCTCTTTGTTTGGCGATGTGTAGTTCAGTCCCCTCTGTGTCTTTGACCTTGGTTTTTCTAGTTTTATTTTCATTCTTGGATTGTAATCCTATTGGTGAGTTCATTTTTAGGTTAGTTTCTCTTAGTGTGTTCCTTGTTCATCCATTTGTTCATAATTGTGCAACACTTATGCTCTAGCAATAATGCATCATGATGTGCACTATGAAAAATCAGGCTTTCTAGTTTCCATATATGCTTAGATTCCTACTCTATCAAGTGTGACTTTTAATGAAGTCAACTGCCTCGATTTGTCCTACTCTTGACTCAGTTAGAAGAAGGGGTTTGACTAGTCCTGACCAGTTGAGTGTGAGTCTTTTAGGGGCTACTACAGGTGGTCTTTTTTTCGGCGTCTATCTCTAAGAGCCAACTTGGGTCTCTACTCACTTTAGTCATGGCCAAAGGTTAAGTCTTTTGGTTCCCTATGGACAGCTAGGTCAAGGTTCATTCCTTTTCCTAGGTGCAACCACTTCTAAGGGCTCATTTATAGGTTTGGGTTCTTGAAAAGATTACTAGTCAATTGGAGCAGAGCCCTTGAAAGGTTGAAAAACTTAGTCAGACAGGGGGTTCTAGCTATCTAGTCTGAGTCCTAGAATCAGGCGCCCGAGCAACCAGGTTCAAACTCAGACGAGGGGTTCACGTGCGAGTGTCCGAGGGGTGGCCATCCGAGGTCGAGTTCTAGCAATTAGCCGTTCGATCAAGGCCCACAAACTCGACTGTTCGAGGTCGAGTCATTTTGTTCTAGTGGTTGTCCCCAAATCCGAGTTGTTTGAGTGGACACCTAGTGACTCGAACACCCGGGCCTGCTCAAGACTCGGCCAGCTAAGGCCTCCGGTTGCACCATCTTAGCGGTGCACGTAAAATGTTGAATGGCACAAAAATGATTCTATTGTGTTCAATGCATGCTAGTTAATGCTACAACAACTTTAGAATAACACAATAGATTGCAACAAGGGTCCTAAGTGTACCTGGTAAGGTCAAATGCGTCAAACCACGAATTGTAGGCAATGTAGCCTGCAACCTGCAACTCTCTATCTCTCTCTCTCAAACTCTCTGAATGCAAATGAGCTCACTATCTCTCTTTTGCCCCCTTTCATGGTTTCCCCTTCTCCCCTTACCTCTATTTTAATCCTTGGATATGCAAAAATATTCTTTCTTTCTTTCCATATTTCCCTTGGTTATCTAGAAAGTTATCTTTTTCCTCTTTTTCCTTATTTCTCCAACTATAGTACCTCAAATCTGATACAAAACACACAACTCCTATTCTAACCAATGCACAGAAAGCTTCTTCTACTTAAACTAATTCGCAAAAGAGATCAAATGGCCTTCAACTCCCTTACTTCCTACCTAAAACCAAGCACCATTTGGAGTTGAATTCCTACTTCCTTTCCCAATTTGAAGCACTCAAGCTTGAATCCGTTGGTCCATGCAATGGAATCAAAATGTGGGAGCTCTCACCACTCTACTACCAAGACCCACGAACTGCTTATTGCTTCAAGCATTTCAAGCCAAATGCTTTGGCTAGCTCTCACATAGCCATATGTGCTCTCAACCCTATGAGTGTAGTGAGCTTACCTTGATGCCTAATTGAATAGCCTCCTCCCTCAAGCACTCGATAGCTCCACAATCCGAGATGCAAGCTCAAGCAGCTCAATCCTCTACCTCCAAGCTCCATCCTCCATAGCCACGCATACACGAGAAACAAGAGAAGAGAAGAGAAGAAGAGAGGAGAAGATGGAGAGCTTCTCCACCACGGTCCCTCACCCTCACACTCTCACACTCCCTCTCTCAAACAAAAGCACAAGCACAAGAACAAGCAAGGAGAAGAGAAGAAGAGAGTCAATTTAGCCACACACCAAGAATGAGCTTCTCTATTCACTTTCCAACTTTTATACATGCCCTCATCCCTTTGGGCACCCATCCCCTTTTATTACATGATTAGTCGTTTTAGCAAAGTTCTTCTTTCATGTCTTTCTTCTTCTCACTATTCTTTTCCCCATGCCCTTCTACATTTACAATTTGCATAGGAGGGAGCATGGCGCTCTTTTTCAAAATGAATTACATTGCACCCTTTTGCGCTTTCTTTGCTAGAATATTCAGTGTACTCATTGTCATACAGTTCCTACATTTGTTCTAAGCTTGCCTTCTTTTCAGCCATTCTCGCCTGGGGCCATCTTCCATTTTCAACTTGAGCTTCCTTTGTCTTCCTTTTTGGGATATATGGGCTGCAACATCAAGCTTTGCCATTATACCTTTGCAATCTATCTCTTGCCATTAGCAATGTTATTCTTATCTATAAAAGGTTATAGACAACATTCTTGTTGGGTTTAGCCTACGACAAATGACTAGGGCCTACCACCATTACTTTCCCCTCCTTGCCCACATACTACCTTAGAGTTCTTACCGAATAAAACCTTGTGCCACTGACTCTTGATGCTTTGAAATGCTACCCTCAATTGTCTTGGAAATGGGCATGCTAATAAATGCTCCTTTTGATGTCTATCCATAGACTTAAGATCTATATCATTTTGATTTTGTTGTATGCTTTAGGCTTTACTTGCCCATATCAAAATGTTTCTGAGGTAGTGATGTCAAGATTTTTAAATTTAGAGACTTATGTGATGGACCTTTTTGTAATAAAGTATGGAACATTTTTGTGGTTGGTAATGAGATCAAAGTAAGTCAATGATGGTAAATTTGCAACATAAAAGTATCCAAATATAACCTCTAAGATGAAGGAGTTATTGCTTGATTAGTCATCACAATGGAGTACCATTTTTTTGGTTGAGATGATATTAAAGCAAGATTGCTAATGATAAACTTGTGAAGTTAAAGTATCAGTAGATCACCTCTCATGAAAAGTAGTAGTTACTTGATTAGCAAGAGTAGTGCAAACTTTCTATGTTTAATCTACTAATAGGGTAAGTATCCAAGACTCCACTAACAAGGTCCCTCCTAAAAGGAGATTGATAAATGCAAGTAGAAGACAACTTGTTCTCCAAATTTTTGACTTTCTTTAGTTAGCCAATAAAACTACATCATGTTAGCTCTATTGATTGGCCCATTATCATGACCATTTTGTCCATTGAGATGTTAAGCTTAACATATATGGATATTGATGACGAATTGCCTAGCTAGATGGATCTACATGTCTACACTTAGCACGTTTGTGGTCATCATGACCCTCACATGGTCACTAAGTCATTTTTTATTACATTTAGTTAGTTACATCTACTTATAGATGCCATAGTTATAGCATTAGATGGTTACTATAGTCATTTATGCATTGACTAACTTAGTACATACTTACCTTTATGGTATATCAATTTGCACTTATTGTACATTGTAGTGTGCGAGAAATGAGAAGAGAAAAACAACAAGATAATATTTTGGCCTCAATCTCTGTCCTTGTGTGTTGGAGTAAGACGTGTTCCTTCTATATGTGGTTTATCGATGGCAAGTCTAATGCAAAATGCAAAAAAAATGTAATATATCAAAAGTTGAAATTCACACATGAACCCCCTTTTAAGTAATAGGGATAATGAGGTAGTTTTTTTTTTTTTGAGGATAATGCAAATTTTTGTATTATTCCCCTCCCCAACCGACTATTGTGCTGGAAGGGGAGGGGAATAGAAAGGAGTCGAAAGCTCCTCGATGGGAGCTTGCTGGAGGAAGTGCCATGCAGGGCGACATGAGGGGAGGGAGGAATTCCTTCCCTCTCCCTATAAAAACCCCCTCCAACCAAGGGGGAGGGGAGAGGGAAGAAAGGAGGACGACGCTGCCAGAGATCGACGAGGAGGAGCTGAAGTGAGGAGGAAGAGGCAGACGAAGAGGAAAATCACTGAGGGAGCCGCCGCCTATAGCCGTTGATTTGCAGCGCTGCTAGCCTCGCCAATGAGGCGTCGAAACCCCCCCTGCCACATGAAGCATATAAGCTTCTTAATAGAAGCTTCTTAAGGGGGGGCTAATTAAGCCCCCTTTCACCCCCCTTGTATTCCCTTTTAACACTCCCCCCCCCCCCCCCCCCCCCCCCGGGGTTTTTAAATCCTCCTAAGCCCTTTTCATCCCCCTTGTGTTCCCTTCGCCCCATTGGGTTGCCCTTCATCCCCCCCCCCCCCCCCCCGGGTTTTAAAACCCCCAAGGCCTTTTCACCCCGTGTCCACACACCCCTCCCCCGTGTCCAAAAATCCCTTCAAGTTCCCCCTTCCTATACCTTTCACTCCCGTGTCCAAAGATCTCCCAAGGCCCCCTTCATATGCCTCTGGAAACACACACACAACCCCTGTGTTTTAAGGCCCTCATCCCATGGGTGTTGGAACCCCGTAATTTAAACCTTAATTCCCCCGTATTTAACCCTTAAGCCCCTTTCCTTTGGGCTTGTTACTTTTCCCCCCTCTGTGTAAAACCCTATAGGGCCTTTTCCTTGGGCCTTGTAAGCCTTTCCCTCCCAAAAGAATTAAGGCCTTAAAGGTCTTATTACCCCCTCCTCGTGGTTAAAACCTTAACGGTTACTTGCCTTTCCAAAATACCCTTGGAACTTGGTTTCTCCCCTGCTCGAAAAAGTGAATAAGAGTATTGATGACTAAGAATAGGATTAGCAATTCACCTCATCTTCTCTCCATCATCAATAGAATCCCCCTTTACCATTTACAACTCACCCATCTTCTCTCCACACTATTGCACACTAGAATCTCTATGAGGGCATGAGATTGGGATCTCCACAAATACCAAAGCATGATCTCTAGCTTGATGGTTGCATATATACTACTACTACTCATGGAATAAACCTTAAAATAGTTATTATGCTCAAATATATGCTTGTTAGAGCATAAATTCGTTCCTAAGACAATTCTAAGGAACAAAGAGGGTTAATGATAAAAGAGTGTCCTTCCTTGCAAGTGATTTTATATTATATTTATTAATTAAAATTGATAGTTGAATATGAGTTTGCTAAGAGATCTTGTGGTGATGTTGTTTTAGTTTTGCGAAGCGTATATGTGAATGATGCTGTTTTAGTTTTCTGTATTTGTCTTTTTAAGAAGAGATTGATTTTTATGGAATATCCAAAGTTATTTTTGGGATTACGTTATGAAAAATGAATGTTTTTCATAGTGATAGGTTGATTGCCTTCGTTGTATGTTTGCATGGTGGGGAGGCTAGGACAAGCCCCATGTATGAGAGCTCTCTTTGCAAGAAGAACATTATGCTAGGAGGCACAAGTATGCTAGGGCTCTCTAGCCATATATCCCTTAGGTTTGTTGAGGATCGGCCTAACCCCTATGAGCCTAGGATGAGCTTATTGTAAGGTCTTATTTATTTTTCTCTCTTTCTCTCGCTCTCTCATTTCCTCTTCCTCCCTCACCCTGACTCTCTCTTTCCCTATTAGGTTTAATGATTTTTCTCTCTTTTTCTCTCTCATATTTTTTTCTCTCTCCTCTCCATCTCTCATTTCCCTTTCTCTCTTTCTCTCCCTCTCTCATTTCCTCTCCCTCTCTCACCCTCACCCTCTCTTTCTCTATTAGGTTTAATGATTTTTTTTCTCTTTTTCTCTCTCCTCTTCCTCTCTCATTTTTTCTCTCTCCTCTCTCTCTCTCATTTCCCTTTCTCTCTTTCTCTCCCTCTCTCATTTCCTCTCCCTCCCTCACCCTAACCCTCTCTTTCTCTCTTTCCCCATTAGGTTTAATGATTTTTCTCTTTTTCTCTCTCCTCTCCCTCTCTCATTTCCTCTCCCTCCCTCACCCTGACCCTCTCTTTTTCTCTTTCCCTATTAGGTTTAATTATTTTTCTCTATTTTTCTCTCTCCTCTCCCTTTCTCGTTTCCATTTCTCTCTTTCTCTCCCTCTCTCATTTCCTCTCCCTCCCTCACCTTGACCATCTCTTTCTCTATTAGATTTAATGCTTTTTTTTTCTCTTTTTCTCTCTCCTCTCCCTCTCTCATTTCCCTTTCTCTCTTTCTCTCCCTCTCTCATTTCCTCTCCCTCCGTCACCCTGACCCTCTCTTTCTCTCTTTTCCCATTAGGTTTAATGATTTTTCTCTCTTTTTCTCTCTCCTCTCTCTCTCTCTCATTTCCTTTTCTCTCTTCCTCTCCCTCTCTCATTTCCTCTCCCTCCCTTGCCCTGACCCTCACCCTCACCCTCTCTTTCTCTCTTTTCCTATTATGTTTAACATCTTCTCTCTTTTTCTCTCTCCTCTCATTCTCTCATTTTTTCTCTCTCCTCTCCCTCTCTCATTTCCTTTTGCTCTCTTCCTCTCCTTCTCTCATTTCTTCTCCCTCCCTCTCCCTCCCCTTCTCTTTCTCTCTCCCTCCCTCTTCCTTTCCCATTTCCTCCTCCTCTCCCTCTCCCTCTCTTTCTCTCTCTCCCTCCCTCTCCCTCTCTCATTTCCTCCCCCTCCCTCTCCCTCTCTTTAATTTCCTCCCTCTCCCTCTCCCTCTCCCTCTCTCTCATTTCCTCTCTCTCAATATACACAAATTATACAAAAATAAATAAAAAAGAGAGAGAATACACTCTCCCTCCCTCTCATTCTCTCATTTCATCCCCCTCCCTCTTCCATTTTCTCCCTCTCCCTCTCCCTCTCTTTCTCTCTCTCTCCCTCCCTCCCCCTCCCTCTCCCTCTCCCATTTCCTCCCTCTCCCTCTCCCTCTCTTTCTCTCTCATTTCCTCTCCCTCTCTCAATATATATACACAAATTATATTTAAAAAAGTAAAAGAGAGAGAGAATGCACTCTCCCTCCCTCTCCCTCTCTCATTTCCTCCCCCTCCCTCTCCCTCTCCCTCTCTTTCTCTTTCTCTCCGTCCCTCTCCCTCTCTCATTTCCTCCCCTTCCCTCTCCCTTTCTTTCTTTTTCTCTCCCTCCCTCTCCCTCTCCCTCTCTTTCTCTCTCATTTCTTCTCCCTCTCTCAATATACACAAATTAAACCCTAAACAAGTAAGAGAGAGAGAGAGAATGGACTCACCGTAAAGATTTGCAGGAGGGTTTGGCAGCTCCTCTTCGCGACGGCGGCTCCTCCTCTCCTTCACGAGTGGCGGCGACGGCGGCGGCGGCAAGTCTTCTTCCTCTCCCTCGCTCACCCTCTATGCAAAACGGTCACTCTCTCTCTCTCACTCTCCCTCTTGAAATGTTTCACGAATGCGCGAAATGAAACGCGCTGGGGGTTTTGGCCCGCTTTCTTTTCTCTGTGGGGCATCACTATTTGCGACGCAAATAGCGACGCCGCTATTCCTACGTTTCCTTGTAGTGATGCTAGCTAATTAACACCAATCATGCCTAAAAAATCAATTATATACTAATTAACACCTGTACATACTGAACAATTACCTATACATTGCCATGCTAGTCAAACACACATGCATGATAATTAATAGTTAGATATGTGTACACTAGTATGTTAGTAAACGACCACATATATGCTAGTTAACAGTCAATTGTATGTTAGTTAACAGTCAATTGTATACTAGTTAACATTTGATTGTATGCTAGTTATCAATTACATGTATGCTAGTTAATGTCAACTCTATGCTAGTATACAATCACCTATATTCTAGCATGCTTGTCAACACTCACTTGTATATTAATTACTAGTCATGCATACTAGAATGTTAGTGAATTTCAAATGAAAGACCAAAACTATATGGTACTTAGCTTGGAAAATATGTTAATTAGTAGTCACATGTATCTTAGTTGACAATCAACTCTATGCTAGTTGATTATTATCTTTGGGTTAGCATGGTGTTCAACACTCACTTACATGCTACATAATAGACTATGTATATTAGAATGCTACTTTATAGAAATATGCAAGTTCATACAATCTCTACTTGCATGGGAACAAGCTTTAATAAAAAGGCTTAATAAGCTAAGGCCAAACAAATAATACATTTGGGATGATATCAGGTCATAGGAAATCACGTATGATGTGATGCCATATTCATGTGCAAGTCATTGCATTATGCATATGAATGAAAAGTGAAAAGTATCCCTACAATTATGGAGATAGTAGTGTAGAAATTTTAGGACTTGTCTTTTCAAGTGTCAATTTTATATAGTGCATTTCTCTCAATCTATAGACCGACTTGCCAAGCTTCAAAATGTGAAATATACATCTCATTATGGACTAGCACCAAAGGGCTCATAAATTTTTACTTTGTGCACAAAGTTATTAGTTGCCTAACATAGCCACTTGTCAAGACTGCACAACTATAGGACAACAACCATCTACTTGCAAGAATCAAGGAATTGCACCTCAAATCAAAGCTGGCATAAACAATCAATTGCATGCTAATAAATACTTATATCCTAGTTAACAATCACTTGTATGTTAGCATGCTAGTGAAGACTTACATGTATGCTAGTAAATAGACTCATGTATGCTACCATGCTGGGGACCAACCACTTGAATGCTATTTAGTAGTTGATGTATACGTATACTACTAGTGATATCTTGTATAATAGTTTATAATTGACTATGTGCTAGATAGCAATTAACTCTATGCTACTTATCTATTAGCATACTTTTCAATATGCACCTATGTGCTTGTTAAAAATCACATTTATGCTACAAGCACTCTATATGCTAGTTAGTAGTCATCTAGATACTAGCTAATGCATGTATACTAGTCAACACTAATATAAATGCTAAGTAGCACTTATATCCTAGCCAATTAACACATCTATGCTAGTTTATGGTAACCTACATGTTGGTTGATTAACACATGAATTCTAGGCAACATTAACCCATATGTTGGCTAGTTAATACTTATATGCTACTTAACACTAACCTATATGCTAGTTAACATTCACATATATGATCGCTAGTTCACACATGTATTCTAGTCACAACACTAACTTGTATGCTCACTAATAATCACATTTATGCAAGCATGCTAGTTAACATGAAAGATGTATGCTCACTAACATAAAAATTGTATATGTGGTAATCATCTATATGTTAGTAACATAAAACTGTATCCCAGTTAAGCAATCATACTATATGCTTGTCAAGACTACATGAATGCTAAGTAGCACTTATTAGCTAGCCAATTAACAATTGTATACAAGTCTATGCTAACCTACATGCTAACTACACCTAAATTCTAGTCACAACATTAACATATATGCTAGCTAGTTAACATTGATATGATGGTTATCACTAACCTATATGCTAGCTAGATCATATGTGTATGTTAGTCAGCACTAATGTGTATGTTAGTCAACACTAATTTATGTGCAAGCTAGTTAATACATGTAATATTTCCAAAATTTCAAAAAATTCAACAACAAAATATACTTAATTCAACTTTATTTATCATCCATTTTTCTAAAAAATATTAAAATAAGTTGACTAATGCATTTTATATAAAAATACATTTTAAATAAATTAATTAGGATTTTCCTTGATTAAATTACATTATTTTAGATTTTACAAGATTTATTTTAGAATTCTCATAAATGTAAAATTATTTATCAAAATATTTTATTAATTTGCAAGATTTTCTAATTACAATTATTTTTTGAAACTATTTTTACTTTTTAATAAATTTTATAATAATTATTGAGAGTAAATCCATTTTTAAACACTTTTTTATTTTTTGTAACCATATTTCTCTCAAAATATTTTACATTGAAAACACACACATAGAAGGAAAAAAAACTTTTAAAAAACTAAGGTTAATAACTTTGGAAATGGGGGTTAAATGGGAGGAAAGTGCATGACATACACACATATATATACAAAAAAAGAAGAAAAAACCAAGGTTAATAAACTTGGGAAAGGAGGTTAAACGGGATGAAAGAGAGCCATCTCTCTCTCTCTCTCTCTCTCTCTCTCTCTCTCTCTCTCTCTCTCTCTCTCTCTCTCTCTCTCTCTCTCTCTCTCTCTCTCTCTCTCTCTCTCTCTCTCTCTCTCTCTCTCTCTCTCTAAAAAACTCATGAAAAACAAAAGAATAAGTTAATGAAATTTCGATAAATATTTTTTTGGTAAAAATAAAAGAAATCCCTTTTGTAATAAATCGAAAATATTTCCCACTTGCCTAAACCTTTAGAGGAAGAATGATCCCCCCCTCCCCACCCCACCCTTGCCCCTCACCCTAAAACTATAAAAAGGAGGATTCCTCTTCTCACTTTCACGTGTTAACGCTTGTGAGTGAGGGAGGGGGCGATAATCACAAGTTAGAGTTGAGAAAACTCTACAAAGGAGCTAGAGATTGTTTGTGCTTGTCCCTCTCCTCCCTACATCAAGATTCTTTCTTTTTTAATCATTGTTAACCACAATGGCCCCTTGTGGATGCATTGACATAGCACAATCCTTGAGCAACCATGATGTGAAAATTTCAATCGTTAATACGATTAATGTATGATATTTTATTATTTATTGTTAATAAATAATTTTTTAAAAAACTTCTAAACTCCTTTAAAAATTATGTTAAAATTAAAAATACTCTTATTTTGTATTTAAAAACTAGATTTGTATTAACTAAAATCATAAAAGCTCCTTTAAAATTAATAAAATAACCCTCATTTTATTTTTTAATATTATTATATCTTTTAAAATTAAAAGCATAATAAAAATAATTTTTATCTTTTATAATAAAACTAAAATAAAATTGATTGATATTAAAATTTAAATTAATTTAAAATATTAAATCTTAAATTTTTAATTTAAAAAAATTAGTTGAAAACTAATGAAATTATTATAAAATTATTTAAAATATTTATTTGATATTTAAATAATTATTAATTTGTGAGTTTAATTTCTTTTCATAGTTATTAGAACACGTGTTTTTCTTAGAAATGGTTATTTTTATTATATTATTTAGTTGCTCACTTAATTTGGGATAAATACTCAAATGGTTGAAAATTATTATTTTATTCGTAACTAAAAATTAAGTCAATTTTGATATTTTCTTAAGATGTGTTTATACACACGCGCAAACTAAAATACATTCATATTTGGTTCATTTTTCATGAATTTTTTTTTTAAAAGAAACAAGATGTGTATAAAAAAGTTAAAATATACTCATTAGAGCGTGTTCACATGCAATAAAATACTTTATTTATTTTCATAAGCATAAGATAAAAATAAGACATGTTCACATGTCGAAGAAATAAATTACGTGTGAATGCATTCGATAAACTTCGTGATTGTGAAATCATGAGAACTTTTTTTTAAAAAAAACTATTTTGAAAAGATTCATTGGAAAAAAAAACTAGCAATGAAATGTGATTGGATTTAAGCATGATAGAATTATATTAATTATGTCCCTGGCTTGAGCAATCAAACGAGAATGATGCATGATGCCATCCCTAGGACCACCACTAGGTTTGTTTTAGTCTTATGTATAGAAAGATTCACCCTTATAGTGGGAAGAACCAATGGGGCTTTGGTTCTAGTTTGTAACCTCTATCCTAGACCTTAGATAGCATTGGAAACCTATATGAGCCTAGTGTGGTTTAGCATTGGAAGAAGGCCTGTTGATGAATAGGGCATGGGTGGTAACCAAGTTTTGGATTGGTTCACTTTTGAAGTGATTGTAAATATGAGAATAAAAGTCAAGCATAATTATTTTCAAATGGATTGTTTAGTGTTTGTAAATTAAGCTGTGTCAATGAACCAAGTGCAATTACTAATTAAGGAGATGCTTTTTATGTGTTATAAGATCAAGATAACATGCTTTCATTAGAACACTAAATTACACCTTGATATGATAAGAAGTAGGCAGATGACTTCCCGGCAAAATTTTCCTACAATTGGGTGGATTTGGTTAGCTAGGTGGCTTTTCCCAAGCTTAGAATAAGGATTGATAAGCAAGTTCCTCCTATGAGTTAGTCCTAAAACCGATAAGCACCATTTTAGGGGGCTGACGTGAGACTATGCCTTATGGGCAAAGGGGTTGATGCTTAGCTTTCCTCATTTCTCACTCTTGTTGAACCAAGTGTGGTGCTTGCCTATCTCGATCTTGGGTGATTTGTGAAATGCATTTATTTTGAGTTAAATGTTACATTATTGCTAAAGATCGTAGTTGCATCTTCAAGCACCTACAGGTTGATCCTCATGGGATGAGGTAGGATACTTCGCATGTGAGGTAGACCTAGGGAATGACTAGTCATCTAAGTCTGCATGCTCAAGGCATGGATAGTGGTGACTAGGATTGGTCCTTAGATTAGTACTAAAAACTACCCTCCTTATGATAAATTAGGGTTGGGCACTTAGACATGGTATCAGAGTGTTAAATTTTAATTACGCTTCATCACTATATTAAAGTTGTAAATAAATATATAAAGTTATTCAGCATTGTGATCAATGAACTAAAAGTGGAATTTATTCTTTAGGGACTTTTTGACCAACTTATGGGTCATAAGATATTTCAAGCTTTATACACTACAACTTGTGGATCTAGCAATTTCTAGGTTTAGATATGATGTTGTCTTGATTACTCTCAAAACCATCCTTGGATCTGATTGGCAATAAATCCAAGAGGAAAGTTGAGAATTGCATAATGGGTTCTCGTGGATGCCGAAAGAATCATGCACATTGAAAAGAATATTTTAAGAGCTTGAATTCTTGAAGAACTCAACTTGGTCAAAACTTTTTGGTTCTTTGAAACCAAATACTCAAAAGCTCATATTCTTGTAAATAAGCAATTGATCAATCAGAATAAGTATCCATACTTATTTTCTCTTGGCCATAAATTCCTTCATCCCTAATCTAAAAATATCAAGTCACCTCAATTGTTTTCTCTTGGCCATGAATGTACATAAAAATCCTCTTGAGAAATATGTAGTCAAGCCTAGTAACACCACTCTCAATTTACCAATAGAATATAAGTTTAGGCCGACCAATATCTTATAAATAAAAGGAATGAATAACTTGTGAAATCTATAACTTATACCTTTATAAGAGAATAATCTTAAGTAATTCATTCATAAGCATCATAAGTAACTAAAAGTCATAAGGAAAAAAGAAGTTAGGTCACTCTCTTACAGTTGTTATTTTGTGCAGGAGAACTTCCATATGATATTGTCCTTAGTATATCATGTTGGCTTGCAATGTAACCTACCCTTGAGAGATCACGTGTTTTATTTGATGGACTAGATTTTTACACCTCCATGATACAAGTTTTTTCATATGTGATAGTGGACGTAGTATATGGGTTGGTACCCAATGTCTACCAACTATTAGATGTGCATTGACCACATCGACAACCTTGAGTATGAGTTATGGAGGATTCGTTTGGCTGAGAGACCCAACTTTTTACTTTCTACCCACAGGTTCTCTAGGGCCTGTTGAGTTTCATGAGGGCGAGGTGATGACCTGAGCCTAGTGTGTATATCATAGGGTTATCCAGGTCATACGATCCAACCTTTTTGTATTTACACATAGATCGTGTTCTTTTGGTTATCATGTGGAGGGATTCGTTAGGGGAGATGGACTCTAGTTTGAGCCTTGTAAAAAATTCCACCTCAACATAAAGAGAGATAATTCAACATAATTGAATATAAAAACCTAAACATTTTAAACTCTTATTTTTTTGAAATATAAAAATTAGTAAGTATCCTTTAAGTTGTCAATTAGCTAATTTTAAACTCTTATTTTTTTTTATAAAAATTAGTAAGTATCCTTTAAGCTGTCAATTAGCTAATTTTAAACTCTTATTTTTTTTGAAATATAAAAATTAGTAAGTATCCTTTAAGTTGTCAATTAGCTTTAATTAAAAGTCTAGATGTCAAAACTTAGAATTAAGTGTCAAATCCTTAGAATTCGACAGCTCATATCTAGTTGATTGGGATTAATGGCGTAGGTTTTTTAATCAAAAAAAGAGCCAAAAGACTATGTGAAGCCTTGAGTTGTGCCTATCAAATTATGTTTTGAAACATTTCATATTCACACTCTCATTTTTCAAAAGCAACTTCACAAGCAACACAAATACGGATGGCTAAGACTGAAACATCACAATTAGAGATAGCTAGTGTGGAGTCAAGAGGGATAGCTGCAGTTGAATCAACATTAGAAATGGAGATGGCTAGGGTGGAATCAATAAGGATGCTATGACCAAATTAGCATTATAGATGGAGATAGCTGGGGTGGAATCAATATTAAATAGACAAGGCGGTGCTACACTCATCATAAAAGAGATATAGGAGAGATGTATATCACCTTCACTTTGAGCTTGAGCGTGACTATGATCCACTATCTAAGAAAAATAAACCCTATCTAATATCTTCTACATCCAAAGAACTGTGTAGGTCACAAGAAAACATAAATACAAATCTATGGACTAATGCAAACTTGTATCCAAAAGATCCTTTGATTAATTCTACACCTTTGTTCAAGGATATTACATCTTTCATGAGCTTTACTAGAGGTGGTTATAATGGCCTCTTAGGATACACACAACATTTGGATGCCATTAGCAACGCGCATAAGTTAGAGAGACATTTGTTAGAGAAGGAAAATATGTCAGGCTAACATTAGAGCAATGTAAGTATAAGCTATAGCAAATTAAAGAGACTGTTTTGGAGTTGGAGAAACAAGCAGATCAATTGAGGCTTAAAGAAACAGTATTAAGAGTTTGCAAACCATGTAGCAAACTTCAAAATATCCAAGATTACGAAGTGGTGGCATTAAGAAAAGAAAAGAATGCACAAAGTAAAGTAAGTAAGTTTCTTGTAACATCTTTTTCTAGTTCATAAAGTTTTTGCGAATTATTTTATGATAACTCAACATTTAAACTTTAAATGTAGAGATATCCTGTAGCATAATAAAAAAATAATTCAAGCATGGAGGCATCACTTGCACACCTTAAAATGCTTTTCAATAATAAATCTATCAAAGCAATTCTAAAGGAACCAAAGTATCAAAAGATAACAAAAGAAGAGATTGAGGCATCCTTGAAAGGAAACCAAGTTAGGTCAAGTGAAATGAATGCCTTGTTGGATGAGGCAAGTATATCCAACAAGGGATACATAGCTATTTACAGAATCCTTCAATTGAAGATAAAGGAATCCAAACTGTGCGGATCAATATTGCCAAACCCAACATCAGCCACATCAAAAGAATGTGAAATCGAGTGAAGGATGAAGTTTTAAAAGACTTAGAAGTTTCATTCTATATTGAGGATATATATTATGGAGCAAAAAGGGAGGCAATGGTTTATAACAAATACAACAATATGTTTTATAGTTTTGAGGCCTTACAATCATACTATGTTCAATTATTTAACATGACTCCAGATGAATGTGATGGTAATCTCAAATTTTTACTCAAGCTTGATGAGTGTCATATTGTGTGAAGGACACAAATATGGAACAAATTACCATCACCCTGATTAATAGGGCACTTGATCCAATACTTTCAAGGAAAAATCCAAAATCTTTTAGTGTCCAATTTGAGAATAATATATTCTCTCTAGGATCCTTTGAGATAAGCAATATACTGATATTGGAATCTTACTTATGCTAATGGTATGGTTGTGTCACATGCTTGTAATTATATGTGTATTCTAGGTTATATTTGAGAAATTCAAAACCTTGCATTGGATTTTCCATAAGACAAGTATATCCCAAATTATTAGTAAATCAAGGAATGGTGGGAGAATCTTAGACATGGAAGGATTCGGAAGATTCAATGTAGAGTGGTACCTATCTAGTGATTTGAAGACCTTGAAGTGCATGTATAATGTTTCAGAAGGATCCAATTCAAAGACACCATGCATATATTGCATGTGTGCTTCAAAGAAACTTGATAAAATTAATTGAAAAAGGCACCTCAAATATCCAAATTTCGGAGTAATTTTGGATATTCCCTTGTCTAGAGTCCATATTTGTACAATGCATGGCTTGTGCAAAATTGTTGAGAAATTAGTTTTCTTATATATATGTTTTGCATGGAGAATGCGATATAGGTCTATGCAAGTCAAGGTAATTGCAGAGCTTGAGAAGGCATCAGCAGACATTGGTCGGTATGGTGGAAACATGAAGATTGAAAACGATGAGAAAAGATCTAAAGATGATCAAGACATGCCAAAGAAATTTTCCATTGGAGGTATGAAAAGAAGAAGATTTTTAATTGCACCATCCTATAATCCTTGTCAAGCAACACCGTTCGCTTACATAATTCAATTTAATAGGTGGAAGTGTATCCTTAATGTGGTTATTGATAATGTTGATAGTGGTGAAACATGATCACATAATGTGAACATTTGGAAGTCTTTAAATACGATCTTTAAGTTTTCTGATATGTAGATATAGAACTCACATGACTATTAGGCCTTTGAAACATCATTAGAGTCTAAAAATTAAATGGTTAATGCATGGACAAATCAACACATTGCTCACTACATGGTACATTGTCTTCATAATGCTTGATAAAGTATAATCACTTAATTGAGAGTGCACTAGCTATTTCAACCATACAAGACATGGTGGCGGAGTGGGAAAAAGCCAATAGTTTGGAAGAATTACACCAATGGACATATAGAAAGCTTATCCATCAAGTAAACAAAAAAGAAGCACAGAGAACATATGAAATCAACAAAGCAATGAAATATTTGGAAAGACAAAGAAAGGAATCACAAGAGAATTTTAATGTAGCAATGAAACATACTATGTGGATACAAAGTGGGCAAAGACAAGAAAAGGCTTGGATGCCCATAAACAATAGTTCTTCATAATCCCATACATAATGGAATAAATACTTGAGGCATTGTGGAGTAATACTACCACAAAGGAACACTTATCAATCTTTGTAACGATCTTTTACATAATAGAATACATCTCATGTTTTTGAAAAAATGATGTTTCTTGATAAAGTAACAATAAAATGTTCAATTTCACTCTACTACCCATGGAATCTTTGAAGATGGCCCAACTCCATCATATAATTGTTGCTCTAATTCTTTGAAAGCTTGCTCATCAATTTGTAGAATTTATCTACATCTAAGTAAGCACTTTTTTCATATTCTATAAGCATATTTGGATTCTTGATACCGTTTGTCAAGCCAAATATTGCATACGTTAAGTTCATGTTTGGAAGCTTGATTGGCTAATCTACAAGGACTTGGGAGTCGAGTCCTTTTTTGATCTACCAAAGTGAGATACGGTCAATTCTTCATGTGTTGCTTCAAACTCTTCCTCTAAAGGAAGTGTCTCTACTGTAGAGTAGTGTTCTATCTTCTTGATATTTGAATCCACAAGCAAATACTTATCCTAGTCTAGAACAATAAAGTTAGAATCTGCTTCAAGATTCTATGCAATAATAGCTAGGTAGTAGTCCTCCCTGATGTTAAAAAGGGCTTGGATATTAGATAGGAGAACATACTACATGTTTCCAATAAGGGAGTTGGACAATAGAGCCGTAGGAATGTCGTTGTCCTCCTCAACCTCTTCTTTCTTCTTAAATTGAACCAACCTCATTGTTCTCCCTTCTCAAAGCTTTAATTCGAGTATAGGGGATGTACATCACAATGCGAGGGGGGGTCCAAAATCTTGATGACCCCCTCTCATGTTGTCCCTACCCCCCCCCCCCCCCCCCTCGAGGGGGTGTACCACATAACATGAGGGGGAGATCCAAAATCTCATGTTTGGGTTTGCGAGATGCACAACATAATGCAAGGGGAGGCAGGTCTAAAATCTCAATAATCCCCCCTCCCGTTGTTTGGGCTTCACCACCTATCCCCTTCTAGAGTGGGTTTGGCCTTTTTAATCCAATTTTTTCAGTTTTTTGCCCTTTTCAGCATATGGATTTATAACACTATACTTCTACTTTCTTGTATAGATGACTAGGACAAAGCAAACTACTATAATAATATTGTCGTAGGACCCTCACATTGCATGCCAGGGATGTAGCTCTAGGGAGAGTGTGCAGCAGCAACGAGTGGCCAATGGCTCTAGGAAGAGCATGCCAACCCTGCAAGCCAAAGCAACTCGATGAAAAATATATCATCAACATGGGTCCCTCTTAAGGAACTAAAGAGAATCATGTACATCCTTGAGGAGCCTAGATGAAGTTGCGAAAGACTTTATGGTGGAGTTCTTTCAAGATTTCTACATTCTTGCAACTCTTATACATAGAGTTAAAGTAATCCCAAGGGACTTCATATCCCCTCACCTATTAATATTTAGATACGACAAATTGATGAGCATGGATAGCATTTCCAATAGAATAATGAAGGGAATTTTGGAAATCCCTCCCCTCAAAAGGAGTAGGAAGGTGAAGGTGACCGAGGTCGCAAGAGAACCCTCACACTCCCACAGGATGAGGCTAAATGCTCACAAGAAGGTGATCAATCAAGATGGAAGGGAGATGCATGAGATAGAGGCAAAAGATACCAATGCTAGCAATGTTATCAATTAAATTCATGAGAGACACATTAGTTTGCACAAGCAAAATCATGAGGTGCTCGATATGCCTCTCTTTTTGCATCCTATTGTCTCGAAGGCTGCACCAATAGCAAGACTTAAGTGCCATCCCATGTTCAAAGAGGAGGACATTTTGGTGCTTGTTTTACAAACCTCAATAATGAGGTCAACGATCATGTAATGAATGCCGTCCTAAGGTATATTTGTTAAATCATAATACTTGAAATTTTTTTTCATAATTTTCTTAGTACAAATTGCTTGAAACTTATTGTTTATTTAATTGTGAAGCTTAATTCTTGTAAATCTACCATTCAACCAACAAGACAAGGTATTCATCCTAGACTTCTTACTACATGTTGTCTTGATTCAGGAGAGGATGTTGCTTGTGGATGTATTCCCTAGTACTAAGGTTACAACTTAAATCTTATGTACTACCTTATGATAACATCTCATGAAAGGTAAGGAACTATTTGGTATCTTTTTCTTTTTTTCTTTTTTTGGTAATTTTGTTATCCTCCTTGCCTTGTTGATCTCATTGGATCTTAAAAATGTTATTCTCCTTGCCTTGTTGATCTCATTGGAGCTTAACAATATTCGATATCATAACAAATAGATGCTTTCTAGTCAACTTGACTTATGGATATCATGATAACATGAATAAGTAAGTTTCTTAAGCCCATGAGAGGGAGGGGGGAAGAAAGGGAGAGAAGTATTAACATTCTCTTCCTTCATCAAAAAAGATATGTTGAGAAACTCATTAAAGATTTCGAGGGCATCACCCAAGACAATGATATGTTGGAGAATATACGTATAGTCAATTGTAGAGTGTCAGAGCAAAGTAACGGCTATAGATATGGATGGAATGTTTGTTATAATGCCAAATTGCTCTTAGAGCATATGCTTGACATCCAAACAAGCAATGTAAGTCTAATTTTTCTTAAGTTAGTTTAGTAGTGTTAATGACTTGACAGTTAGCCTCATTTTGTACAATTTAATGGCAAATTAAATAGATGATGACCTTCTTCTATTTAGAGCAGAGATGGTTGATAATCTAATTAACTGTACAACCATACAAATGTCTTGGTACCATTTGTGTATGCACATCCACCACCTCACCCACCTCCTTGAGAAGTAAGAAGGACTAAATCACATCTAGATACCATATGTTTGAATTATGTAAAGCTAAGACTTGATGAGGCAAGGAATAATAGTAATAGTTTTGAGAGTTCAAACATAGAAAGAATGTAAAGACTATAAATACACTACGAATTTATATACACATCAAAAGTTGTTTTATTGTATATAAATGCAGCCTTGTAATCAGATGTTATCATTGATAATAGAATTCAAATTGTTTTTGTATTAAACTTTGTTTGTGTTAGAACTATTGCATATTCTTATTAGATAGGTTGTGGCAAGGAGGAAAACTTATTTTATGATCATGGCCCCACATAAAGTATATCTTTATTTGCTTTGGGGTACCTACACATAAGGTTCACCATGATTAGCATTACTAGCAAAAAATGCATGTATCTTAGACAATGCCAATTTTGGATTATATATTCTATTTACTTTGTAACCATTGCACTTGAATGAATAAGCAATAGGGATACCTATGTCCTTATTTGCTAGGTCCATTCGCACTTGATATAAGGAGATGTTTTCCCTTACACGTAGCATAGTTAAGAGCTCATCCTCTAACCAAACCTCTAACATCATCATAGGATTATCAATGTCATTATATAAGTCTTGATCAATCGTTATAAGCTTTCCATCCACATAATGCCATCTCATATAATAGAAAGTTTTAAAAAAATTGTGATGCAATCATATATTTACAGACAATCGATTTTTGTTGCACTTTAGACATAATCCCACAAATTTCTTTTATATCCCGACTTTGACCTAAGAAGCCCATGCATTTCTCTGATTTATATATAAATGTTAATTATGTTTTTTGAACATCCTCATCATCATAAAAGAGGTCCACAAAACATGTAATGGTATGAATTCTATCATCTTCATCTATCAACCCACAACATGAGGTCACATATATCTTTGAATATATGTATAAATCTTTAACCTCAAAGATTCACATGATTCTAGATCTGAAATTGGCCACTCTATGCTATCTAGAGCTAGGAGTAAAAAAGGCCTAAGAGATCCATTTCCTATCGTGCTTGATGGTCCATTGTAAAATTTATCATTTAAAAAAACGCATTCCTTATCCAATGACCTATTTGAGGTCTTTTTATACAAATACTTGCCAAAAGAGCCATAAAATGATGCATCAAAGATTCCAACTATGCTTTCAATAGGTTACCAATCTACAAGGTTTAATGGTATATATATGCAAAAATAAACAAGCTTCAAAAAATTCCTAAAACATAAAATCGAGTTTGAAGCCTATTGAAATATTCTAGTAAACTTACAATTTGGTTGATGGCATGGCATGTCAATGGGCCAATGCTGCAAGCACAATTTCTAGTGTATATATGCATGTTGTATAAGCATCTCCTTGATTGTTTTTTCATGGTTCTTCAAGCTTGAAATCCTTACCTCACCTCTTGTAAGTATCAATGAATTCATTTCCACATTTTCTTCTCTTTTTTGTCTGTAACATAACCCAAGAACCAACAACGATGTCGATAGGAATCCACCTATTGTTGTCAAGGTTGAAATTATTGTATATTATGATTACTCTGATAGAATACGAGGGATGTTTAGGACATGAAGCTTCCATTAGAATAGAAGATGAGAGAGAAGAGGATGTCGAGTAAAAAGAGATAATAGCAAATCATGTGCAAAAGTGAAGGGAGGGCATACAGTTTCTTGAAATTTTTTGAATTTTTTGAAAAAAAGAGAGGAATACTATAATGGAAGGAATATGTTTAGGTGTGTTATTCAAAAATTTCAAAAAACGACTAGGAGACTCCAAGTTTAAATACATTTGATAATAAATATCTCCACTTATTAGCATCTTTAATTGTACCAATACCTATTGTAGTTTGTGTCTTTGCAAATTTTTTATCCCAAAATATATTTTAAAAATTATTTTAAAAATATTTAAGTATGAGATAAAAGAATTCAAAATTGAAAATTTTCTATTTTACTATAACGATAGCTCTTACCCTATTTGTTGAGAGGCTTTCTTCTCTAAAACTAAATGGCCTAAACTTGAGGCCAAATCTCCCCTAATACCTCGCTCTCCCCATTGATTATCTAGCCTTAAATATTCATAATGAGCTACCTAAATTTGAAACTATCTTTGTTCAATAGTACCATGATTGATTTGTACATCATACAACTTTTAAGTCAAACAAAGAATTATATATAAATAAATAAGTAAAATATATATATTTATTTTATTTTAATTTATTTTATCATTTATATTATATATATAATTATAATTATAATAAATTAATTTTCTTATCACCTATATAGATTCAAGGTGAATCTTGGCATGACTTCTTAATCTTTTACATAATGTATCAATCCATTACGCATTCATTGGATTATGCTTGGTGAGAAGATTTAATGAAAATCTTGGAAAGATTGTGTTATCCTCCTAGATACTCAAGAAAGGCGATGGACTTATCATGGCAACTATTGCTTTATTGATGCTAAAATATTAGCCTATCTTGAGACAAAACTTAAAAGAGTTCAATGGATGAAAGAACTCAAACTTGTCATGATAGTTCTGTTTCAAGAGCCACATGTAAAAACCATTATAACTGTGACTAATAAAAGTATTCATCAAAACTGGTATATCTATAATCAAGGTACTAATGTCTTACCTCCATATAGAAGAGCTCATCTAGGTAGACTAAAACAGAATGACAATATTGTCAAGGAATTTCCCGAACACCAAGCCAATTGACTTTTTATAGTCCATGAAAACCCACATGTATACAAAGAGATACATGTGTCCAAGTTTCATTACCAGAAGTGTTTTTCAATGTATGAAAAAGTTATCTTCAAAAAGCTACATATTGTATATATTGATGAAATAAAACTTGAGCTTTGGATTGTGTGGAAAATCTTATCATGAATGGTCTTGTTTAAGCTTATCGTACATCTTTCAAGTACCCCACCATAAATTTCTTAACTGATCAACATGAAAAGAAATTTCTATTAAAGCCAATTAAACCACCCCAATCTAGCGATGGATGCATAAAGATAGAAACAAATGTTGAGACATGGATTAAATAGATGGAAGACTATTTTTTTCTGGCTCAATCAAGCATAGCCAATCAAGCTATGATTCCCTAGTTATATCTTTTAGAGCAACCCCCGATTATGGTAGAAACAGTGCTGTCTTGACAAGGCTATCGCTAAGACATCCCAAACTTGGGAACGAATCAAGGTAGTTGTCCAAGGGAGATACATGTCTCTAGCCTATCAAATCCATTGAATGGATAAGTTT
This sequence comes from Lygodium microphyllum, assembly GCF_053477565.2. Lineage (NCBI taxonomy): Eukaryota > Viridiplantae > Streptophyta > Polypodiopsida > Schizaeales > Lygodiaceae > Lygodium > Lygodium microphyllum. The sequence continues at coordinate 14,888,967 of NC_141148.1, read as the reverse complement.
TAACATGGCCTAATGGTGGAAGGGTATTATTCTTATTATATTTCCCTTTTGAAGTATGCTCCCAAGATTACTATAATACAATCAGTAGCATGCTTTTGTCAAGGCTTAAATCCACACCCCTCAATGGGCAATTGAAGGCCATGAAACCTTCTGGCCTTCAAGATGAGTTGCTACAGACTCAACCTTTGATGGAATCTCTCCCGAGAAGAAAATTTTGGCTAGCCCTTTCTAAACAAATTGTGGATTTGCCTATCTAGAGAGAGCAAAGATCAATCTTCATATGGAAAATAGAAATTGGAATCGTCTCAACCTTGTCAATAATAGTGCTAAGTGTCAAACCAATAACAACAACAAAAACCAATCTAGGAGCCCAACCTTGTTGCTTTAGATGCAACCAATTAGGCCACTTCAGGGCTCAATGTACCATTTGTACAAATAATGTGAATCCTCCTTGAAACCCTCCAACAAGATGAAACTTTAACAATCGAGGGCAAGGACAAGGAGCAGGATGAGGAATAGGTGGCCTTGCTTGTTTTAGTGCTAGACAAGAAGAGGAAAATGATCTTGCTCTCTACAAAGAATTGAAGGGAGGAACTATCCATGTGGCTATCAATAATTAAAAGGCCGAATGCCAATTTCTCATCCTGCAAGTGCCTCTTGAGCACCAAGGTAAACCTTTTGAAATTCTTATTGATTGTCTACGCTTAGAAAATAAATACACTAGTGCAAATTTTAGGATTCTATCCTTGGGAGCTTATCATTATCTCTTAGGTATGGACTAGCTAGATCCTAATCAAGCAAGTATCCATTGTGGACTAGAGACAATCACCTTTAACAATATTAGTGAAACTTTAGTTTAAGCTTAGCAAAAGGAAGTCGATTGATAAAGGGTCTAAGGAAGGAACTACCCATTTATTTAATCAAATTAAATGAGACAGATCTACCTACAAACACCTTGAAGAACCATCATGGCTTAGTGAGTATACAGACATGTCTTTTAAAGATTTAATTGAGCTACCTCCTATCGAGATGCAGATCATGAAATCAAATTAACTCTAGTAGCCAAACTAGTAAAAAAAAAAGGCCTTACAAAATGTCCATCCCCAAGGCCTTTGAATTTAAGGAACAGCTCAACCAACTCCTAGAACAAGGATTTATGGGATCTAGCTTTCTTTTGCACTTTTCTAAGTGAAAAAGGATGGAACTTTAAGGCTTTTCATTAATTATCATGGGTTAAATCAGGTAACTATTAAAAATAAATATTTGATCCCATGGATCAATGAGTTACTTGATAGACTTTAAGGAGAAAAGTTATTCTCAAGCATTAATCTGAGATTATTGTACTACCAAATTCATATTAAGGATGAGGATATTCCAAAAATTGATTTTAATATAAGGTATAGCCATTTTGAGTTTTCAGTAATGTCATTTGGATTGACTAATGCATTGGCTACTTTCAACAAATTAGTCTAGGATGTTTCCAAACTATACCTTGAAAACTTTGTCACTGGATTCTTTGATGACATCTTGGCCTATTCCAAAGAAAAGAAAGATTATCCAAACCATCTCAAATTCATTCTTGATACCTAGGTGGCAAACAAGCTCTATGCAAAGCAGACTCCCCAAACTATTTGAGAAATCCGAGAATTCCTAGGACTCACAGGATGGTATCACATTTTTACCAATGACTATGCCCTTATTGCCACTCCCTTAGCTGAACTTCTTAAAAATTAGAAAAAGATAATATGGACTTCTATAGAGCAGAAGAGCTTTGATAAGCTGAAGGAATTCCTTACTATTGCTCCAACACTAAAGCTCCTCTACTTCTCTCAAGAATTCAAAGTCGTCTCACTGATGCTAGCATTATTACCGTGGGATGTGTGCTTTTCCAAGAACGCTAACCAATTGCCTACTCTTCTCAAAAGCTCAAATCCTATGAGAAGAATTACACTACACATGATCTAGAGCTTTTGGTAGTCATTCATGCTCTTAACCTATGGTGCCATTATCTACCTTGTTGAAGATTAATCGTCATCATTGATCACAAAGCCTATAATGGATCTTTACTCACTAGAACTCAATATGAGGCAAAGAAGGTGGATAGAAGTCTTACAAGAGTTTAACTTCGAGATTTGATATTGTCTTGATGGCAAGGAAATTGTGGTAGTCAATGCTCTCAATCGTAAGGCCTTCCTAAACTCTCTAATTATGAAAGACCCTACAAGGCAAGAGAGTCTTGCAAGCCTCATCTCAATGCATAGTAACCCTTTCTTCTGAAGGCAATGGCTACCAAAGGTCCTAAAGATCCAACTTGCTTACAAATGAAGAGGATTATCTCATTAGAAAAAAAAAACTAAAGAAGAAGGCCAAATTCAAGGATTACGTCCTCCAAGATGGGCTACTCTACTATCAACAAAGGCTTTATTTATTGAAAAGCTTGGAACTAAAAAAGAGGATTTTGTGGCAAGCTCATGACAACCCAATAGCTGTGGACATCTGGGGCATGCTAAAACCTTGAAGGAAGAGCTACTATTGGCCTGGATTGAAAGTAGACATCCTTAGATATGTAAGCTGTGAAAGGGTCAAGGCCAAGATAATTAAACTTCTTGGCAAACTGCATCCTCTTAATATTCCTCAAATGAAATGGGAGAAATCAACATGGATCTTATAGTTGGCTTACCTAGTATTTAGGGAGTTTATGATACCATCCTAGTGATAGTAGGTATGTTGTCACTTTAGTTGCTTAGGTCCTATTTCACTATATTTGAAATAACATGTGCATATGATACCAAAATTGCATGGGACTTTAATGACATTATAAGATAGTGGAGTAAAATATTTGAAACAAGTTTCAAGTGAAATTTCATTTTCTACAAAAATTGGATTTTCAAAAGTGCAAGAAAATATGAATAAATAAGAACTTATTGTATGCCATATTGCAAGAACATAAGGGCTATAAAATGTGAATCACATATATAAATGGACATGTAGACGCATTAGGTTTGTTTATAGCAAGATTCTACATCTAAGGCATTATATGTAAACTACTTGCATGTAAACAAAAGGAATTTTTCTAATATACAAGATAGTCTATGTCTTCACAATCCTTTAGCTATCTCAATGATTTATTGTGATGATTTTTCAACTCCCTAGGGAACAATGCAAAAACTCACTTTACTTTGCATATAACTCATTTCCTATGAGATTTTCATCACATACTATATAGAATTGGGTAGATCTCATGTTCACATAAAGGATCCAATAGACAAAACAAGCCCTCTTTTCTTGTATTTTTGGTGCACTAACTTCTACCTCTTGTAATGTTTTAAGAATCAAAACCACCTAGAGATGGAAAGAGATAAAGATAGAGAGGAAGGGAGAGGTAAAAAGTGATAGAGAGGGAGGGAGGGAGACATGGATATAGGGAGAGAGAGAAAGAGGGAGGGATAGATATTGAGAGAGGAGGGAGAATGAAGTAGAGAGAAGAGGAAAGAGCTAAAAACACACACACACACAGAGGGGGGGGGTTAGAAAGAGGGATAGGGAAAGGGATATAGATAATTTGCTTTTGAGGTTGAGATGAAATCAAAAGCTAAAGGCTCTTTGGAAAGGGAAAGGCTTTGATATACTATTTTTATGGATAAGAGACAATACTAGTGAGGATCATTCACTTGTACAAGCCCTCCCAAACCCCTCTACCATATATTTTGTGAAAGTATACTCCATAATTGGTTCTCACATTTTGAGTAATATAATAGGAATGATTGGAATCCATCAATGGATGACAGTCTAGGAAATATTACTAATGATTCCTTTCAAGTTCCAAGAAAGACTAAACTATTGCCCCAGTCTTCAATGAGACGTGCATTGTGCATCCAAGGTAGACTAAGGAATAGGTCATAATCTACGTCGTTCATGACTATGAAATTTACTTTGAATTATACTCTTGCAATTTTGACTGGCAAATCCCTTAAGACTCCCAAGGGTCTCACTTTGAATCCATCAGTCCCATGGTCAAATTAAAATGCATGGGTTCAATTGGTGGATTTTTCCAATCTTGGAGTACAAGGAAATATTCCGTCTACATGGGCTCATGAAAAGGATCATCAGTGATCGTGATGCTCTCTTTACCTCTAAATTCTAGACTAAACCCTTTCAAGGTATCAAAACTTGGTTATGTTTCAATACAATAGACCATCCACAAAACAATAGAAAAAATAAAAGAATAAGTCAAGTCTTGGAGAATATTTTGAGAGCGTATTGTAGCAAAGAGCCAAAGAAGTAGATTGAATACCTACTATTAGTAAAATATGCCTATAATGCTTCTTTCCAAACAAAGCATTAGGATGACCCCATTCCAAGCATTATATGGGCAAGAGTGCTTATCTCCTCTTAACTTCTCTCATCCAACCATAAAAGTGAAAGCCTCTAAGAGGATGTTAGATGACATGCAAGAGCAAGCCAAGACAATCCAATGCGACATAAAAGCAACACAAGATTGACACAAGGTCTACATTGATCCAAAAAGAACTGAACAAACCTTTAAAGAAGGCGATATGATTTTCCTAAGGATTTGATCGAAGAAAAGTTCTCTATCTCTTAGGGAATTCAAAAAGCCAAGTCATACAAACTCACCTTACCTCCTCATTTTAAGATCCACAAAGTAATCCAGATTAGCATACAAATCCTATGTTTCCAATCCAAAAGGGAAATCAAGGAAAAACCCTTAAGAAATCATACGTTATGGGAATATCTAATCTAATGGAAAGGCTTCTGAAAAGAAAATGCAACTTGGATTGAGGAATCCATCCTCCAAAATTAACATCTCGAGTTTCTCTCAAGATGAGGACATCTCCACTTCTCTAAGGATAAGAGGATTTAATACACCCAAATTTCTAAAAACTCGGAAGCAAAAATATACTTAAATCAATCTTATTTGTTTTTTTAATAGATTACAAAAATTTGATTCATGCTTTTTCAAACAAAAATAAAATTTTAAACAGATTAATTATGATTTTTCTTGATTAAAATAAATTATTTTAATTTTTATATTTATTTATAATTTTTATAAATCTACAACTAATTTTTTAAATTATTTTATTAACTAGAAAGTATTTTCTTAAATAGATTATTTCGAATTATTTCTAAATTTTAATAAATTTCATAATAACCTTTTAAACTTTTTCATAACCATATTTCTCTCAAAATAATCTCGATATATCTTTGATTTTTTAATAAATTCTCAAATTTTATTTTTAAATTTTTAACATTGAAAAATGACTATGAAAAAAAATAAAATGACTATGAACAAAAATGAAAAAAAAGAAGGCAAATAACATTAAGAAAGAGATTTAAAGGGGAGGAAAGAGGGTTGTCTGGCAAACCGATCTCACCCACGGAATGATGAGCCTCTCCTCTCCCAAAAAAAAAAAACATAAAAATAAAAATAAGTGAAATAATTAGTAATTAATTAATTAATTTTTTCTTTTCCTTATTAAAAATAAAAGAAATCCATTTTGTAATAAAATAGAAATAGTCTCATTTTGCTTAAACCTCATTAAAACATGAAATCCCTACCCCCGTTCCCGTAAAATATACAATGGCGGAACCCTCTCCTCATTTTCAAGACACAACCTTAGGAAAGGGGGCCGCCTCATAGCCACTCCCATCCATGCAAATGATGAGATGTCCCCATGCCCCCCTCCCCCCCAAGAACAAGAAAAAAAATCATAAAAATAAAAAAATAAGTAAAACAATTTGTAATAAATTAAAGAATTTGTTCTTATTAGAAACGAAAAATCCCTTTTATAATAAAATAGAAATAGTCCCCTCTTGCATAAACCTCATAAAAAGAAAAAACCCCGGCAAGAGAGAGGGAGATAACCATAATGTCGAAATTTGGATCATTAATGCAATCGATAAATAATATTTTATTCTCTCTTGCAAATAGCCAAAATAATACCTATATTTTTTTAAAAGCTATATTTAAGTTAATAGTACTCTTATTTTGCATTGAAAATTAGATTTATTAGCTTTAATAATTAAAAATTCTTTAAAATTAATAAATAATCCTTATATCATTTCTTAGTATTTTTATCTTTTTACAGTTAAAAGTATAGCTAAAATAATATCAAAATTTTAAGAAAAATATGATAAAATTAAAATAAATAATCAGCTAGATTATAAATTAAATTAATGAGAAATATTAATTTTATGTAATTTTAATTAAAATTAGTTAAATAATATTTAAAATATTATAAAGTATTTTTAAATATCTTATTTACTATATGAAATAATTATTAATTCATAATTTTAATTTATTCTCATAATTTAAAATATTAAATATCTTAAAATACATGTTTTCTTAGAAAATATTATTTATGTTATATTATTTTGTTGCTCACTTAAATTAGGACAAAAAGTTAGATTATTAAAATTTACTATTTCCTTCGTAATGAAAAATTAAGTTAGTTTTTGATATTTTCTTAAGGTGCATTTGCATGCATGAAAACTAAAGTGTGTTCATATTTGGTTTATTTTCATGAATGAAAAAAAAAAAGGAAATAAGGTGTGCTCATATGTAAGGAAATTACAGATATACTCTCATTAGAGTACATTCACATGCAATGAAATACTCAATTCATTTCAATGAGTGAAAGATAGGAAATAAGGTGCATTACATGTATGGAGAATAAATTGCGCACAGATGCACATAATCAACTTCGTGATTATGAAATCATGTATTTAAAAAATTAATGTCTTGAAATTGTTTTTGAAAAGATTGATTAGTAAAAAAATTAGCAATTGATTGTGATTATCATTAAGCGTAATGGAATTATACTAACTACATCTGTGGCTTGGGTAGCTGGATAGGAATGAGAAGTGATGTTATCCCTAGGGTCGTCTCCGTTACCCTCCACTCGAAGTATCTATACAATGCCTACTAATGTGGCTAACCACTGCTAGCTATGTTTTGATCTTCTGTATAGAAAGGTTCACCCTTATGGCAGGCCAGAACCAACGAGGCTCTAGTTTGAGTTTGTAATCTCTATCCCAGACCTAAGATAGAGTTAGAAACCTATACAAGATTAATGTGATTTAGCATTGAAAGGCCAGGGATAAAGATGGCAAGGTTGATAACCCAATTTTGGGTTGGTTCACTTTTGAAGCAACTGTATATATGAGAATAAAAATCAAGAATAGTTGTTTTCAAATGGATTGTTTAGTGTTCATAAATTAAGGGCGTGTCAATGAACCAAGTGCAATCACTAATTAAGAAAACTATTTTTATGTGTCATAACAACATGGTAGCATGTCTTGTTTAGAACACTAAAATACGCCTCAATACAACGGGAAGTGGGTGGATGATTTCCCAATGGAATCACCCTACGGTTGGGTGGACCCGATTAGCCACGTGGCTTTCCCAAGTTTGAAAACTTGTAGAACTCTTTCCACCTTATTAAAGGGCATTACTTTAGTTGAGTTCACCATCATGGTCAATGCACTATCCTTTGAGGGCAACTCTTCCTTATTTTGGATTGTTTCACAATGGCCAATGTATTGCACACATTGGCCACACTAGTATTGCTTGCATTTCTTGCTTGTCTTTAGCCAAATGGATGTTGAATCACATTGGACGTATTGCAATCACATCGTATACTCCAAGGGCTTACAACACTTTGGTGAGATTGTACCCTTACAAGTTCACTTTAAACTCAGATCACAAGTAGAATTGTTCTCTCCAATCAATCACATTGCATATTGGGATCACATTGTGGGTAACACACGGTCACATCTGCAAGTGGTGTGAAGAAGAGTTAATATGCAAGTGTACAGTGATCACATTGCAAAGACATAATGAAGGGTTGTTCCCTTTTCATTGAAAGCTATCCTACTTCTTCTTCTCTTAAACCTCACCTTTGATGACATCAAAGCTTAAGGACTTCCTTATTACAAGTTTCACTTAAGGGTGTTTCCATAATTTTTTCTTGCTTGAGCCTTCTTAAAGTTTTCAAATAGTGGAAAATTAAAAGAAATGGTGCAAATACCTTGTTTGCTCAAATTAGTATGTTTTCTTTCTTTCCTTTTTCAAACTAGACGTGTTGGATTTTGATGCCGATTAACAATTTTTTGACGCTCATTCCTACCAAAACAATTGTAATACATAAAGTGACATTTCAGCAAAATCCATATAATAGTAAGCTTGATCATTTATGAATATAAGTGGTTCTCGTAGTTAAGGAGCAACTCTATGGTAAAATATTTAGATCAAATATATGTTTTGTCAATGTATACACATATATTTAACTATTTTTATGTGTGTAGTCGGCTTGTTTCAAACATGGAAGTTTTGTCTATCTAGTCGAGACATGCCACTGTTGCTCATACGAGTGAATGGTAGTGCATGGAGATATATATTTTAACTCTTTAAAAGAAACCAATAAAACAATTTTATGAATAATTTTTCTATGTGTAAAGCAAAGTATTCTTCCACTAGTCAATTTCTTCTTTTAAGGGGTGTGAAACTAGTAGAAATCGTGGTGGGTTCCCAAAACCACCTATTTACTTTCAAATGAAAAGTACACACATGGGATGACATCGCTTCTCTTTTTTCTCAATTTGAGCCTAGCCTTATTGTCTTCTTGATAATCTAAATATTGGCCAAGACATTCTTCACATGCCTTGTTTTGTACAATGCTAGTCATGCTTGTTGAGCCTTATTCGAGGGCATCCTACCCCTTCATGTTCTTTAGGAGCAATGGAATGATAGGAAACCATAAACCCTAATATGTTTGGCCTCTACATTGGCATAGTTCTACTTTGTATGCCCAATTACAACATATTGAAATAGAACCCTATATAGCATGCAAGGGTAGAGTTGATCGTTATAACTGGCAGCTTATGCACAATTTATGATTACTAGACACTATGAATCTTGTGGAGGCTTGGTTTTCCATGCATTGTTCAATATTATGTGTGAATTTGATGCTAGATTGAGTTAATTGCTAAGGCTTGAACATGATCGAGAGGAAGCATAGGTAAACACTTGGGTGGATATGCAATTTGTAGTTGTTTAGGAGGGTATCATAAAGTGGAGAATGCATCAAGGGATGTTTATTCCATAGAGTTGGGCTTGAGATGTCCTCTTATATCATTATTTGTGTTGGAAGGGCAACATAATTAATCTTATGGGCGATCTTTTGAAATTGCTGAGGAGTTGGTGAGCATGCTTTGTTGAATTGGGTAATTTGTATAGTTCTCATATTGTACAAGCCCTTCTATATGTATAAACCTATCTAATAGGTCTTAGGCCTCAAGAGGAAGGTTCTTGATGCATAAAGAAGCTCACCTCTCTAGGTCTTTCATTGCAATCTCTTGTATGCAATAAAGACTGAACTCTTAGGCTAGTGTCATTGGTTCCTACCCAACTTTTGTGGGAGAAATAAAATTTCTACATGGAGTCATCCAATGCAAAAGTTTTAATGCAATGTGTTCAAATGCGACCTAATACTCAGATATTACATGTTTGTGATTTTGATGTTAGCATAATTGCAAACGTTTGACTACAAAGGGTTTAGTTTGCCACTTGGTCTAGGGAAAGTGGGTTGGTATAAAGTTCATTAAAAATTTTTATCTAAAGAAAGTAGGTGAATATACAATTTATTACCATAGAGTAGATTTTCCTCAATTTGTCTTTCTCTTACACTAGATTGTGGGATTTGCATTTCGTCTTCCTCCAAGCTTTTGTCTTAAACTACATTGTTTGATTTGCAATTTGGCTTCCTCCAATAAATTATTTTGTGGAGAACATTAGAGTCAAGAGGCATTGGGTATCTAGGGACTCAAAGCAACAAGTTGCAACTACTACGTAGCTTAAAGTATTGTTGACTCAACTAGTTCTCAAACCTAGAAAATATTCAGATTGATTATAGCGACTTCTTTGATTCTTGTTTTAACCATTGATGTGACTCACACTTGATTACCAATTTCACCTTTGTAAATGTCTACTTAAGCCATCACTGCATTCACTCGCTTGAGGCCCAAGTCAAGATAGTTTGTTTACCTTTGCCTTAGATATCCTTGGTGATTTTAATAATTTTGATGACACCTCCACAAATGAGAGAAGATTGGTGCTAATAATCTAAACACAATCTCTTTCTTGGGAATCATTAGTTGATTTCACATTTCTCCTCTAAGTGTGTAAGGTGGCCATTAGTGACCTCATCTACACTTCTCATTTTTAACTCTTCCTAAAATTCTATTCAAGAAATATGCATGTCCCCTTGAGAGGTGTAGTGAGTCCTCGTTTGTTTTGTTTTCTAATTGTTTTGCTTGAGGCTTGGGGGCTAGTCTATTTGGGTGCACTAGTAGATATTTTTGTCCATATCACATGGTTGACTAATCTAATGTGCCATGACAATATTTTTTCCAACTAGTTGCATTACAAAAGGTGATGAATTCAAAGGTGTCATGAATATTGTCTCCTTCAATTTGCATACAACTTTGGTAGACTTCCTTTCAAGTACCTAGATGGATGGGTTTCTTTCATTAAACAAATGAAATCATTTTGGTGACCCATGTAGGATAGATCCATTGTTGTTTGGCTCACCATTATTGAGTTTGGTGTTGGTTTTTATAGTTATATTATTTGGATTTCAAGTGTAGGTAGAATTGTGATAAGCCTTGGGTGGCCTAACCAATACTTGATAGTGACATTTTATCAAGGTAGATGCCCATTATTGTGAACTCTTTATTTGGCTCAAGTGATGGTAGAAATTTCATGAACAAAGTTGTGATTGATAGGTCCTAGTTATTCATGTCAATTTACGTGTTCATGTGATTGATTTGGTATTTTAAGAAGACTTTTCATAAGTGCCCCAAGATCATAAGTTGGCAACAACCCTTATCAAGCAGTTCGGTATGGGAATCAAAAAGTGGATTGGCTTTCATTTAGGTGATTCCACAAACAAATATACTTTAAATCTTTCATGGATTAAGATCAGGGCATTTGTGCTAGTCTCACAATGTCCCAAGATCAAGACTTGCACATAGGTTGGTGGGATTACTAACCCATCTTTGCTCTCTAAATCTAGAAGGATGGTCACAATAGCTCTTATTTACACTACTTATGGAGGATTTGTAGAGTGTTTTGGCTCCTCTACCATGGACAATTTGCATAGCACGTGATCAATCTAATTTCAGGTAAAGTGGATATGGCCCATGACACTATTAAAAATTATTTTGTAGCACACAAGTTGTGCTTCTAATACAAGCAAGAGGCTTCTATTTTTTTTGTACAAACTGAACCTCATTTCTTGATTGATCTTGACCATATCCTTGATGATGGTGCACTCGAGGCTTTCAAATGTTGCTAGTTAGCTAGAATGGTATGACAATGTAAGCAAATACACCCTTTGTTGCAATAACTATCTTATGCTAGTCTCATTGGTGGACTTGCCTTAAAAATCTATTTAAGAAGTTATAAACCTCTACTTCTCAAGAACACACTCTATGTACAAAAGAGGACAGTTATCTCTCTTCATTTCAACATTGACTCTCTTGTAGTTTGCACTTTTTTTTTTCCATTCTTTTTTAGCACTACAATGGTTGGGAACATATGTTCAATTTCATTGTCCCTTAAGTTTTGTTTTTTCCTTTACTTTTTAATTGTGCCATGTGTCCCAAATTCATAAGTATAGCCAATATTGCTTGATTGGCTTGGCATCCATTTCTATCAAGATAGAATGAACCACAAGATCATGAGGGATTCCATGCATATACAAATATTTCCGTGCAAATACATCCTAGAACTTCATTAAAAGACTCATTCATTCAACTTTCTCTTCTAGTTTCATGTCTACTAGTCCACATGGGCCTAAGTTTGTCTTCTTTTGAAGTCAAGTTGATTTCTTTGACCTTTACAGCTTTGCCATGAGTTTTTGGGTTGAATGAAAAGGGACAAAAAAGTAGAGTAGCATCATCAAGAGATTCCCTAGTATTAGATGCTAGCTAGCATTACTTGCAACTTGGTCCTACGTTTGCTTTCTTATTTTCTCTTTACCCAATTGATGTTATAGTGAGGTCAATCTTGAGAAAGGGAAAATGTAGCCATTTGGTGATGCATCCTCTTTTACATGTAATTTCCTCAATGCCCTTTAAACACATTTCATTGATGATCCTTGTCATTGCAGCAACATTTTGTTTTTTCTATTGTTACTATGTATCTCATAAAAAATGAAGTCAACTATGCTCTAGGCCATAATCATTGCCCCATTAATTTGACCAATGATGGAAGGTTCTTCTTGGAGCTCTCATATATCATACAATGAAGACAGTCAAGAACTTTGCTTAGCCCTTCCTTTTTTGCTAAGTTTGATTAATTTCTGATCCATTAGATGAGGTGTTCTATAACCTCTCTAAGGGGAATAATCCCATCTATTGTCTTCTCATTAGTGTGGGGAGGGACATTGTTTGTCTAAGAACATTTGAAACAAGCTTAAAACTTGGTTGTTATTACTTGATGTACCATTCATCCAAAGGGACCCATGTTGAAATCCCTTTATTTGAGAAGATTGATTATTGGGATGCAAGTTCATCATGGAAGGTCAAGCTTCCTTTGAGATGCTCCATGCTTGAAGTTGCCCAATTTAGGATCTAAGTCATATTTCAACTCAGAAATTTTCACGTCTAGGACTTATTTATCCTTGTTAAGTTGTATCAAATATTTTTGCCACCTAATTTTCCATGAAATTAGTTGATAAAATGATGAATCTCAAATTTATCATAAGGTCACTAGGTCAATGTTACTTAAGGTAGGATCTAAGCTATGCAATTTGGCATGTAAACTATCATGTCTTGGACCTACTCATCCTTATTAGGCTATATAGTGGGCTCATTCCACTTAGTTTCCATGAAGAAGTACAAAAGAAATTTTTGTGGCTAGTTGAGAGGTGGAGAGACATATCCTGTGTAGTCACAATCTTCCCATGGTCTCCTCTCATCTTCCCAAGGGAGAGATCTAGTATTGCTAAGAGTGGTATCTACTTATAATCTTCTTATTGATTGGAAACACTATATGCTCAATTTCTTAAATAAGTGTTCAAGCAATATATTATAGGACATCAACATCAAAATGTGAATATGGGGTTTACGCTAAAATTGCATTGCAAGCCATCATGCGCAAGATGAAGCCTTCAAATTGTTCAAGTTTATGACCTTATTCTTGTTATTGATATAGGTTTTTTTGAACTCATAATTATGCAAGAGATAGAGTGGTATCACATATAGTCATCTAAAGTCACATCACATGACTATTTCATCCCCTTAAGGACCATACAGATGTTAGATCAACCCTAGGGTTTTGACCTTAATTGACCATTCTCATAACACTTCTATGAGTTAAATCAACCCTAGGGTTCCAACCATTCTCATAACACTTCTATGAGTGTTAGATTCAAGAAGTCTCCCATGACTTTTATGGTGAATGTACAGCCAATCTTATAATGCTCCCATGAGTTGAACTCAAGAGTTGTTGATCAATTTAAGAAAAAAATGTGATTTCTCTAAAGATGGATTTCTTGACATCTTCAACATCTATCAGTCATGGAATTTTCACTTGCCCTAACTTCTATGATACTAACACTTATTTTCACTTTTCTTTCTTACACTCTATATGTCTTGTATCCCCACCATGATGCATTAAGTGGTACTATTCTACCTCATAATGGTCAACTTATCCATTTAATTTTTGAGTGACTCCTTGGGACCTCTACAATATTTCACTATATCTCATACCATTTATCAATATCTTAAAGCTTGGCACAGCTAGCAATTGTGTTTATAAAACACACCCTAATGGATGCCTTCAAGAATGGAAATGTTTGTGGATACTACTATACACAAGTTATAATTCTAAAAACTTCCTTTTACTCTAAATACATAGACATTTGGTTTCCCTTGCCATTCATTGTCAGGGGTATCAATAACTTAGTTTCTTAGCTCAATTTGCATATATCCTCAATTTTTTGTGGCATAAGGGTAGGATCAATGTCTCTTTTAGCTTTTTTTTAGTATGTTCTTAATATGATTGTATAGACTATTTTTCACTTCTAGTTTAGTCCACTATGTTCTTAAACTCGTTCTTTAGACTACAGAAGACCCAAAAATGTCAATAAAAACTTAAGAAGAAACTAATCATATATAGAAATGGAGGCTTGCATGCATGTGAGTACTCGAATTTATGGAAGGTTCAAATATGACTTTAGATTCCAAAACTTGAGAAGGAATTTAGTGGATCTACATCTCATACAGATGACATGCTTGTAATGTAGCTTCTACCAAAATTGGAAGAGAATTTATGAAAGAGACAATAATGATATTGAAAAAAGCAATGATAGAATGTTGTAAAGAAAGTCAAAAATGAAATAGAATGAAATAAAGATTGACAAAAGCAATGATTGAATATCACATTGGCGCTACATGTTTTAAAAGAGTACTAAATGAAAGAGTAAGAAAATGAGATTGGGAAAAGTAATACTAGAATGCTAGAAAAATAGTCAACGCTTTGGTTATATTTCTTTTAAATTATTTAGTATCATAGAAAGAGTGATGCATGACAAGGGACAATTGTGATAAATGAATACATTCACAGTGCATTTATCAAAGAGACTTTGGGCATAAATGTCTATAGTCAAGAAGAATCAATAATCCATCATGCTTAGTGGGAGCTAGTTATGCACTTATATGTTTGTCGATGATACAAAAACAATATCATTGTGAAGGAAGATAAGGGAAGCAATGCTCCATGCAACATGCGGGTGATAAACCTCTAGTGTTGCTAGAACATGGACCTTAAATGCCAATGGGATCATAGCCCAATTGATCTAAGTGTGGGTTGAGTATTGTGGGTGCATGAGTTCAAGCCCTAGGTTGCACTTCCCCAGTGGCACCAACTTATATGTGTCCAATATGGACCTTAGACACAATTTAAGATAAAGCTGGCTAGAATTAAGGTCTTCAAAAAAAAATTTGAAAATCATTTTGCTAGCATGATGCAATTCTGGAATACATTTGAAACACTATGCTCGAATCAAAATCGACAATTCAATTTTTCAAGAGCTATCAAACTAGGATACCCTCTTGTTGGACTTTTATTAGTGTCCACACGTCCTTTGTTTAATGTTCATCGGTGCACTTGTATTATGAGTAAAAAATCAAAGATTTATCATTGTTTCTTGGAAGATGTTGTGCACTCAAATGGTTATTGATGATAAAAGCATTGGTGAAGGAAGATGCACAAGTGGTGCTAAACACCTTGATGGATATCAACCATGCAACATTGAATAATAAACCTCAACTATTAATGAAACATGAACTTTAGATAAAATGAATGCAAATTTGGATGCAATTAAATTATAAAGGTTTTGGGGGGGGGGGGGGGGGGTGTAATATTTTGGAAATGGTTTTATTAGCATGATTGCATCCTTATTCGGCAATGTAGCAATAGATTTGAAAGGGTGGTCATACTGGGTGTCCTTCTCCACTCATGTGCGATGTTAACATGTCTGTTAGTAATGGTCATTATGAACACTTAAGAAGAATCAAAGATCTATCATTTCTTAGTGGAAGCTTGATGTGCACTCTCATCTTCATTAATGAAAAACATCATTGGTTATGAGCAAAAGAATGTAGAGGCCTTTCTTAATGTGAATCAAGTATTTGTTAGAATTTCCTATCGAGGCATATGCTATTATAATGGTGCAATGACAAGGTGGAGCCCACCCTAGAAAAATTTCCCACGAGTTAGATTAAGTGGCCCACTTCAAGGCTTCTATGTGTTGACCCTCATGCATATGTACTATTATTCGTAGAAGCTTTTGTGCATCTTCACATGGCAATATCAAGAGAAAATAGCATAAGCTTTTGTGCATCTTCACGTGGTGATATCAAGAGGAAATGACTTATTGGGATATTGGCTCATGTCATGAAGCACATGTACAGTGCCTTTAGAGGTGCCACCCTAGATGTCTACAATAATAAGGGTTAGTGTGCATGGCCTAATTTTTGGATTGGTAGCCTCGCATTCTAAATTTGGAAGGTGTGCCCCCTTATTGTTCACTTGATTTTAATCTCAATTGTTATGCTAGTTGTTTGGCTTCAAACTAAAAATGGTGGCAATTGTGGGACATTGGTAATAAGATCAATCACCATGGGGGAGATCATGATGATGATGGTGATGATGGAGGGTTTTTCACAGGGGAGCTTGCTTTATCAAAGACATGAAGCTTCCTATGATGCATCTTCTACATGGCTTCTAGTCATGCTATCAAAAATTCTGACAATTTTACTCTTTTGCATGTCTTTGACAAGAAAATTATGGAGGCAATCATACAAGAGTGGTTCAAAACAATCTTTCATTTTTCTACTTACTTGCAGCAAGTTGTACAACTAGTATGTTGCATTAAGCAAGATAAATTTTCATCATAGGAGCTTGGCCTAACTACAATTTTTAATTACAAGGATGGTGTCATGCAAGGATTCATAAGCTCTGCATAAATGGTACATTTTATTATGCATTTTGGGAGACTAGCATTTGTGTAGTTACTCCCAAGATCAAGTCATCCTGTCTCTATAGTATTCATTGGATGGTAATTGCTAGTGCCTTCTATCATGGGGTAGCAATTTCTATTGATTTGGTTGAGCAATTTTATATTTTCAAATTAGCTTTTTCCTTGTTAGAAACTTGACAATATGATTCGCTAATCAACAATAACATGCAACTACAAATTCCAATCCAAGGCACAAGTTAGGGAATGAGTATTCTTTCGATACTAATTACAAGCTCAAGCTCTCTCTCTCTCTCTCTCTCTCTCTCTCTCTCTCTCTCTCTCTCTCTCTCTCTCTCTCTCTCTCTCTCTCTCTCTCTCTCTCTCTCTCTCTCTCAACACAAGTTTGGTCAGAGCTACATCTTAGAATAAGAGAGAGATGAAGAGGGCATGGTAGACTCTTGAGATACATCTATTTCTATCATCTATGTGAGATTACAATTATGAAAAATGATTAGATATGAATAAGAAAGCATTGGAAAAGTGGAATCATTGGTATATTTGGAATGATTTTGCAATGTGTGCCATAAGGATGTGAAATTTTGATGCTTTGCTTAGCATTTGATTAAAAGTTAATCAAATATGTAAATGTGACTTGCACATCTGAAGTGTAGGTTAGTTATCTCACGATGTAGGACATGGGACCCGTGATATCAATTAATATCAAAGGAAAAAGTTGTAACGAGTTATATTGGATAGATAGTACTAAGAGGTACCTAGTGTCATAGTTTAGCCTATACCATTTAATTAGCCCTAAGTATTAGTGGGACACTATAGAATAATTAATTAATTCTAGTTTTGGATAATGAGTACTCATGATCACTTATGTGATAAATTAGCCTAGTCAATTTTAATTATTTGTTCATCGAATCATTTTTTAGATGTTAAAATTTATTAAATTAATTTTTAGAATTAATATTATAAATTTTAATTTAATAAAATTAGATAATACTAAAAATTATTTTTAGAGGGCTAATACTTGTTGGCAAAATTTGCCCATGCAAGTGGGAAAAACGTTTTTAAAAGAGGCTAAGAGAGGGAGAGAAAGGGTCATTCTATAGTGCACTAGCTAGGAGAGGATGTGTGACAAGGTCGCCTACTATTGAAAACCATTTGCAGCCATCTTATGGGAGGCTTATAGACCAAGCAATCACAGCCCAGTAATCATAGCCCAAGGCCCTATGGATGCTGGTGACACCATCTAGCTCTAGCTAACAAAAGTTTTGGGAGGCCTTAGTGGTCCAGGATGAGAGCTTCCATGGTTGTCTAAACAAGGTAGCAAAGCTTATGTTCTCAAGTTTCATGCAAATACGAATTTTCTCTCTCCTCAATATTCTCTCTCTTCCTCCAGCCCATTCCCATTCTTCCTTATCAATTTCCAGCAAAATCTGACATTGGAGGAAGAGATATTGACTAATCTCTACTGTAAATCCTAATTTACATTAAAGTTTGAAAATCACGGCAAGAAGTGTGCTCAAAATTAAGTCCTAGAGACTTGATTTTCAATCACTAAAATTGAGCTAATTTTAGGAGATTCTGAGCTAATTTCAGGAGATTCAAGTTATCATTCAGCCAACAAACCTTTGGGGTTGAATTTGTTTACCCAAGAAGTTTAGTTGAAGGCCAACCAAGCAAAACAAGGGGCAAATTGTTTTAAAGGCCTGCTAGTCATCCTTGACAGTAAGAGACAATAAGAGAGCAAAGGAGATTCAAGGAATCTCAGTGTATTCCATGCAAATTGCAATGAAAGATAGAGAAATCTGGTTTAGAGAAAATTAGTGTCATTGCCTTATTTAGATAACTATGAAAGCTATCATAGACTACCAAGATGTCCCAAAATTGCTATCACCTAGAGCTAGATGCTATCACTTGTATCCATAGGGCTTGGACAATAATCGCTTGGTCCAAAAGATTTCCCTGATGCCAGTAGATGGTCTCCAATAGCAAGTAACCTAATAAACAACCTCTCTCCACCCAATGCACTACAAAAAGACCCTCGCTCCCTCCATCTCCAAAAAAATGATTTTTCCACTTGCATGGACAGGTTTTGCCAAGTGATAACCTTTCAAAAATCATTTCTAGCATTGTCCAGATTTATTTAATTTTTAGAATATTCATGTTAACCATTAATTTAACAATTATTTGTAGCTCAAAAAATAATTTGACTCACCAACAATGAAGTTGACTAGGCCAAGTTATCGCCATGTGATGTGAGCACTCATTATCCTGAAACAAACATTAATTACATAATTAATGTCAATTCTCTAATGTCACTATTGACACAAGGCTAATTAAACAGTCTAGGTCAAAATCTAACACCAAGTACCACCTACTACCTGTCCACTATAACTTATTAAAACTTTTGCCTTTACTACGAATTGACATCTTGGGATCCCATGTCCCACATTGTGAAATAACTTATCTACAATTGACATGTGTAAGTCACATTTGTGTATTTGATTAAATTTTAATGAAATGTTAAAGCATAGTATTAAAGTTTCATGTCCTCGTAATGTGTGTGAATAAAAAGTTTCAATGAGCTGTAATGTGGTGACTTAACTTCTTTTTCAAGCTACTAGATCGAATTAAAAGAGCATACATGGATTGAGGAGTCAAGTACTTCATATATTTGGTCCTTCATATGTGTTATACATCATAAATAATATAGAGAAATCACATGGAGGCATTTGAGCATTATGTACACCTGCAATCCATCACAAAGTGAGCTATGTACTAAAGAACAACATGCTTCAATTTGTTATCATTGTAGATATATCCCTCAAATATGCCTGATTTTCTTGAGAGTATTGTCAAGCTTACAACAATCTTAAGCTTTAAAGTTCATGACTCTATTGAATTGTATGATGACATATCATATGAGATGCATCGCTTACTTGGATAAGTTGTCAAAGAAGAGCACACATCTTCCATTTTTAAGTCAATCTATGTTTATTATGATCACGTATAACAATGTACTCTCTCATGATGGGCCTTGCAAGTTTTGGCATGAAATTGCATGTAAACGTATGTCAATGAGCTTTTGTTGCCATTACATGACATTTTTAAGTTTGCTAAATTACTAGAGAATCATGAGGCTTGAAAATTTTGGCATGAACCTACATGGACTTATATCTAATGAGATTTTTGTTACCATTGAATGTATTTTTGAGATACCTAATTTCCATAAGGCTCGCATGCGCGCACACACACGCACTCTCTCTCTCTCTCTCTCAAAGCAACCAATATAGCTATGAATGTTTTAGTATGATTTTTTCATCTTCTGGGGCCACCATTCCAAACACACTTTCAACCCAAACAAAAGGGGGAAAAAAGGCAATGGTCTTGTGCATGATAGTGCACCCTTGTCTATATATCTTCTAAAATTAGTAATGGAGAGACTAAGGTTCTACCTTTGACCTCAGATGATAGTGCACCCTTTTTTATATAACATCTTCTAAAATTAATCATGGAGATACTACCGTTCTACCATTGACAACAAATGGGTAAGGAAAAATAGCCAAAATTTTCTTTACCAAGACTAATAAAGTACTACAAACTGTAAGATACACGAGTGATTCAAAATTTACAATACGAGTGTTTCAAAATGTGTGGGAAATTCCTTTTACATAAAGGACCCCATGACTTTTTATTGAAAATAGAATACTACAAGTTACAAAAAGAGGATTAATTCATAGGCAACTTTCAAACAAAGAATTACTATAATCAAATACACATTCAATCAATGGCAATGCATTTCATCACATTGTTCCATTTACTGAGCCATTATACAACATAACCAAAAGGAAATTGAGACATCATGATTGAATGGAAACAACATACAACCCATGAGAGTGAATTGATTAATAACAAGAAACATGTTGGAGTTGGGATTTTGGAATATTGCAAACCAATAAAAGACTATCAAAATGATTGTATATATTTGGTTTTTCTATAGAGAAGCTAGGGTGTCTATCATGTGTTCAATCGTTTCAAGAACCCATATGTAACAAGGCTCTAGAACATCTCTTGGACAATGGATTTTAAAAGCAAGGCTACATGATAAAATAATCTAGAGCCAAGATTAGATTTCATTGCTGCACATGACCATGCTTCAAACATTTTAGCAATATAGAGTGAGCACAACTAAGAACAATTTTACATGAGCTAAGAACAATATTGAGACATTTGACTCAGTAAAAAATGCTAGCTGATTGTTTATTTAAGCAAAAAGTCGTGAAGTTGAGTATTATTTGAGGTTTTCTATGCTACATTTTAAGAGCATGTATTTGTGAAAAATGAAACAAGTCAGTTACCAACTTTTGGCATGGAAAATAGAACCCTTGACAAAGATATTATTTTATCATTCTTAGATATTTGGATTCATAACCATGAGGAAGGAACCATGCATCATTAAATTGCATTGGATTAATTACTGAAAAAAGAGCAACATTTGGGACATCATCCAATTTTAAATTGGATAAGCCCCTAATGCAAGACATAAGATGAGGCGGCATCTACAACGGCTCTTCCAACTTTGCAGACATCTACATCCATTTCCTCAAAAACCATGGTTCTGCAATGCAAACTACATTCAATGCAGTATGAGAAGATTCAGCAGAGATAAACAAATCAAAGGCTCCCTTGAGTAGCATGTGGAGAGACACCCACATCCAGAATGGTATAGTAACATTAAAATTATAATGAAAACATTAACATTAAAATTAATGGTAGCATTCATATAAACATTAAATATTAGAATGACATGAATATTTAATACTATGCCAATATTAAAATTAATGATAGCATTAACATCAAATGTTAGTTTAGTGTCAATGAAAATTCTCTAATGCTCAATTGGGCCACAAAGTTTTCAGTTTTTAATGATGGTCTGCCATAGCCCTTGAGTGGCAGCCCCCCAGACAACAACCAAAAACTCTTCTGCGCTGCTATTGTGCAACAAAATTGAACCCAACAAGATTTCACACAGTAGGGATAAATAAGCCTCAGAGAACAACTTTCAGCAGTCATGCCATTCTCAAGAAAACAAACCCCCACTTTTATTTCCAGATATACATGGCAAATCTGATTCCTCCACAAAAAGTAACTATGTTAGATGAATTACAATCCAAAACTGGCTCTGAATGATCATAAGGAGTTGTGTTGAGACCAGCACAGACTTGCCTTACAGTTATCTTATTTAAGTAGCTTTCCTTTCAGCCTTTCACGCTAGATAAGTAGCATTAGCTTTCAAGACTGTTTAGAAAGCTCCCAAGGTTCGTAGCGTGTCCAGTCCCTTTGTTGAGGATTCAAAGCATGCCCTTTTGAATGATAGACATGCTCTGTCCCATGTCCAGACAAATTTGGTTTATGGTCAAGCCCGTACCTGACAGGCTTGAGCTCTTCTAGCTGAACGCAAGAAAACAAATTGAGCATCATAATAATGAAACAAACGCAAACTAAAAATAAATGTCATACAAGACTAGGAAAACTAACTTTTACATGGTCTCATGGACAGGTATGTCTTGGCATCACTGTATGCCATAACTAGAGAATTGGCCAGACATGCTTGTTGAAAAAATTGACTTCATGCTCATTTTAGAGACTACTTTTTATCTTTCGCCCTTCTTGTGACCCTACAGACCTTTGAGACACAGGAACTAAAAAGCTCTCAAATAAACACACATACAGACCCACACACAAAAAAAGTGTGTGGAGCTCTCCAGAATTAGTTGTGTACTACGTTTGAAATTCGATGTTGCAAACAGTAACAAAGTACATCAGGATGCAAATCGTGCTCTAGATGAGATTGAGAAAGTCTCGACATGACTACCATGCTTTGCCTCAGCTACATTGAGAAAATACCTCCATGTTTCACTCTGCATGTTCATTTAATCTCCCTCCCTCCATGCAAGAAGACATCATCCTGAACCAATATCATTGCAGGGCTGGTTGCATGACAGGAAACCTCATCATGTGACCTGATTGCATGGCAGGAGGAAAATGCAAGGTTTTTGGGCTGCAGTCGCTGCAGTCTATGCACATGGCAATTCATATAGCGCAGGTTGACATCCTCAACTCACCAAAAGTCAACACAATATTCCACAGGCAATTGACTTTTCTACAATTTGCAAATCTGAAATTTCTACAATTACTTGAATTTTCATTGTTGGTTGGTACTTGCTTCGTACCTTGGTCATTTGTTGACAGTTGGGCTCACATTTGTTGAGCTTCGAGTCACCTTTGAGCGTAAATCATGGCTAGCAACAGTGATAGCAGTAATCTTTTGCACATTAAGAAGCTTAAGGGTGCATACAACTTTGCTATATGGCAAAAGCAATGCTATAATGTCTCGGTGCAAAAGAAACAAGTGAAGCCTATAAAGACAAAAGGGGTAAAACCAACAACCATGGATCTAGATGAGTGGGAAGAGTTATATGAACTTGCATGCTCTACCATAGAGCTTTACTGTCAAACACTTTGCTTTTCAACATCGAGAAATTGAAATCTACCTATCAAATGTGGCAAAAACTTGAGGAGTTATAGCCTTAGAAAAGTGCAGCCAACAAGGTTTATTGGTTGAAAATTTTGATGGACCTTCATATGAAGGAAGGTACATCCATGTCTGTACATTTGAATAAGTTAAACTCTATTTTCAGCCAGCTGATTACTTTGGAATGTCACATTGATGAGGAGTTCAAGGAAAAAAATTTGCTATGCACTTTGCATGAAAGTTGGGACGCTTTTAGGACAACAATGAGTAATTCTAATGCTATGCTATTATATTTAAATGTGGAGAGCTCTTTACTTATGGAAAGCTCAATAGACAAAATATTACAACAAACAAGTCTTCCAATGCACTGCATACTAGAGGCACATCCCAGCAAAAGGGCGACTCTAACAATGAAGCACATAACAAGTCTCGTGGTAAAAATGTGGAGTACCATCATTGTGGCAAGAAAGGGCACTTCAAGCGGGATTGCTTTAAGTGGAAGAAAGAAAAGGGCAAAGGCAAAAACGATGATAATAACAAAGATGAGAAAAAAAACAGCCAGCATGCAAAGAAGAGCGGTGTGAAGATAGAGGAAGTCAATGTAGTTAGTCACGAGAGTGATAGTGATAGTGATATACTCTTTGCTTCTTCTTTCACTGCACAGTCATTGATTGTAAATTCTAATGATGACATGCACACCTGGATTCTTGATTTAGCTACCTCATTCCATGTAACACCACACCGTGAGTGGCTCTCTAACTAGAGTGGTGGTAGACATGGTATTGTCCATTTGGGGGACAAATATGCATGTGACATTGCAAGGATTGATAGTGCACAGTTAGCGTTTCAACATGGTTCAATGTTCACTTTGCATAATGTGAGGCATGTACCCTAGCTTAAGAAGAGCTTAATAAGCACAGGGCAACTAGATGATGAAGGCTATCATACCACTTTTGGAGATAGCAAATGGAAGATATATAAGGACTCTAGAATTATTGCTAAAGACTTTAAAAGTGATACTCTATATCCATTACATGTATCTAGTGTGTATGATCATGTTGTCGCCATAACCGAGCAATCAAGTGTGTCTTTATGACATAGCTGGTTAGGGCACATGAGTCAAATTGGAATGAAAGTGCTTTCTCGTTTGGGTCATTTGTCATATTTGAGGTATGCTGATTTTGACCCTTGTAACCATATTTTTTGCAAGAATACTCAAACATCACATATATAAAGTCTCTTTCACTAAAATCTTCACCCTTAGAGTTAGTACATTCAAAAGTATATGAGATGCCAGGGTTGTCTCCAAGAGCAAGAAATATTTTCTCACTTTTGTTGATAATGCCACACACAAAGTATGGGTTTATCCGATCTGTCATAAAAACGAGGCTTTTGATAAGATTAATAAATTCTTGGCACTTGCTGAAAATGTGACCAACAAGACATTTAAGTATCTTCGCTCTGACAATGGTGGGGAATATATGTGAAAAGCCTTTCAAGCCTTTTGTGACAGTAAAGGGATAAAGAGGGAGCTCAATGCCACTTATAATCTGCCCCAAAACAGTGTTGTAGAGTGTATGAATAGGACTATTTAGGAGAAGGTCCGCGTACCATACTGTCTCATGCTGCGTTACCCCATGGATTTTGGCCAGAGGTTTTTATGACAGTTGTACACTTGGAGAACAATTGGTCACCCAATAGGTCTTTGGAAGGGAGAGTCTCTCAAGAAGTGTGGTCAGGCAAGCCACCTTCGTATACACACTTGAGTGTATTTGGCTATGAGGCATTTGTGCACATACGCAAAGAACAATGCAACAAATTGGAGCCAAAGTCCTGTAAATGCATATTCCTAGGATATGGTGACAAGGGAGAAACAGGGTATAAGTTATGGGATCTTGAAAAAATGAAAATTGTACATAGTAATAATGTAATCTTTGGGGAAGATCGCATGCAAGCAAGACAGCATGTTGAACCTTTTGAACAGCAAATTATTAATGCAGATTTGCAGGCTGAACAGCCAGCAAACATTGACCATTGGTTCTGCATGTCCACCAGAAATACCAAACAGCCAAATAGGTTTATTCTTAGTGCAAATTATGCTGCTGATTATGTCATGTTGACAAATTGTAGTAAACCGTCATGCGTCAAGGAAGTAATGGACAGAGAGGACAGCAAGAAATGGCTTAAATCTATGCTACCAAAGATGGAATCTCTAAAGAAAAATGGTACTTGGGATTTAATGTATTTGCCTAAGGGGCAGAAAATCCTACCATGCAAATGGATTTACAAGATGAAGGTCACCTCTGGTTCCTTGCCAAAGTACAAAGCAAGGCCAGTTTGCCAAAGGATACAAGTAGAAACATGGGATTGACTTTAATGAGATCTTTTCTCCTGTAGTTAAAATGACTACTTTACAAACCATATTGGGCTTGGTTGTAGTGAGGATATGAAACTCATACAAATGGATATAAAGATTGCTTTCTTACATGGTGATCTACACGAAGACACACACATGCAACAACCAGAAGACTATGGCTAAGAGGCAAGAAAAAATGATATGTAAGCTCAACAAAAGCTTGTATGGGTTGAAACAGGCACCACGTGAATATATTCATGCAATTTCAAAAACTTAAGAGAAGTCATGTGAATCGCAACTTGTATATCAAGAAGGCGGCAGATACAACCTTATTATACTAATTTTGTATGTGGATGACATGTTGATTGGTGATACGGATGTTCATGCATTAGACAGATTGAAGCAAAACCTACATAGCAGCTTTGATATGAAGGATCTTGGTGAAGAAAATCATATTATTGGCATATGTATACTCAGGGACACATCGAAAGGTCTTCTTTATCTATCATAGCAAGAGTATGTATCCAAGATTTTGAAACGTTTCAATATGAAGAAGGAGAAAGCAATTGGTATACCATTGCCTCCATATGTAAAACTCACTGCAGAGGGCAGCCCTACATCTGATGATGAAAAGGCTGAAATGGCCAAGATCCCGTATGCTTCAGTTGTGGGTAGCTTGATGTATGCCATGGTTGCTATACATCCTGATATAGCATTTGCGGTAGGAGTGGTTAGAAAGTGCATGGCACATCCTGGTAGAAAGCATTGGAAAGCAGTGAAAGGTATCATGAGATATAGGGCACTTGCATCTTCTTTGGAAAGCAGAAAGGCATCTGTCATTGGCTTTCCGGATGCAAACTATGCTAGTCATTCTGACTGTAGGAAGTCTACTTAAAGGTACGTATTCACCTTCACAGGGGAGCAATTTCCTAGATCTCCGAGCTACAAAATTGTGTTGCATTGTCAACTACAGAGGCAGAGTATGTGGCTGCCACTGAGGCATGCAAGGAGGCTTTATGGCTTTCACGTTTGGTGGAAGAGCTTGGGATTACTGAGACTCCTGTCCTCCACTATGACGTTAGAGTGCTATCATGCTAATGCGGAATCCCGTCTTTCATGCAAAGATGAAGCACATACACATGAAGTATCACTTTATCAAGGATGTACTTGACAGCAAAAGCATTGAGCTTATCAAGGTACACACTTGATAATCCTACAGATCTTCTCACGAAGGGACTTCCAATAGAGCGGTTTACTCATTGCCAACAAATGATGGGAGTCGAATAGTATATGTATTTCAGCTTTTTTCAGCTTTGTACATACTTACACTTAGCTTATTCTTTTCTCAACCTTTAGGCACGCTGCCTTTAGGTGGGAGGCTATTGGGAATAAAGGGCCAACATGCCTTTTATGCGTGCTTGGATGTGAACACACCCTTAGCACTTGTACTTTAGAACTTTACATATAACTATCACAAGAACCTAAAAAGAGGTATACTCTTTGTACCCACACATCGTGCATCTCACTCTCTATTGCTACTACTCATTCCCCTCTCTCTCTCTCCGCCATTGCCATTGCCATTGTTGAACATCGAATCTTCACTGTGTGTAGGCCACCACAGATCCTTTGCAATTCTTGCCTACACACCAAAGTGGGATGTGGACTCATGGTATGGAACACTTTTCCTTGAGGTCAAAAGATAGGCCAACATAGATAGAGGCTACCTCGCTCATGGGAGAGCCCATCATTGGCTCTATGGCTAGGAGGTGAGATGACTGTTAGTCCTTATGTTTGCTTTTTGTGCTTGTATGACTTGTGTGTCATATCATGTGGAAAGAGCTCCTGACACCATGATAGTCTAGCCCAATAGGCTCACTCTACTCTTGAATAGGGTGGTATGGGATTCTACTAGGACGACAAGTAGGCATGGAGAGCACATGCAAACCAGTGGTGAAAAGCTATGGTTGAGTTTTCCAATTTTAAATTTTTTTATTTTGATTGGTTCTTAGGTGTGGAGGTTGATGTTGGCAAGACTCACCTAGAGCTTGGAACCCCAACCACAAGTTGCCATGGGGGTTGTCCTCAAGAGCTACAACTCTTGGGGCCGGTATTGCTCTAAGTGACTTCGTGGCTAGCTGGGAGATAGTGGTGGAATATGTTTGGTTGTGGTTGCAGGACATAAAAGTCGGAGTAGAGAGGAATCGGCTTGGTCTGGACATAAATTCAAGGAGCCAATGCTCAATAGGGTGCCTTAAGGTAACTAACTTTAGAGCATCACCCAAGGGCAAGTTCAGCAATGAAGATGGCTGGTATCAGCCTCAAGGGCAGCTCAGATTTGCTAGCTAGGGCATTTATTGTGCAAGCCCCTAGGGCAGTTTGTGACTTGCCACTTGAGTATAGGCACCTTTAGAGCGGTTTGAGCACTAGCCCCTAGGCTGCTTTTGCAAAAAGCCCCTGAGAAGATTACATAGCAAGGGTAGTTATCAACACGGGCAGCTGAGTATAAGCAGTGGGTTAGGGCAGCCTTTAGGGTGGTTTAGACAGCAAGAGAGAAGGTGGACCCAATAAGGCCTGGTATGTAATGGAGGGAGAGAGAGATGGTAAACTCCACCCTGACTCCCTCCCTCCTCCCCTCTCTCTTTGTAAAGGTTGCTGAAATTAAAGAATAATCAGATGTACAAGCCCCCCCCCCTCTCTCTCTCTCTCTCTCTCTCTCTCTCTCTCTCTCTCTCTCATGTTTCCTTGTGCCCCGAGGACACCAAAATGCGATCCTTGCCTAAAAAATGAGTGAAACGCATTTTGTCAAAAGGAGACATCCACTGAAGCATCTCTCAAAAGGGAGCATCTTGTGAAGTATCTTTCACAAGGAGACCAACCTCGTCGTCGAAGATGGACAGATGGGGACATTTTAATGATCTCATCAAACAACTCTTTTTCCACTTACCCACATGGGCCACACGGGTCGTCCTACAGCTCCTGGCCCATCTTGCCTACAACTCGTGCTCCTACTCGACACCCATCCAGTAGTATCTTCAAGCACTTCTAGCCAAGAAGGTCCGCCATTGTGGTCAAGGGAGATGGTCCAACTCATGGTCTTAGTGGCAAGAAGTCAATGCTCTGCGTACTTGGGGCGGCCAAGGTCTGTTCTTCATGATGCAAGCAGGCAGCCCCAGTTGGCGATATACCCCCCCCCCCCCCCACCCCCCGGCTTCTTGCCCCCATCTCCCCAGACCGCCTTGAGAGGCTTGTGTACATGATGTATTGGTGACTTAGCATCAGCTCCAACTAGTCTATTGAGCATGAGCACTCTCTTGTAATCAGTTTTTTGAGTAATATAATCAGCCACATTTTACTTGCAAAAAAGGAAAAAAAAAAAGTCAATGCTCACTGTCCTCCATCAAGAGGAGGTAGATCTCTCTTTGTTCTTCTTACTAAGAAAAGCAGGGTGTTTTTCCACTGCAAGATAAAAAGGAAACAGTTGTGAGTGCAATCTTAGAGACCTACTATTAAGCAATCATTATCATTAAGTGTATTAACATATAATTGAAGGCATTTAATATGCATGGTAGGACAAATGCCCCAACTTTCCCTATAAATATGAGTCACTTATTATAGTTCTAATATTTCTATCACACATCTTCCATTCCTCTTCTTCACTAGGCTGCAAGAGCCCTTTTCCTTACACACACAATCTCTATTTTAGAGCAAATGAAACGTCCCCCTAGGATCCAGCATGCACACAAGACACAACGCAAGTCAAACTCATCATAAAAGGGACTAGACATCAAACTCACCTCCCAATCGTAAAGCCAAAGGGGCTCACCCCCAGGCCTAGGAGCTAGCAACACTCCAAGTCACGACCGCATCCCAAGGGTTGGTGTCCCATACCAACAGCCCACACAATCCCAATGTATGGCCAAAGTTCAATGTATATCAAGGTGTCCAGCGCTCAGTGCATCGTGATACTCATACTCATCAGGTACGAAAGGTATGATATGGTATGGTACGATAAAATACGGTACTAAATGGTACCTTATGATTTTATAAAGATACGGTACAATATTAGTATGAAAAAAAATTAACATGATTTTTTTTAAACCATAAATCATTAAATAAATTGTAAATGCTAAAGTCTAAATTGTAAAGTATAAACTTTAAAGTTTAAAACAACAAATTTTAATCTTACGATTAAGTATTTACCTACTTTGAACTACCCATGCTCATTATATCCCTCATCATGTGTAAGTTAGTGCGGCAATAGACTAGCCACTCTAATTGACGTATGCTAAGCCGATTGTGAATATTCGCATGAACGAGAGAATAAGCACTTCAATTTCTCTCACATGCACCCGAAGAGTAATCCTGAGCAAGGACTCTCATGGCTAAGGATTGAAGGATCTCCAATGCGTATCCAAAATTTGGCCACCAAAATAAAGGCTTCACAAGTGACTCTCTCCTCCAACAAGTAGGAAAAGCAAAAGCCACATGCCCTCTCTGATCCGCATAGCATCCTAGCTCCTCCAACACTGCATTGTGGTCATCCACATGGACCACACAAGTCAAATAAGCAAGTTGGTCCAAAAGGAGCTCTCTATCATCCATGACCATTGGTAACTTGTAGGCCGGATGTATCAATGCGGCAAAACCATGAATGGGCTTATGCATCCATGCCCATCTCCTCTCTGCTATCTCTAAAACATGTGTACACGTTGTCTCTGTGATCACCGTGCAAGCATATGCCTCCACCAATACTGCTCTAAAAAAATAAACGAGAAGGCCCATGGTGGACCTCTCGCAATCACTCATACATAACACCCTATAAAAGGGAGTCTCAACAAGGACGACATGGACTTTCTGCCAAAACTGCTCATTAAGGCACAAGCGCTACATGGCTTTGGCCTCCTCTATCTCATGCTCATCCCATTCATTCCATAGAGTGGATACCATTGTCCGCCGGTACAAGGCGGACCGCACCTCATAAAAGCGCTTCAGCAATAATGACATACAAGCAAACTGAATTGATGAAGGCTTCTTCAACTCGAGTGTGCTATGCTCACGATACATTGTATACACCTTTACCTTTACCGTGAAGAAGGTGACAATTATGTAGCTTTGCAAAACCACCCTCTTCACCCACTTGAGCTTCCCTATGTCCTCCATGAGCAGTCCAAATAATGACTTGCATATGAAAATCCACATAATCGTGGAAAACTTGGCCTCAAGTAAATGGCCCATGCACCGACAATTCGATGCATTGTTAATAACAACTTGAACCACATTTAAGGGGGGCATCTACGATCATAAATTACAAGTAACAATACTTGGAGGTTAGAGAGAGAAAGAGAGAGTTGAGTCTTTCAAGTTTCAACTTTCAAGATTCAAGAATGAAGAGAGAGGGTTTTAGGGAAAGAGAGAATCGCTATAGATATTAGAGAAAATAGAGAGATAGATGGTTATACATAAATTATAATGAAAGAAAGTGAAACAAATTTAAAAGGCAAAGTATACCTCAACGATAGCTTGCCAAATGTGGCGGTAGATAAATGTGCCCGTCGTTTTCCTTTCCCTCTTGCCGGTATCTCAACCCACAAAAAGTGCATGCCAAGTGGATATGAGACGAGTATGTTGATGATCCTCCATTTCTTACGATCACTTCATCCATCGATGTGAATGGAGCAACCATATTTTATCCATGCGGCCCAAATAGGATCAAGGGCTCTATCAATCATCTCCTTCTCTTCATCAATCTTTTTTGTCCTCATGTCATTGTATGTGACATCAATTCATCCTTCACACGAACCCACATTGGCAATGGCTTTTACCATCTTCATCCATTGCTCTTGCTTTAGGACATTGAATGTAAGATTGCACTCAATCATTGTGCATGCAATTTTAATGTCCGTGAGTCATTCCTTTTCTCTAAGAAAGGCAACCAATCCACGCACATGACCGAAAGCTTGAGAGAGAGGATTGTCTCTCTGATGCCGCATGAGCCTCCACTCTTTGTCTTTTACTGGAGCAAGATGCAGATGTGGAGCCCCCACCACCAATGGTAAAGGCCTCTCCCGTATCAATTGAAGATATGCCCACATTTGATTCTTCCTCTTTAGTAGGCATAGGATTTGGTGCCAATACACCAGTTCCTCCTTCTCTTGTGGATCTCCCTTTCATCTTGGCAAGAATCTCATCCACGATGTTTTGAGGGATTTCCTTGCATGGAGCAACTTCCCCCTCCATCTTGGAAAGATGTTGGAGAAGCCGGGTTGCACCATTTGTATAGCACTTTGTACAATACTTGCACGTCCAATGGTGGGAGTTGGACTTCTTTGTGTCCCTCTCCACATGAATCATGTGCAAATTGAAGGCCTCATGCTTCTCACTAGTCATGGTGCCAATAACTGATGGAGAGGCCTAGGGGAGAGTAAGAGAGAGAGAGAGAGAGAGGGGGAGAGGAAGATGCTTGAGTCTTGACTCTTGAAACTTAAAAGAGAGGGAGAGTGAAAGGGTCGAGGCAAAGTCAAAAGAGCAAGAGTGAGAGAGGGGATGGGAGAGGCTTGAGCCTTGAGCCTCAATAGGGTGCGGAAAAGAGGAGAGAGTGAGAGGCTAGAGCTTCACGAATCACAAATCAATTCAAGATCCAAGAGAGATAGATGAGAATGACAAATGCTTGGTGAATTGGTGTGGAAGCATGGAGGAGAGGAGAACCTTCTATAGATAAGAGAAGGGTCAAACATTCAAAGAGGGGTCAACAATCGAACAAGGCTGCCAATTGAATGGAATCCAAAGGGGACTGGGAGAGAAGTGCATAGCTTGAAAAGGGGTAGGACTGAGGTATACAAGGCTTCTCACCCTCCCAAAAGTGCCACGTAGGAAAACACACACAGAGGAACGCGCAAGAACGCAAGGAGACGTAGCAAACACGGTGGCTAGGAAAGGCTTGTTTTTTTGTACAAAATCGTACGGATATGTATTGTACCATACGGTACAAATCGTATGGTACGGACAGTACCGTACAATGTACAAGTGTAACTATGGTGATACTCATATAAAATTTTCTTGTAGATATCCTGATCATCACATACACATACTTTGCCTTGTTTAGAAAGTAATCCATTGCGAATGAAATATTTTTCTACCTTCTTGTGACAAATTTCGAAGTCAAAATCTTACAGAAACTCTATGCTTCTTACCTTGCGGCCACAAAGATTGGGCTGATCACACAAGTATTTCAACGAGTAGTAGTCCATCCAAATAATAAATCGAGTCTCATACAAATAATGATGCTATACTTTAAGCACATGGATAACCGCCAACAAATACTTCTCTTGGGTAGTATAATGCATCAACGAGCTTAGGACTCTCAAAAGCGATAGATCAAGCATCCTAATAAAGGATATTACCTAAAGCATAATCGCTCGCATCTATATAGACCTTAAAAGGTTTATTCGAATCCATAAATTGCAATATTAATGCAATGGTAACAAGTCCTTTCAATGTTTAGAAACATTGATCAAGCTCACTACTCCAAACAATCAATGGATTAATGTGTTGTTTCTTGATTCAGACACCCTTAAACAAATGTATCAAGGATTCAATAATATGAGCATAGCCCTTAATGAAGTTCTGAAACAAACCATAAAACCTGAAACAGATTTTACTTGCCTTACAATCCCCGAAATAGGCCAATCAAGCACTATTCGTATCTTTTCAAGATCAATTCGAATGCTATCAATCAAGATGTCATGACCAAGGTATAACAACTCCATGCAAAAGAATTTGCACTTGGATAGTTTAGCACACAATTACTCTCGTATTAAAATATATAAGCCGCCTCCAACGACTTACTATAAATAAGAATGTTGTCAAGGAAAACAAATATCCATTTTCCAAGATATAAACAAAATAAGTTGTTCATCATCTATTGGAAAGTTGCGTAAGTAAGGGTCAATCCAAAAGATAGAACCAAAAAATGATAATGTCCATACCGTGTTCGAAACCCAGATTTCGAGACATTCTCTGATACTATCCATATCTAATGGTATCCGGATCTTAGATCAATTTTGGTAAAATAGCACACACTAGAAAGTCGATCAATAAGGTCATTCATCCTGGGCAACGAATATTTCTTGTTGATGGTCACCTTATTGAGCCGCACATCACAAAGTCGATCAATAAGGTCATTCATCTTGGGCAACGAATATTTATTATTGATGGTCACCTTATTGAGCCCTTTATAATCGACACTGAAGTGCATTGTATCATCCTTCTTTTTGGCGAGAAGGTAAAGTACATCCTATGGGGATTTACTTGGCTCAGTATAACCCTTAGCCAAGTAGTCTTGAAGTTGCCTGACAATCTCATTCTTCTCTTTCGAGCTAAACCTATAAGGTTGCCAAGAGACAAGATAGCTACCGGGCAAAGTTTCAATCCTATGGTCTAAGGCTCCACAAGGCAGCGAAAGTCTATCAAGTAACTCGAACGGAAAGACATCAGTATACTCATGTAATATCAAATCCAAATACTCATTTATATTTGAATTTTTATTAAGATTATTATTAAAAGAAATTAAATCACATTGATAATCAGTTGGTTGAACTTTTTCAACAAAACAAATATAAGTAGTAAAGAGCTTGATGCATAGGGGAGATGCAATGGTCAGCGATGGCAATAGCCGAGAGAGAGAGAAAAATATGAGCAGCAGCAGAGAGTAGAGAGTGAGAGTATGTGGGTACAAAATAGAGTGCACCTCTTTTAGGTTTTTGAGATAGATATATATAAAGTACAAGTACTAAGGGTGCATTCACACTCATGCACATATAAAAGGCACAATGGCTCTTTATTCCCAGCAACCTCCCATCTACATGCCCTAAGGATGAGGAAAAGAATCAACTAAGTCAAAGTATGTACAAAGCTAAAATACATATACTATCCAACTCCATCATTGGTCAACAATGAGCAAACGACTCTATTGGAAGACCCTTTGTGAGAAGATTTGCAGGATTATCATCTATATGTACCTTGACAAGTTCAATGCTTTAGTTGTCAAGTACATCCCTGATAAAGTAATACTTCACCTGTATGTGCTTCCTCTTTCCTTCCTCATCCCAGTAGGAGCACATGATGTTTGGTGGGACCCAGCTTTCCACAAGAGGAAGAGGTTGTTGGACTTCCCTTGGGAATACAGGTGAGTGGGCAGAGCTCTTTTGGAGTGGCTAGACTGGTTCTATATGGGAGAGTGGGGGTGCTCTCGCAGAGACCACGTAGGGCAATTGACTGGCACCACTTTCTCTAATCAATGCCTAGTTCTCCTAACTCTTGATGCTCCCGCTTCAGCCCATGACAAGCAATCCTGTCGAATCCCAAACTCGATCTACAAGAGCAAGGAGATGAGGCAGATTGAGCAGCTCTGGACTAGGGAGTGGGCCAGGGTGGATTGGATCGTAGAGAAGGTTGCAGAGGCCTTAGCTGAGTCGAGCAGGATCTGCCAAGAGGCAGCCCTACAAGCCAAGCAGCAAAGTTGGGAGGAGGAGAGAGCACTCCAACGAGACCTAGCAGCTACTCAGAGACTAATGCACCAGGGAACCCCACTCTCTACATGCAAGTGTGTGCACGGGCAGCCCTCGCCAGCCTTGAGGACAGGCGCTTTGAGTTATTCTTCCATGCCTCAGCAACCTTTTGGACGCGGAAGGGAGACAATGTGCAAGGAGCTTTTTCAAGTGCATCAGCCTCGCATCTCAAGAGATCAAATTCGCAGCCTTCATGATTAGTATGGGAGAATTTGCTCTAGCCCAGATGAGGTGATGGAGATTGCCACGGACTTCGACAAACAACTTTTTCAGCAAGAGGCAATCTTAGCCAGAGTACAACGATGTAGACAGCAGGTCTAGAATTGCATTCCGTCCCTTGTCACAGAGGAGATGGGACGCTCCCTCCTAGACCCCTTCACAGAGAAGGAGCTAGCTAAGGCCTTCAATGCACAGGATGGGCAGAAATACCCAAGAGAGGATGGTTTTTCTAAGGCCTTCTTCACTAGCTATTGGGAGGTGGTGAAGGACCCCCTACTATTGGCCTTTCAAGAGATTTTCAACTCAGGACGGATGCCAAGGAGTTTATCGGTAAGTCTTGTCAGTCTCCTCCCCAAGGGGAGAGATCAGTTGGAGTTGTCCCAGTGGAGACCGATCACCTTGTTCTCAATGGCCTATAAGGCCCTGAGCAAGATGATCGAGAGTCAACTCCGCCCCATGCTTCCAAACACCATTCATGACACCTAGACAGGTTTTGTCAAGGATAGGAGCATCCTAGACAATGTCTTCACTTTTCCCAAGGTGACCAAGTGGGCTCAACACAGTGGTCAGTGATTGGCAGTACTCCTGGATTCCGAGAAGGCATATGACAGGGTTGACTGGGACTTCTTAGAGGGCACCATGGCGAGACTGAGCTTCCCCCAAGCATGGATCTGTGGGGTTTCGGCACTTTACGAATCGGCCACTAGCAAGATTCTCATTGGTGGCAAGAGGGGGGAGAAATTTCAGCTAGAGAGATCTATCCGGCAAGGTTGCTCTCTTGCCCCATATCTGTTCCTACTCTTTGCGAAGGCGATATCCCACTTCCTCCACTCACGAGTCAGCGGGCTATGTGGCCTTCGACTTCCAATGAGGGAGGAGACTGAGCTGTTGGACTAAGAGTATGCAAATGATACCGCTCTTTAT
Source organism: Lygodium microphyllum (assembly GCF_053477565.2). Taxonomy (NCBI): domain Eukaryota; kingdom Viridiplantae; phylum Streptophyta; class Polypodiopsida; order Schizaeales; family Lygodiaceae; genus Lygodium; species Lygodium microphyllum. The sequence continues at coordinate 14,852,808 of NC_141148.1, read as the reverse complement.
GTAGAGGATGATTAGCTGATGTTGGAGAGAGTGAGACTAGCTCTGGAGGTATTTTGCACTGCAGCTGGAGCGAAAATCAATTGGCAAAAGTCCGTTGGTTTTCTTACAAATCCGAACTCTAGCACCGAGTGGGGTGTCCACTTGGGGTTCAGATGGGTGAGACCCTCTAATATCTAGGGTTCCAGATGGGACTCGACATCACTCCTACCCAGGAATTTCTTCCAATTCTTGACTCTATTAGGTGGAAATTGACCTATTGGAGCACTGTCCGCCTTTCTTTAGCGGGCCGAGCCCTAATGGTCAACCAGGTCCTCCTAGCAATAGCTTAGTACATCGCCTCTTGTTGGTGTTTCTCCTCGTCTTGTGAGGTTCAGCTTCGCCGCCTAGTGCAGAATTTTCTCTAGGTTGGCTCAGACTGTTCCATGGATTTCTTGGCCAAGGTGGTGTGGGCGAACCATCATCCGGCATCAGTCTGAGGGAGGGCTTGGGATCATCAACCCAGAGTTCCAAGCCTGGCTCTTTTGGACAAGCTAGTGGTTTGTGGTTTCACACCAGGTGGGCAAACCTAGAAGGTCCTTTTCAAGGAGGGTCTCCAAGAGTATAGACCGAGGCTTGGCGGTGGTTGGAAACCATCCTTGAGATGGATCTTCACGAATGCCCAAATCATACCAAGATCTCCCTTCCTCTACAGCTTACTTCGAGTGTAGCAAGGCCTTCGCAAGGCCCTAGTCCAGAGGCCCCCAAGATGTCAGGTGGTCTGAAACCCCCAAGTCAAAGATCGGAATGGGATACAGATAGGTGACCACTCCCACATCCAGTGGGCTGGCTAGGAGACTGGCCCTGCTCATACTATCACGACGTGGCAAGGTGTATAGAATGGCGGATCAAGAGGTGTTGCAACGAGCATTAGGATGTCAGGAGGAGCCGAGGTGAGGAGGAGGGAGATTGACTCAACGATCCCTCATGAGCGGTTAGACCCCCCGATCCAAGGGCCGGTGGAGCCTAGGAAGGTGTGGGCTGCTAGATTCTCACCGGCAGGTATCCCCTTACATGTGGCAGGTAGAGTGGGCGGTGTCCCCTACGGGACTTTTTTCACCGTGCAGAATGGGGAGCGTCTGGTTCTTGGCAGAGAGCAGCAGGATAATAAGATTGTTGTCCTTTCCTAGAGGAGGATTCGTGTGGTCGCCCACTGCGGTCGCCAAGAAGCCTCTGAGGTTCTTGAAGTACATAGCCAGGATTGGTAGACATGTACCAATGTAGGAGGACATGGATTGGACGCCTTTGCGTAACAGATACTAGGCGAAGCATAGCATCACAAATGCCTTCCATCGAACCTTCTAGTGTCGCCTGTGGAACAGCTAGAGGCCAAGGAGGGTATCGTATTTCATTTGGCTTTTGGCACATGAGAGTCTACCTATTGGGAGTTGGTTGGGCCAGATGCAGCAGGATGGAGGTTGTAAGCACTGCCCACAGCAGCTCTTGGAAGCTCCAAAGCACTGTCTTTGGTCTTGCAAGGTGGCACAGCTCGTGTGGAGAGGAGCGTGCCATATTCTCCGTCATATGGCACCCAGCCTTGGCTGTATCTCATGGGGGGCTTTTTGCTGGCAGGTAGTCAGCCAAGGCCGTCTTTGTATGAGGCTGAGATGCAAGACACGATCTTTCTCAGCAAGGTTGGGTCTTGCGCAATGGTCAGCTTGGAGGCTCTACCCAGCCGCCAAGTATTGGAACCCACAACAAAGCGCTCAAAGATATGAAAGATCATAGGGAGTCTTACACGATGGCACATTTGGAAGGCACGTTGTCAGGTGGTTTTTGGTAGGGAGTACCTTTCAATATATGCGACTTTGACAGAGCTGTGGACCTACATAATCCACTCCCTCCGCGACCGTTGGGACTAGGTGCAAGGCAAGTCTCGTACTCGTCAGGAGCTTCGTTTTCACTTTCTACTCACTCGGGGCGACCATGACCTGTTCCTCACGATGCAAGTGAGCAGCCCCAGATGGCGATCCCCCCCCCCCCCCCCCCCCCCTCTCCATGGCTTCTTGCCCCCATCTCCCCCAAACCACCTTGAGAGGCTTGTATACATGGTGGACTTCTGATTTGCATCACCTCCACATAGTCTGTTGAGCACGCACACTTCGTTGTAATAGCCTTCTGAGTAATATAATTAGCCACATTTTACTTGCAAAATGTGCTTCCTCTTTGCATAAAAGATAGGGTTCCGTACTAGCATGACAGCACTCTGACTATCACAATGGAGGACAAGGGTCTCGGTAACACCAAGCTCTCCCACCACATGTGAAAGCCATAAAGCTTCCTTGCATGCCTCAATGGCAGCCACGTACTCTTCCTCTATAATAGAAATGCAACGCACTTCTATAGCCTCAAAATCCAAGAAACTGCTCCCCTTGTGAAGGTGAATACATACCCAAAAGTAGCCTTTCTACAGTCAATAAGACCAGCATAGTCTGCATCCATAAAGCCAATGATAGATACATTCTACTTTCCAAAGCAGATGCACAAATCCATTATGCCCTTAAGACATCTCATGATACCTTTCACTGCTTTCCAATGCTTTCTACTAGGATATACCATGTACCTACTAACCACTCCCACCGCAAATGCTATGTCAAGTCGTGTAGCAACCATGGTATACATCAAGCTACCCACAGCTGAAGCATACGAAATCTTAGTCATTTCAACCTTTTCATCATTAGATGTAGGACTGTCCTCTGCACTGAGTTTCACATATGCAGGCAATGGTATGCCAATTGCTTTTTCTCCCTCCATATTAAAATGCTACAAATTCTTGGATACATATTCCTATTGTGATAGATAAAGAAACCTTTCAATCTATCCTGGAGTGTACGCATGCCAAGAATGTGATTTGCCTCACCAAGATCCTTCATGTCAAAACTGCTATGTAAGTTCTGCTTCAATGTGTCCAAAGCATGAACATCTCTACCACTAATCAACATATCATCCATATACAAAACCAACATTATGAGGCTACCAACTGCTATCTTCTTGGTATATAAGCAATGATCCACTTGACTCCTTTTGAATCCTTGAGATTGCATGAATGTATCAAACTTATGATATCATTCATATAGTGTCTGTTTCATCTCATTCAAGCTCTTGTTGAGTTTGCATACCATTTTCTCCTACCCCTTGGCCACAAAACCTTTTGGCTATTGCATATATATCTCCTCATGCAAATCACCATGTAAGAAAGTAACCTTTTCATCCATCTGTATGAGTTCCATATCCTCACATGCAACCAAGCCCAATATGGTTCGCAAAGTAGTCATCTTGACTACAGGAGAAAACATCTCGTCAAAAACAATCCCATGTTCCTACTTGTACCCCTTTGCAACAAGTCATGCTTTCTACTTTAGCGAGGAACCAAAAGTGACCTTCATTTTGTAAACCCATTTGCATAGCACGACTTTCTGCCCCTTTGGCAAATGCACCAAATCCCAAGTACCATTCTTCTTTAGAGATTCCATCTTTGACAACATAGCTTTTCTTGCTGTCCTCTTTGTTCATTGCTTTCTTGAAGCAAGTCGGTTCACCACAATCTATCAATATGACATAATCAGCAACATAATTTGCATCAGGAATGAACCTATCTGGCTATTTGTATTTCTGGTTGAACTACAGACCCAATGATCAGTGTTTGTTGGCCGTTCAGCCTACAAATCTGCACTAACAGCTTGTTGTTCAAATGGTTCAACATGCTGTCCTACCTGTTCCGGCTGTTCTAATGGCACATTTTCTTACAAAAGCTATGGCATATCAAGGGCCACTTCTTGCTAATCAATTTCAGCATTATTCCCCGCATTTATGGGGTCATTTACAGCAGGTATTTGTTGCTGTACAGCAGGCACTCTTTACTGTCCTACAAGTATTTCTTCTCGCAACACGACCCTTCTAACTTCCTCAGTCTTTTTGGGTTGTTTATGCATGTGATCTTCCCAGAAGATAATGTCATTGTTACATACAATTTTCCTTTTCTCGAGATCCCATAACCTATACGCCATTTCACCCTCATCACCATATCCTAGGAAAATGCATTTATAGAACTTCGGCTCCAATTTACTACAATGTTCATTGCGTATGTGCACAAATACCTCGCAGCCAAACACTCTCAAGTGTGCATACAAAGGTGGCTTGCCCAAACACACTTCTTGAGGGACTCTCCCCCCCAAAGACCTTTTGGGTGACCGATTGTTCTGAAGTCTATAGCTGTCATGACAACCTCTAGCCAAAATCCATGGGGTAACGCAGCATGCGACAACATGGTACGGACCTCCTCCTAAATAGTCCTATTCATACACTCTACAACACCGTTTTGGGGTAGGGCAGATTATAAGTGGCAGTGCGTTCCCTCTTTATCTCTTTGTTGTCACAAAAGGCTTGAAAGGCTTTTCACATATATTGCCCACCATTGTTAGAGCGAAGACACTTTAATGTCTTACTGGTCATATTTTCAACAAAGTGCCAAGAATTTTTTAAACTTATCTAATGCCTCATCTTTACAATGGATTGGATAGACCCATATTTTGTGTGTGGCATCATCAACAAATGTAATAAAATATTTCTTTCTCCCTAGAGACAACTCTGGCATCTCAGATACATCTGAATGTACCAACTCTAAGAGTGAAGATTTTAGCGAAAGAGACTTTTTATATGATGTTGAGCATGCTTACCAAATATGCAATGATCAAAATCAGCATACCTCAAACACGGCAAATAACCCAAACAAGAAAGCATTTTCATTCTAGTTTGACTCATGTGCCCCAACCGGCTATCCCACAAAGATAGCTTGGTTGCTCAATTATGGCGACAACATAGTCACGCACACTAGATACATGTAATGGATATAGAGTGTCACTCCTAAAGCTAGTAGCAACAATCTTAAATCTCCTACATATCTTCCATTCGCCATCCCTAAAAGTGGTGTGATAGCCTTCATCATCTAGCTACCCTATCCTTATCAAGCTCTTCTTGAGCTAGGGTATATGCCTCACATTATACAAGGTGAACATTGAATCAAGCTAAAAGGTCAACTACACATTGTCAATCCCTACAATGTCACGTGCATAGTTGTTCCCCCAAGTAGACAACACTATGTCTACCATCACTGTAGTTAGAAAGCTACTCAAGGTCTAGTGTCACATGGAATGAAGCATCTGAATCAAGAAGCCAAGAGTGCATGTCATCATCAAAATCTGCAATCAATGACTATGTGCTAAAGGAAGAAGCAAAGAGTACATCACTAACACTGTCACTCTCATGACTCATTACATGGATTTCCTCTATGTTAACACTTTTCTTTGCATGTTGGCTCTCCTTTTTTTCATCGCTATCATTAGTGCTTTTGCCCTTGCCCTTCTCTTTCTTTCACTTAAAGCAATCTCACTTGAAGTGCCCTTTCTTGCCACAATGATGGCACTCTACATTTTTTCCACAAGACTTACTGAGTGCTTTGTTTTCAAAATTACCCTTCTGCAGAGATTTGCCTCTAGAATGCAGTGCATCGAAAAACTTGCATATGGAATTGTTTTGTCTATTTAGCTCCTCCATAAGTAAAGAGCTCTCCACATCTAAATATAACAACATGGCATTGGAGTTACTCATTGTTGTTTCTAAAGGTGTCCAAGCTTTCAAGCAACATGCATAGCAAAAATGTTGCCTTGAACTCCTCATCAATGTTGAACTCCAAAGCAATCAGCTCGCTGAAAATAGAGTTAAACTCATTCAAATGTACGAAGGTCCATCAATTTTTTCAACCAATAAACCTTGCTTGCTACACTTTTTTAAGCAAGTCCTCAAGTCTTTGCCACATATCATAAGCAGATTTAATTTCTCAATCTTAAATAGCAAAGTGTCTGACACAAAAAGCTCTATAGTAGAGTGTGCAAGCTCATCTAGCTCATCCCACTCATCTTGATCCACGGATGTTCGTTTTATACATTTTGCCTTTACGGGCTTTACATGTTTCTTCTGCACCAAGACATTATAGCACTGCTTCTGCCATATAGCAAAGTTGTGTGCATCCTCAATCTTCTTAATGTGCAAAAGATTGTTGCTACCACTGTTGCCAACCATGATTCACAGCCTAAAAAATGACTCAAAAGTCAACAAATGTAAGCCCAACTGTCTAACAAGTGACCAAGGTACAAAAAAAGTACCAACCAGCAATGAAAAACCAAGTAATTGCAGAAATTTCAGATCTGCAAATCAATTTTCAGATTCACAAAATATGTGCTACAGCACACCACAAGTAATTGCATCTTGCCATGGGCTAATACATCAAATTGCATGAGAAAGCCCCAAAATTTAGCTGCAATTTTCGCTCCAAATTCATCATGGACACAAATTTGACTCACACGGTCAAAAGCCCCAAAATTTCTCTGCTCAAACTACTCAGATTGCATCAAGCATAACTCCTAAGTAGATTCCACAATCCAATTTTACTAAAATTTCGCAAAAGCCCCAAATTTTTCCACGGTCCAATGTGCTCAATTTGCATAAAAATTGTACTACAAATGCATGTCAAAAACGAATTTGACACAAATTTTGCAAATTTTGCGAAAGCCCCAAATTGCGCAGGGTCCAATGTGTCAAAATTTCACGAAATTATACTTGTCACAATGCAATTTCCACAAATATATGAAAAGCCCCAATTTCTGAGACCCGAAAGTGTGCAAATTTTACTCAGTCAAGAATCTCCGGAGTCCAAGTATACGTCACACGTCCCAACTTTTAGGAGTAAATGCATGCGCAATCTCTAAGATTTGTCAATCTATGCTTACACGCACGTGACAACCCGAAAATTTGCTAAAGGGCGAACTTTTGAAATAAACGTGATTTTTTGTCAAGAAAAAAAAACATGGACCTGTCTACGGCTGCTGCACGGGACCAATGCTTGACCTGCATTGACTTGCGCCGACCTAGGAACTGCCGCCGAAACTATTGCATGACTATCGGTCATCTCCACATGACCTGCACTAAACCTGCATCTAACTGCAAACACTGACCTACAACTGATTGTGACCTGCAACTTGCCTGTGACCTACGCCTAGTCTACGTGACCTGCAAACCGATCAGAACTAAAGTCAACATGTTTCTCTCTTTATGTGGGATGAGCTGCTACAGCTCAAGCGAACGTTGGGAAGTGCGCTCTGATACTAGTTTAAAGAGCCCGATGTGCAATGGAGATGCCATGGTCAACGATGGCAATGGCAAAGAGAGAGAGAGAAACGTTAGCAACAGTAGAAAGTAGAGACTACAAAGTGAGAGATGCACGATGTGTGGGTACAAAATAGAGTGTACCTCTTTTAGGTTTTAGAGATAGATATATGTAAAGTGCAAGTACTAAGGGTGCATTCACACCGTATACATATAAAAGGCATGGTGGCCCTTTATTCCCACCAAGTAGTAGCAGTTGGATCAGAAAAACATTGAGTAAACTCCATTGCTGAAATCATATATGCATTATTTTTTGTGATCTCGAATGATAAAAAGCCCTCACACAGAAATGACCATCAAGCTCCAAAGAGAATACATGATTTTTATAAACAATATACAAGGAGAAGTATTTTTCAAAGAACCGTGGCATGCCTAGAATGACATTGATATGATCGAGGCTCATAAGTCAAAAATCCATGATCTACTAGTACCCTTAGATTGAAGAATCCAAGTTTAGCATCATTCGATTCCAGTAATCCATTGAAGGGCCCTCCACATATTGAACATGATAAACTCATTTAGCAAGTGTCATGTGGAGTTGCAGTCTTTGCATCAAGCGAGAAGAAATAAAATTATGAGTAGAACCATTCTCAAATAAAACTATAGTGTCTTGGCCATTTATATGCCTTGTGACCTTTAAAAGATCAAGCAAGCCAAAAACAGTTTTATTAATAGAACTACTGTTGCTATTGCTAGCATTAGCAAAACACTCTTCAAATAAAATTTCAAGAGAAATACTTGGAGCCTCAAAAGCATGTATCGAAATCCTGAGAGTAGACTTAGTCTTTTTGTTATTGGGACACTCACAATCACCGCAAAAATGACCCGTTTGATAGCAAGCGAAACAACGATCCTTCAAGCAATCCTTGTCGTTGCAAGTGATCTTATGCTTGCCATCTTTTTTCTTATGTAACTTCGAAGTAGGTTGACAAGTTGCCGCCGGGATAGATGACTTCTTCGACTTAAAGATTAAGGCAGCTCCATGGAAAACCCTAGTCAATTGGCTGCCCCTACTTGCAGCCAAAGTATTATGAAAGTTCTTTGCATATCTATAGACGTTCTCGAGTGAGTAAAGAGGATTGCAAAGCAACTCATTTTGGTAGTCCGACAGCAATGCAAAACGATAACGCATGTAGAGCAGTGGTTAAGGATGGTCCAAGGCCTTTGTTTTATGCAATAAATCTTTGAATTTCTGAGAGTATCTATCCACGCTCTTCTTTCCCATATCAAGCTCAAATAATTTTTGAAAATTTTCAATCCAATCATCGGTCACAAAACGTTTTCAAAAAACGGATTGAAATTTTGCCCCAAGTCACCGGCTTAGGGCATAAGCCCGTCCACCAAGCATACGCCTTCCCTTGTAACACGATTTGTATCTACCCAATGCGTTGGACGTCATCTAATTGATACAAATTAAAATACACCGTCCACTTGACCAACCATGAATCGATGTTCACCTCATCACATTCCTTCTTTTCTCCTTTAAAGGGATCACATTGGAATTAAAGACACAACGTCCTCATGGACTCGGGCATAAATAGAAAATGGGAAGTGCGCACTTCGACTAATTGCCACTGCATTTCCTTCACTTGAGCTTACAGAATCTCCACAATGGACAAATCTCCTTGAAACTTGAAAGAAGAAGAAGCTTCGCGATGCTGCCTATACATGTGTTTGAGTTCGGGGGAAACTAGACGAGCATCCTCCATGTGCTAAGGTTCAATGGAAACAGGTGCATCAAAGAGAAACATTCCAAGAAAAATCATAGTATCAATAAGAGAAAGGAGTAGAGAGAAGGTAAGAAGTTTTGGAAAAATAAGAGACGTTGAAGCTTGGAGACCAAAGAGCACGAGAGAGGAGAGCAAATCGTAACAAAGACAGTCTGCAAAACTCGAAAAATTGTTTTGTATTTAATGCAAAACACTCTCTTTTTTTTTGTGGTTGGGGTAGGGGGGACAATAAGTTGGGGGGCACCTTATGGGGTTAGCTTCGATCTTAAAGAAGATGCCTTAAAGTCATTTGACTTTCAATCGATGCTTGACTTTAAAAAAAGATCGAAGAGAATATGAAGTCAAAAAAAAGACATACCACTTAATGAGAAGAACGCATCCATGATACAGAAGGACACGCCAATAGCTAAGAGCCTCACGGCTACCACGCAAGCCCATCACTCAAGCAAATCGTCCCCTCCCACTACCACGCAATCCTTTTTCAAAAGCACCCACGGTCCACATGTCAATGGAAAGTCTGACAAGTAATGAACAGTTCGTCAATTTGATGGACATCTTGTCCACCATCATCTGCTTCATCTTATTCATCCCCCTCCCTCGAGCTTCCACGTGCCTCCGCTTGCCTCTAATTCACCTTCTCTGACACGGAGCAAAGACAAGGAGCCACCAACCAACGCACACTCAACAAATTCTACCAAATACCAGCTACCCTCCCCACCACCGAGCCCCCACCAGCCCAACCGGCCTCCCGACCCCGGGGGACCACCTTAGAAATAGCCACAGCAAGAGGCAAAGCCCGGCGCCCACACCCCGCCGGCCCCATCCCCGCAGAAGACACATGTCGAAGATACAAGGGATACTACGCCGCCATCGGAGGGCTCTGCCCTGCGCTTTAGTCTCTCCATGTTAGACCGACCCAGGGGACATCCTAGGATGAACACTCCAGGAGCAGTTCCACACCGCACTGGGAGTACCTCTAGATTGTATCTAGTCTAGGTATCATTTTGTACCTACTCAATTTAGTTCAACGTAGCATAAATGTTAGCTTCACTAGGACTTTTGAAATCTCCCAAACATTTTGTATGCAACATTTTGGTCTCATAGGCCAACTTGGCTTGTTGTAGACGTTAATATAACTTTCTTTCTTCTTTCTTTCTCTCTCCACACACACACAACCTCTACAAACATTGATAGTAAATTTTACTACAAGCATAAAGATATTGGTGGTACACAATTTTATTATAATACTAGCGTAAACATTAAATGTTAATTCCGAATTGGCATTTACTATTACATTAATATTAAAAGTAATGCTAGTATTAGCATTAAATAAATTTTGCTGGTAAAGAAAATTTTATGCTTATCCAAGCTACAAGGTTTCAGCATCTAGCATTGGTCTGCCATAGCCCTAGAGTCGCAACTCCCCGAACTTTGATGATCAACTATCAAAAAAATCCTTATGAAAGCATAGCCCCAACACAAAACCCAAGCACGAGTACAAAACAAGAAATATACCTTGTTTTCGTACCCACCACCCACAACACGTCTCCCATACACACCCCTCCCGCCAACAGTGTCCCATACCACCCTTAACGAGATAAAGATGCACCTATCAAGCATGAACCATCATTTTCGTACCCACCACCCACAACACATGCCCATCATGCACACCCCTTGCACTAGCAGTGTCTCATGCCACCCTTAACAAGATAAAGGCATACCTATCAGGTGTATACCATCACGGTTCCACAAACAAACGCGATTTTGTGCACGTCATTGGATCTCATGTCCAATTGCAGGCTAACACTCTAATACCAATGAAACGTCCCCCTAGGATCCAACATACACACGAGACATGACCCAAGCCAAACTCATCATAAAAGGAATTGGACATCAAACTCACCTCCCAGCATAGAGCCAAATGGCCTAATCTCCAATCCTCATAGCTAGCAGTACTCTGTGTTACGATCACATTCCAAGGGTTCGCGTCCCATACAACCAGCCCACGCTATCCTGGTGTATGGATGGGTTAGTAAATGGGCCAAGAGTCTAAGAGTGGCGATCACACAATGAATGTGCATAATTGGGCCTTGAGTCCTATTAAAAGGACTCAACTACCCTAACGCCGAAGTGCCCTAGTGCATTCGCACTAGGTAACTTCATAACCACCATGACAAATGCTACTAGAGCGTCCATCCGAATGTCCACGAGCATAGTAGCAGACCTAGCTACCCATCTATCATACCTCTTGCTACATGCTAGCAACCATCTTTCCCTTGTTGGAAACCTGATTATAAAGTCGTACAAACCTTTGTACCAACACACTTAAATTCTTCAATAACATAGATTTTACATGTAGCATTAGAAGAGATTTGACAGCATACATGATACTGCCAAACACTAAAATCACAACACATGAGTTTCAAAAACTTTTCAAGATCAAGTTTTAGAAATCAATATAAAAGAGTACACTATGCCATGAATGATGATGCCAACAATATAGACTCGTACTACGTAATATAGACTCAAAAAAAAAAGTTTCCTTCACCATGGTTGTAGCTTGCTAGAAATAGAGAGGAATAGCAGCAAAAGGGGGGAAAACCAGCTCTAATGATTGTCGGCAGTGAAGGACAAATAGAAAGAGGGATAACTTGCTAGAAAGAACGAAAAATAGCTGCAAATCTGAGGGAAAACAGCTACAAATAGTGTGGACAGGCAAGGAAAAAGATTATGAAACTGAAGAATGAGGGATTTAGGGTTTAGGGGCTACACACAACAGTAGATCTACAATAGGAGAAGCAAATAGCACCTAAAGAGAGTGAGCAGCAAGGGGCTGAGAAGAATAGGTACAAACTACACATGCACCTTGTGAAGTGAAAAAGAGGCCCGAATTGGAGTAGACCCTACGTATCCCAAAACTGTTGGCTTGAAACATTTCTGTCCATTTCATGTTTCCACTTCGGACCTCCGGAATGATGTTTCAAGCAACTATGGGTGGCATCTTCTTGCTTCATTGTAACCAGTTTGGAGTCCTCCTATAGCTGTGTTTCCTATGGACATGCCCCTTCCAATAGTGCACAACCTCCAACCCCCAAATGGAGAGGTGTTATCTCTACCGTTGCTGAGATCTACGTTTATGCTGCTGATCACTCTACATTGCTTCCATCTTCATCAAACCAGCTCGCCTACATCACCGACATCTCCGAAGGATTGTGTTTTGCTCCTTCTATTGCTAACCTTCATCACTAGTCTCTTCTCCAAAATCTTTGACTAAGCATGATAATTATCCAAAAAATTACAGCCATGAGCACTTACAAGAACTGGAGACAAATTGAGGATTGAAGATAGGCAAACAAAACCTCCCCCCGAGCCCCATGCCGAGGAAGGAATGTATTTCTACTCAACCTAAGTCCCTAGGGAAAAGCTCAATTACAATCAACCTAAGAGTGAGTAGTATTTCTCACTCTCACAAGTTAAAAGATCTTGTAATGCATCACTTACTATGCAAAAAAAACAACAGATTTTGTTACAAAATAAAAGTAGAAAGACGGGAAATCGGCATTTATTCATTATTGATCAGTAATACATTGGTATGGGTTGCTTCTTATTCTTGAAATTAAAAAAGAGCTCGAAAAAGAGATGTCACAATGAATTTGGAGATATTCGATAATGATGAGTAGAGAATGAGGATGGAGATGGATGGAGCCAACTTTAGGGTACCTTCAACTATTGTACAAGAGCTTACAACCAAGAAAACTAATGTAGAATGAGGAGAAACGAGCTCTCATTATAGAAAGAAGGGAGAGTTAGTGTGACAAAAGAAAAGGATAGATGTGACAAGTGGTGGAAAGCTTGGAAGCTTGTGTGACAAGTGCCCTAACACTTGTCTCTTCTCTATGGCCTTCCATTTTGGACTAAGGATTGTCAAGAATAGAAGCAAAAAGTTTTAGAAAGCATTGCCAAAACACAAAACTTTCTATTTTCAAAATTGTATCCCCACTTTTTAGGACTATCATTATTATGCCAATCCAAGGCTCCTAAAATTTAGGAACCCTCCCAATATGGATATCATGCGAAAGATCTTTTTTAGCACATTAACAGAACCGTGCTAAAATCCTCATACGAGTTTTCTATGCAAAAATATGCAAATTTGAAGCTTGCAACCTACACATATACATCGTAGAAATATTTCGTGATCATACCATCTTGTTGATTGTAACTATCTATTTTGGCACATCTAGTCCACACTTCAAGGCATTAATCATTTCTCTGTGCGAGCCTAACCCTAATATGCTTGAGTTCCAATCACAAGTGCCCAATCGGGTCATATAGGTAAAAGTGTGTACTATCTTTTTTCTAGCCCACTGCATGTGCCCACCATAACCTGTGACCACTCATCAATGGCCAGCTCTAATGTACTTTATATATCTCATTAGAGGTAAGAAAACAAGTTCAAATGATTAAATGTGAACATTAATAGAAAAAATACAAACTTTGTATATATAGTGTTGTGATATATATCTTAACAAGTGTTGTTGCCTAATCAACGAGGACAATGCAATCATCTTCAAGCTCTAATCAATGATACCCATTCAACTTTGATCATCACAATATCAGTCCTAAAGATACGGCCACCCCAAGGCTCTCTCTCACTCCACTATATTAGCATTCAACATGATGCATTGAGCATTATTCATTACTTCATTCTTCTTTTGTGTTTTTGAGTTCTTTGCCATAGCATTTGTCATATATACCATGTTTCTCCCTACAAACCCCACCATTTCTCGAATTGGTATTTGAGCAAAGCTGCATAGAGGGCTAAACATCCTTGTTAGTGAAGACAAATAAAAGTTGCGAATACCGGCAACACTCAAATTCTAGATTCTTCCTCATTCCACTTCATCATTTGGGAGATACCATGATCTTATTCTTCCTCCCATCCTTCCTTTAAAGATTTGACAATTTGTGCCAAGGCTTCTCCAAAGGCACAAACACATGCAAGTGCACCTATCATGACAAGAATGGTCACTCCACCAAAGACTGTTGTCATCAATCTTTGCTTCCTACACCACCGAAGTATATGCATCCACCCCTAGCCTTCCTTGTGTTATCTCCCCATTATGGGCAACAAAGATGGTTGTGCATCAGTATGCACAAGGCAATAAGACACAAATGATATGCACTAAGCCCTTACAAGCAAAAGGAGGCTCTAAGACTTTTAAGAGATAATAAGTTCCCCTTCTTGGAGACTACCATGATGAGCTACAAAGGCTTCTTCCACGTAGCTTCTACGATCTTGGACTCCCCAATCCACTCCACCAATAGATGGAGGCTATTGGCTACCATCTTTTCAGCAAACCAATCCACCAAGAGACAAAAGTTGTTTGACTCCTATATTGGCCTAAAATACCACAACAACATAAGAATAACAATCTATACAGAAACCTACCCTAAATACTCATAATTCAGCAATAAATTTCCTCACTTAGAAAATGATAGAAAATAGCAAAGAATCTTGAAGAAAATGGTACAAAAATTCGAGTGACATTGTAAACAATAGAGGGAAAACAATGTCCTAAAAATATTGTAGTCTACATTCTTCCTAAATGAGGAAATGATAGAAAAAGGTATTCAATTTTTACGAAAATGGTATAGGATTTCAAGTCGCATCATAGACAACCAATAATAGTCATCGTCCTGAATATTACTATCACATATTTCCTGAATGAAGAAACCATAGTAAATGACATCAAATTTTCGAGAGACTGAGATAGACATTTATTGATGACCTCAACAACCCCAATAGGGTACCATCTTGAAGGATTTCGATTACATATCAAAGATAGATACAAAAAGATGCATACAAGGAGTTACCACCAAGACAATCACCCTTCACGTGATATTTAAGAATCGATTCATACATAGAAAACAAGGCATCTACATGCATACTAAAGTTAAGAGTGTAATTCGAGGCTCAACACTTACCCCACAGCCCAATGGATGCTTGCATGGTAGCCATGACGTGATAGAAAACAAGGCATCTACATGCATACTAAAGTTAAGAGTGTAATTCGAGGCTCAACACCTGCCCCACAGCCCAATGGATGCTTGCATGGTAGCCATGACGTGAACCCACATATCCCTTCATCCAAATTGAAATATAATGCAACCAATTCAAAGCAATATGCCATGGCTAGAAACCCATTAAATATAATGACATCCATAGAGCATCATAGAGAATGAAGATATAGAACCATGACTGAACAAGTAGATCACCACTCCACTGACAAGTAGTAGTTACATCAATCAAGAAAATTTTCAATGACGCTCCAACATCTGCATCATAAGAGATGAATGGCAATGTACCACACAACTTGAATCTCGAACAAGAAATTGCATTACTAAAGAAATATGCAAGATAATCCACCAAAACCTACAAAAGAAAACAATACATAACTACATCTGCATCTACATCATAATCTTCCATAACTTCATTTTGAATCATGTCATCTACAAAGCATTGCTTGGTATTGATCCAAACTGATAGAACATGTATTTGCTGACTTTCCAACCTATTTTTAGATTCTTGAAACTTTTCATCTTCAAGTTGTTGCTGTAATCATTGTTTTTGAGATTGTTGCAAAACTTTCTACTTTATATCCTGCATTTTAAAATACTGCAACACTTTCCATTACTATTGTACGAGCTCGACTTGTAGTTTCAAGAATTCACATTGCAAAATATCAGGTTTCTACATTCCATCTTATAAATTTGATACTACCACTAGACTTAAGCACTCCTATATTATTAAAATTTGATGGAGCCCTAAAAATTCATCCAAGAAGCTGTACATCTCATATCCCACAATATCATTGAAAAGAAAATTCATGAATAGGATTGAAAAAATGTCAGAAATTATTGCTACATTTAATTTTCGTTTTTGTATGATCAATTTGGCATCCTTCTTCAAGTTGGTTTAATGCTAAAATACCGTGGGATCAAAGCCTTTCATGTCAATATAATTCCATGCAAAATATGTCTTGAAATTCCTTACACAACTTTATGAGATCTTTCCTAAAATGCTCCTCAATATAAATTCCTTCCACTACGTGGATCCTTGAACTGGGCACTACTTGGAACCTTGAACTGGGGTACTAGGTCCCTATCCATGCTCCGTCATTTGGTTGGTAAGCAGAGTCTTCCAAGGAACGTGTTCCTAAAGGAAGTAGCAAAAGCGAGATGAGTGATTGAAGAGGACATCACATATAAGCTAGTTGTACAATGTTCCACCTTTGAGCCTAATTAGGCACCCGAGTCAAAAAACAAAAATATATGCTTACTTTGATGGGTTTAGCCTCTCCTTCCTCATTCAAATTAACCTCCTGTACTTCGCCACCCACTCTTTCAAAGCTTCTCATAGTGTGTTCACATCTTTGCTTAGTTTGAATAATAGCCTTCTGTCCTTCTTCATCATGCACATTTGAGCTGTCCATACACCGAGCTTCCTCAGTTTCCTAATTTTGATATTTCCCTTGCTATTTTGATTCAAGATTATTAGTTCCAAAATTCTGAAATAATTTATCTAGTTCATTCCATGAACTTTCCTAAACTCCAAATTGTTCGACTTGCACAAGGATCTTCAAGATGCTATCCTGACCAGTTTTGATCTACAAATTTAATAGTTTGTTGTTCAGGAACCTTATTTTCAGCCATAGTGGACTGCTCTTGGTACCCTTTAATAATGATGTCCACCTCTATTTCAAACACTAATACTATGGATAATTTTTTCTAAAGAAACAACTCCTCCTCATCAGCCTCTACTTCATCCACCAAACTAATTGTTTGTGCATACACATCCTCAAAAAATAACATCTTGACTTGGAACATGAGAAAATACTAATTGAGTATGCAAATCAGCAATTTCATTATCCTTCTCAAAAACAACTTCCTCAAGAGCATTAATAACCTCAAAACAATGTAAAACTTGGAATTTCATTACATTCTTGGCATGAGAAACCTCTTGTTGAAGCAAAGCTTTCTCTTTTTAAAGTCAATTGATAACAAATAAAGCTTCAACTGCTGCAATTTCTAATGCATTCCTTTCCTTTTCCAACTCTGGAGAAAGCTATTGCACCATCGCATTTGAAGATCAATTCATGGAGCATATCCCTTGTAAATATTCATCAAAACCACACAAATGGAATGATTTCTGTAAATCAACCTGAAAGTTTACAGCAGCATAAACTTGCTGAATTTTTTCATGCTGAACCGTATAATGACCTGAAATAATATTCAGCATGCTGAAAATGATGAATTTGGCACTACAGGTAATGGCATTTCAAGTAGTTGCAAAGCCTCTTCATTGAAATCTAGCTTCCTTGCTGATTATCCTTCTCAAAACCAATTAGAGAACCAAGAAAATCATCCATAATAGCAACTTCATTGAGAAAACCATTATCCTCATTATTTTCATCCATGACAACATCATCTTCTTGAACATATAACTGATCTTCTTGATCACCAAACTGATCCATTTCCTTAATGATAACTTCATTACTTCTTTCATCTTCAGTAAAACTGATTGAAGATTGATTATGACAATTTACAAGAAACCAAAATATGAAAAATACCTTTAAGTTGTTGATGCAAGGTATATGATGCTCCACTCTCCCATTGGTAAGCTCCTTTGTTGGGTTTGGGGCACTCAAGGATCCTTGGCTACTTTAGCTCTTGTCCTCTCTTACTCCCTCAACCTCAATCTTTGGCAAAACAATTGGTAAAGGATCACAATCATCATTATCACTTGAACTTGAGTCCAAATCTAAAACCAAAACATCTTCATATTTCTCCTTAATCTTCTCAACTGCTCTAAGCAATCTCTGAACATGCTTCAAACTTGAACAAGACTTAACTCTGGCCTTCATGGTCATCATGCCATTCATACGCATTATCAAGTACATTCTCAAAAGAACTCAGTGTTTTCCATGCTCTATCCATCCTTGAGCCTAAACCCTCCTTGCAAAAAAAAGCTTCTTGTGGATACCATTGAACCGCATACATAAATCAACCATACAAAAATACTTGCAAGCTTCTCTTCAACCACTGCCCTGAGTCTTCAGGTTGTAGGTCTTTCTCACAGCTTCATGCCTTCAAGAGCCCATCAATGATGAAGTACAAAGTTTTCAATCTATGATATTCAGGTTATTCCTGCAATTTCTCTAGTTCAAGTTACCTAAAAAACTCTTTTGCAAGTATTGCCTAAAAACTCCTATATTTACCAAATTTCTCTATCTGATCAGGTTGCACATTATTCCTATCATTTTTGCATGTCCTTAGACATTTCAGCACTTCAAGTTATTCCTAAAACTGTAGCTATTTAGGCTATTCTTGAAATTTTTGCATTTCAAGATACTTCTAAAAATCCTTTATTCTTTTCCCCAAAGCAAAGTGGACAACCCTCTGCTTCATCTTCTCCCTTTTCTTCTTCCTTTTTTGTAATCTTATCTTCTACATCTTCATATTCTTCATCATTAGCCTAAGGACTATTTCCTGTCAATCTATCCCCATCATTCCATTCTCTTGGAATTGCTCTTGATCTCCTCCTTCATTGGTGGGAATCCTTTTTGTTAGTCATCCTCTTCTTTTCCACAACATCTTGAATATCTTAATTGAAGAAAACTCCCAAAACTGCTTGAATTGTAGAAATCTGTCTACATGCATGTCTGCCTTGAAATACCCTAAATGTTTATCTACCTTGAAATGGCCTCAATGTCTATCCACCTTCAAACAACCCAAATGGGGCATTTTAATGTAGAGATGACCTAACAACCTCCACTTGTAGAACTGCACGAAAATGGCTGAAGATTCAAAAATAACTGAAATTCAAGAAACATCATAAAGCTTTGTTATGAAAAAAGAAACCATATCTCCTATGCCTTCATGGAAAAGAAGACCTTTCTCTCATCAGCAATTACATAACTACCATGAGTCTCTTGCAAGTTTCCTTCTTCTAGGCTTGATACCTAAATCATGAGTGTAATGTAACATGAACCAAGCAAGATCACCAAAGTGTATTAGCCTATCTTTCATGGAAAAGAAGACCTTTCTCTCATCAGCAATTACATAACTACCATGAGTCTCTTGCAAGTTTCCTTCTTCTAGGCTTGATACCTAAATCATGAGTGTAATGTAACATGAACCAAGCAAGATCACCAAAGTGTATTAGCCTATCTACCACAGCAACATAAGAATAATAGCCAATGCAAAAATATGCCCCAAATACTGATAATTCAGCAATAAATTTCCTAACTCAGAAAATGATAGAAAACAGCAAACAATCTTCAAGAAAATGGTACAAAAATTTAGGTTACATTGTAGATAATATAAAGAAAACGATGTTCTAAAAATATTGCAGTCTACATTTTTCCTAAATGAGAAAACGATGGAAAACAACATTCAATTTTCAAGAAACTGGTATAGGATTCTAGGTCACATCATAGAGACTCAAGAACAGTCAATACTGTCCTGGATATTATTGATCACATATTTCCTAAATGAAGAAACCATAGTAAACGACATCAAATTTTTAAGAGATAGAGATAGACATTTAGGTTGTAACACCAACAACCCCAATAGAGCACCCTAAAGGATTTTGATTACATATCAAAGATAAATCCGAAAAGATGCATACAAGGAGTTATAACCAAGACAATCACCCTTCACATGACATTCAAGGGCTATTTCATACATAGTAAATAAGGCATCTATATGCATACTAAGGTTAAGAGTGTAATTCGAGCCTCAACAACTCCTTCAACTTTACAGGCTGTTCCATTGCAAGACCATGGCTCTTTACCACCACCTTCAACTCTACAATCCACTCCACTAAGAGATAGCCTGTCATCCACTAGTAGCTCTACAAGGGCCCCACATTCCCACTCCTTTGTATGACTCCATAAGCATCAACTCCAATGAGGACATCAAGGAGATCATCTGTGATAACTCTCTCACACTTTTGGGCTCTCTTTCATCACACTCAAATACCTTCTTTGGCACTTTTGGAGCTCATTTGTTAGTCATCTGACACATCAAAGGTCATTATTGATGAGTTTTTAGATTCCCTATCTTCTTCAATGGGGAGTCTTCCTACACTGCAAGCTGCCCATTTGTCACAGATCTTGTCATCAGAAAGTTGTGTTTGTTATTGCCAAACATTCTCAAAAGCTGCCAACTACATTTCAAGATCCATCCAAGCATGATACTCTTTAGCTCATACTCTCTACCCCCATCCTTGAGACACAAGAGTTCAAGGTTTAGTATTCACCTTGTATAGTGTGCTTACTACATTAATCGTTGTATTTATCATTCTTCAGATTTATTCATCTTCTATGTTCATTATCTCTAAGTTACCCTAACCCTGACTATGCTTCTTTATGAGTCTGTGCATTTGTCGTACGATTGCGTTTATATTTTGTAGTCAAGCATTTCTTTATAGTGTACAGCATCTTCATTGAGCATTCATTAGATTTTGTTTATCATTAGTTGTACATTTGCATTTCTCTTTGTTTGCTCTAGCATTTCATTGCATTGTATAGTGGCGCTTTGAGGTAATAATTCATGAGTCATGAACTCACTTCTTCAGCCTTAACTTCTACACCTATAAGTCAAAAATGAAAGGCAGATGCTGAAAATTTGGGATTTTGGGAGGAGAATAACCATACAAAAGCTATGATTTAGCCAGTTATGCATTTGCTTAGGTCTATTGATGATATGTGGTCATGCATTGGAAAGATTTATGAGGTTATGCAATGCATGATTTAGCGATTGGAGGAGCTAGAGCCTAATACAAACAGATTGGAAGCTCTTAATTACCTATGCATTGAGAGATGAAATGCCTACTACTCCCCCAATTATATTTGTTTTAGATCCACAGTAGCAAGGAAGCATTTAAGTAAATGAAAAAGAGGTGCCATTTTGTTGAGGTGTATCTTGGAAACATTGGTTCTTAATCCAAGTTTTAACCTCGTTATAGATTGCATGTGAGAGACAATACAACTAGGTTTGCTCTTGATGTGCCCTTGCTGATAAAATTTTTTCCTGTGCATAACCTTGGAGATAAGGTTCAAAGCTAGGATTGGTTCCTAGTTCAGCTAAGCCTTAACAGTTCCTGGAACCCAAGTTTGCAGGGCAGGTTCAAACTTGTTGCCAGTCCTTGACATCTTAAACTGTAATTTAATTTCATACTCTCTTCCAAATCATTCTGCTGGCAGCAGCATAGCAAGATGATAAAGATTGGTACCTGTTCAGGCAAATGATCTGTCATATAGTGCAGCCACCCATGCCAGTCAGATGGTACAGTTGATGCATTGTAATTCTTTTTGTCAGCATAATCTACCCATCTATGTCTACCTACAAAAGCAACATAGGTAACCTCGACATAAGTCTACTCTAAATGGCAGTTCTACTTTTGGAAGGACCCAAGAAAAGCCTACATGTAGAGCATTACCAAATTGTGCAGTCAACTTTTCATAGTACTTGTTACCAAATTGGTCGACTCCTACCAGTCTTGATCCTTGGCTATGCAGCTTAGCCTCCCTGTCAGCAAAACTCATTAACAATCAACATTCTTCTTCAAAAGATTTATCATTCAGGCCCAGCTAAATGTAACTATCAACAGGGTGCAATCTACTCACATCAAGTTTCCGTCTCGAAGAATGTCCCTGCATAGCATAGATGGAATTAGCCCACTGAATGAGTAACTTGGTATAGTGGAAATTAAACTTTACACGGGTGAATGACCAGCAGATAATCATGTTTTGAACTTTTCAGCATGTGTAGAAGGTCAGTATGCAGATGGCCAGCTTTCAGGCCACTTAATTGAAGTTTTTTGGCAATTTAACAGATGAGCCTCTAGTTTATATACACGCGCACACACACACACAATCCATGAATTCAACATATTGCCTTCTCTCTCTCTCTCTCTCTCTCTCTCTCTCTCTCTCTCTCTCTCTCTTATTTCATGAAGATAATTAAGTAGTAAATATTTACATCAGACCATCAGGTCAGCAAAGAAAAAACAGACACAAATGAAAGTCTACCAAGACTCTGACACAGAAATATCACACAGAAAGGACAGCTAGTGTGGAGCAAACAATATCCAGCTAGGGAGCAGCAATGTCAAGAAGAACTAGATCAGCTGACACCATAGAGGAGATTTGCCATAACACTAAACCACGAACATGGGCCACATGACCATGGATGCCCGATACTGAATCAAAAATAAAGGCATTCCGAGTACGCCAAATATGCCACAGGGTTATCCATCTAAGGAAATGGAAGAGGCAGGAATAATCTGAATGCAAAGTAGACATAGTGTCAAAAGATGACGTACCAGTGAGACGCGAATGTGATACAAGGGAACAAGGGTGCCATAGCACAAGGAAGATGATGAAGAACCACAATGTCCTCTTGAAGGGGTGCGAGGGCAGTGGAGAAGCTGGAGAGAAGAGGTGACGGACTGAATGAATCAACCGTGAAGAATGAGTGACAAAGGCAACCTATAAATAGGCAAGAGACTATCTAGGGTGGTGCCTGAAGGGAGGGTGTAGCTATCTAGGGTGGCACCACACTGTGGGCGCCCAGTCCCTTTTTGGGGTTGTCCACTGTGAAACACAAAAACTCAAACACAAATAGAAGAAGGGAGAGAAGAACACAACTCTGAAGTGAATGAATACCGCAAATGAATGTAAGTGTGTACAGATACTCAAGGGCAGAGCAGTGTGTCAGAGAGTGAAGTCCACCGAAGATGGATCCAAAGTCTATGACAACCAGTCGAACTGTGAAGAGAGAGCAATCTGCAAAATGCTGACACCAGAGGTTGTTGGAGACAAAGATGACAGCTGCAGAAGGGTGTGGTGATGTCAGGCTGCTCCTGATGAGTGCAAACGCAAGCAAGAAGATGCCGCCAAATGGAGGAGGAGCAGCTACACTGTCGCCAGGCTAATGGAGACCCAAACATAGGCAACTAGAGGGTGTGGAGACTGACGCCTGGCTTATGAAGATCAAACGCAAGCACCAGCTGATGGTGGAGAGGCTGGTGATAGCAACTGGAGGCCAAACGCAGCCTGGAAGGAGATGCCAAACAGTGGACGATAGCTGGAAGAAGGTGCCACGGCACTGCAAGGCTAGAGGGGCTACCACGTGTGAGTTGACTAATGGCTGCAATCTGCAAAAACGAGATGAACTCAATGGAGAGTAGCATTACTACTAATAGAATGTTTGGGTCCTCCAAGTAGGGTTGTGTCTATGGCACACAGACATTGTCATAAGAATATGTATTTTTTGAAACCTCACTTAACATGTGGATTAATTTTTAATCACATGATTAAGTAAATGATGCACATGTGAGGTGCAACTGGGGTTAAAGTAAATTTACGAGCTCGGGACCCGAAGAAATCATGGGATGTCAAAGGTAAAAGTTACTATAAGTTATGCCGCACAGATACTTGGTGGTATCTGATGCCACTTGTTGGCCTAGGTCATCCATTTGACCATAAGTGTCAATTGGTGACACTAGAGAAGTGGCGTATAATGGTACCTAACGCCAATCTGATGGTCAAAGATGGCGCAGAGACACTCAAGAATGGAAGTTGCCTAGCCAATTTAATTATTGGCCAGCCAGATTGTTTTTTAGGGCACCAAAATAATTATTAGATTAATTTTCAGTATTTAAAGACTGAAAATTAATATTTAATTATGAAAAATGCTGAAAAATCATTTGGGAAGATTGCCACTTGTGAAAAATGCCCACGCAAGACTGAAAAACGTCTTTAGAGGCTCAAGAGAGGCATTTCTATAAATTCAGCTTGCAAGAGAGAGAGAGGAGAGGCTGTTGGCCTGATTTGCAGCCATTGGAGGACCTTCTCAGGTAGCCAGGGGCAAAAGAAGACCAATCAACAACAAGAGAGCATCTACAGGCTGTTGAGGCAGGGCAGCAACAATAAATGACTGATTTTCTTCAGTTCTTTGCATCTACATGCTGTTGTGGCAGGGCAGCAGTTGCACTTGACTGATTTTCAGTCATTCTTCGCGACAAAACTCTAAATTTTCTCTCTCTACATCTTTCCCTCTCATCTCCCAGCCATGTCAGCTATTTCTCTACTGTAAACCCTAATTTACAACAGAAATTATGGTTTAACAGTAGCCTTGGGAAGCGTGCCAGAAATTGAAAGCTCCAAGACTTAGATTCAACAAAACTAAAGGTGAATTTCAGCTGAATTCAGGTGGAGGACTAGCCAACCATTGAATTTGGGGCATTTCCATTGTCCATGAAGTGGGTGAAGGCCAATTGAGTGCCCGAATCAAAGGGCAAAATAGATTGAAGACTTGCGAGTCACTTTGGGACAGCAAGGGGAGTTGAAATACCAAAAGGGATTGGGAGAATCCTATTGTAAATCAACTTTTTCTTCAATAAAGCTAAAGAAATACCGAAAGGGGCGACAATTTTGGGGCCAATCGGGTGTACATTATCCAAGAACAGTAGGTAAATTTGTATTTTCAGATTTGCATTTATTGTAGGCTACTATAATTAAGTTGTAATTAGGGATTTACCACCCCATCCATGGAAGGAAGATTGGTTACATGGTTCCATCGCCAGGATACCATCAAATCCTTTGAATTGGTGGGCCCATGGTACTTGATTGCAACTTGGGACTATTGCATTATTGCTGAAATTGTTCTCAGCAGTGGATTACAGCAAGCATGTCTTCACATGGTGATAGGGGATCAAGTGGAGAGGATGCATCACTCCTTGGTCAATCACATGGTGAAGGGGGAAATGCAATGACTGATGTTGGGTATGGTTCTCAGCATGGACAGCATGCTGAAAATGTGGGAAATGACCCAAATGTTGGCACTTCAATGCATTAAGAGGCTGATGACTAGCAAGGGGCTAAAGAATTTGATGATAGCTTCAAGGATCAAATGCGTACAGCAGCAAATCTTTTTGCTGAATTGGCAAAGGATCCCTAGTTTACTCGATTCTTGAATGCCCCAAAGAAGAACAACAAAGGCAAAGAGAAGAAGACACCTTCTACAACTTCGGGACAGTGACAAGAACAGAAGGAAATGCCTAGGCCTTCTTTAGAAGAGCCCAAAATGCCTGATGAGCACAAACAGTTGGTATCCGTGGGGCAGCAAGTGCAAATGCATGGCCAAATTGGTAGTATCAATCCATAGGAACATGGGCAGCAAGGCAATTATGCGCATGCAAGCATGAGACAACAAGGATACTTTGGTGGTGGTATCATTTTTATGCTATGATTGGACAGGCACCGCATACGGCAATGTATGGCACAAATCCCTATAGTATACAGCAGCCAATGCATGGCTCACAATACCCAATGTATCTAGGTAATGCAAATGGAATGCTTAAACCCATGTATGGTAGCATAAGTATGATGCTTGGGGCACAAAGCGGGCCATGTGGATATGTATCGGCACCCCCAGGGACTGTTGAAGCATAAGGATTTGGTGTTGGTCATGTAGGTGCTTCAAATAGTGTTGGTTTTCATACAAATACAGCCAATGCACCCTTTTTGCAGCAGCCCATTTATGATAACTTGACTCCCATAGGTCTGTCGAAGGACTATGATGAAGGTGGCAAAAGTGTGAAGTTTGAGCCTTTCAGTGGTGCACAAGATAGGCTGAAAGCACTTGTTTTTATTCAGTAGTTTGATGCAACCTATTCTAGAGGCAACTTCACAGAGGCATCTAAGATACGCAAGGCAGCCACATTTTTTATAGGAAATGCATTGCAATGGTGGTCTACACTCCTTATTCATGGGAAGTCACCTACCACTTGGGTCCAGTTCAAGCAAATGTTTGCTTCAAATTGGTTAACAAGTACCTTTGAAGTAGACATTATGACAGCTTGGAATCACTTGAATTCCAAAGACTGCAAGAACTTGGATCAGTATAATAAGAACTTTTGGGATGCATTGTTGCCAGTTACTTCTTATCGCACAGTATCCCTCCATGAGCAAGTGGAGAAGTATATTTGTGGTTTGCCAAAGGAATCAAGGATTTTTGTATTAAGTCCATTGTTTCCAACATGTCTCAGCTTATAGAAAATGCTGCTACAGCCGACACATTGCTGCGTGTAAGGATGCAGGATTCCACGATGATGATGCCAAGTCACATGTCAAAGAGGCAAAGGTTGAGAAAAATGGTAAATCTAAAAATAAAGCTGAAAATCGGGGCAGATCTGAAAAATAGGGTTGAAAAGAGGAACACATCGCAGAGAAAGAGTGGGAAAAGTGATGCATTGTCACGTAAACCTCAGTTGTCGACTGTCAATATGGTTTATCACACTGAGTTGGATGCCATGAAAGAGCAATACATTGCTGATTCAAACTTTGCTAACGTTTATGATCAACTTTGCAATGGCCGAAGGCATGGACACTTTGTATAAGAGAGATTTCAGATGATGCATGGGCGACTGTGTGCCACAAAGCAATTAAGGCCTAGAGTTATCATTGAAAGTCATGCTCCTCCGTATGCAGGACATAGAGGTATTGATGCCACGCTCAAGGCAGTGGAGCATTTTTTATTGGCCAGCTTTGAGGTATGATGTAGAACAGTTTGTTAATACATACATCATATGCCAGAAGGTAAAGCATGATAGGCAAAAGATGCCGGGTTTGTTGCAGCCCTTGCCTATTCCAAATAGACCTTGGCAGAGCATTGCAATGGACTTTATTTTTGAGCTTCCTAAGATACCTACAAGGAATGATGGGATATGGACTATCATTTGCAGGTTTAGCAAACAAGCCCATTTCATTCCAGTGAGGAAGAAAATAAAGGTTGATCATATGGCACGATTGTTTTTACAGCACATCTTTAAGTATCATGGTATGCCAGATTCGATCATTAGTGATCAAGACCCCCGGATGACCAGTTTCTTTGAGAATATGGGTACCACGCTAAAATTATTATCATCCTTCCATCCATAGACAGATGGTCAATCTGAGGAAGCAAATTGCACAGATCTTTTGAGATGCTATGTTTTAAACCACAGGACACAATGGGAGCAGTACTTGCCCTTGGTTGAGTTTTATCACAACAACACAATGCATAGTTCTTCAGGCAAAGCTCCATTTGAGGTGGTAGAGGGTGGTAAGAAAGTACCCCCTATTTTGCACACAAAAGATACGATCTTTGAGTTTGATCGCTTTGTAGAAAGCATGGATGTAGCTTATCAAAATGTTAAGTATGCACTTCAAAGATCATAGGATAAGCAAAAGAGGGCAGCTGATCGCCACAGACGTGCTTTGCAATTTGCAGAGGGTGATTTTGTATTGTTGTGTTTAGAAAAGGCACAGCTAAAAAGTTGAAGGGCAAAGAGCGATTGTATCCAAAGCTGTCTATGAGATACTCTGGGCCATTTCAAGTGTTGGAGAGAATTGGTGATGCATGCTATAGGCTGAAATTGCCTCCACACTGGTGGATACACAATGCCTTTCATGTGAGCTTGCTTAGACCTTTTCATGGAAATGTGCCACATGATATATTTGCTGAAATTCAGCCAGAGGTTCAAGAGCTCGATGAAATACTGATACCAAAGCAGATTTTGAGACACAAACTGAGGAAGATCAAGAGTAAGGTTTCCAGAAGGTACTTGGTGAAGTTTCAGAATTATTCACCAATGGATGCCAAATGGATGGAGGAGGATGACTTGGCAAACCATCCTCACTTGTTGCAGCTTTACCTTGATACTTTCCAGTTAGAGCCGGACTTTAGTTTGGGCTCCGTTAGGTTCAACAGAGCAAAGATCCAGAGTATTACCTGATGCTTGTGAGGGAGCTAGCACCTCCGCTCCTCAGTTATGGACAGCTCTAGTATGTAGTGGATCTCGAATGTATTCAGCATGCATCCAAGGTACCGCATTGACAGTATGTTTGCCATGAGGTCACTACTTAGTAAACTAGTCACTATGTTTGGTATGCAGATCGGTATGGTTTTCACAACAGCTCTGAAACTGTACATTTGCATCCGTTATGCTTGGTGTGTAATCAGTTATGCTTGGAATGGCATTGGTTATGCTTGGTGTAGCATCATTTAATGATCATCAAGGGCTGATTATCGAATGTTGGTTTTCAGCGTATGATCATTAATATTCGGTGGTATTCAGCTCAGTTTTTAATCAACTTGAGAACCGTTTATGGTCATTTTTTGGATCAGCTTTGCATCAGTTTTTGCATTGATTGTTGGTCAGTTTTTCCGATGAGTTTGTGATCAGATTGGGGTCACATTTGCAACAGTTTCTGATCAGTTCTCAAATCAGAAAGTGATCAATTTATGATTAGATTATGCTCAGTTTTCAATGGTTTATATCTAGTTCCATGGACAATACCATATGTTATGATGCCATTGATGTTTTAACCATGGTTTATGCTTGGTTTTCGCTATACTATGGTTTGATTTTCCCGCATGAGTTGAGCTCATGAGAAATGGACATGTCACATGATAATCTGGCAATGTTTTTGAGATTCCTTGTGAGTCTTATGTTATGATATGTTAGTTGGTAATTTTCAGCATATGTTGGGCATATGGAATGGTTGAAAAACAGTGCGCAATGTTGTGTTGACTATAATGCCCTATGGAAAATTCCAGTGTAGTACTTTGCTTTTGATGCATTTGGTAATGCAATCAAGGACGATTGCAAGGATTTCAAAGGGGAGGGTTGTCATGAGAACATATATTTTTTGAAAACCTCACTTAACATGTGGATTAATTTTTAATCACATGATTAAGTAAATGATGCACATGTGAGGTGCAACTGGGGTTAAAGTAAATTTACGAGCCTGGGATCCGAAGAAATCATGAGATGTCAAAGACAAAAGTTACTATAAGTTATGCAGCATAGGTACTTGGTGATATCTCGTATCAGTTGTTGGCCTAGGTCATCCATTTGGCCATAAGTGTCAGTTGGTGACACTAGAGAAGTGGCGCTTAATGGTACCTAACACCAATCTGATGGTCAAAGATGGCACAGAGACACTCGGGAATGAAAGTTGCCTAGCCAACTTAATTATTGGCTAGTCACATTATTTTTCAGGGCACCAAAATAATTGTTAGATTAATTTTCAGTATTTAAAGTCTGAAAATTAATATTTAATTATAAAAAATGCTGAAAAAACCATTTGGGAAGGCTGTCACTTGTGAAAAATGCCCATGCAAGATTGAAAAACGTCTTTAGAGGCTGGAGAGAGGCATTTCTATAAATTCAACCTGCAAGAGAAAGGCAGGGGAGGCTGCTGGTCTGATTTGCAGCCATTGGAGGACCTTCTAAGGTAGCCAAGGGTAAAAGAAGACTAATTGACAACAAGAGACAGTATCTACAAGCTATTGAGGCAAGGCAGCAATAGTAAATGACTGATTTTCTTCAGTTCTTTGCATCTATATGCTGTTGTGGCAGGGCAACAGCTGCACTTAACTGATTTTCAGTCATTCTTCGCGACAAAACTCTAAATTTTCTCTCTCTACAGCTTTCCCTCTCATCTCCCAGCCATTTCACAGCCTTGCTCCGAAGATCTCAGCATTTGAACCCTTGGAGGTTGAGAAATTGCAAATTTCTCTGCTGTAAACCCTAATTTAGGGTAGAAATTAGGATTTAGCAACAGCCTTGGAAAGCATGCCAAAAATTGGAAGCTCCAAGACTTGGATTCAACAAGACTGAAGGCGAATTTCATCTGAATTCAGGTGGAGGACTAGACAGCCATTGAATTTGGGGCATTTCTATTGTCCATAAAGTGGGTGAAGGCCAATTGAGTGCCCGAATTAAGGGGCAAAATAGATTGAAGACTTGCGAGTCACTTTGGGACAACAAGGGGAGTTGAAATACCGAAAGGGATTGGGAGAATCCCATTGTAAATCAACTTTTTCTTCAATAAAGCTAAAGAAATACCGAAAGGAACGCCAATTTTGAGACCAATCGGGTGTGCATTGTCCAAGATCAGTAGGTAAATTTGTATTTTCAGATTTGCATTTATTGTTTGCTGCTATAATTAAGTTGTAATTAGGGGTTTACCACCCCATCCACGAAAGAAAGATTGGTTTCAAACACTCTCTAGGAATGCATTTCTATTTAAAGAACAAGTTTGATTCATTAATTAAGTACGTTTTGGGACTGTTTAAGTAAAGTTAATGCATTTTTAGCTCAAAAGATGATGTACCAGCGAGACAATAGGGTTTGCGGAGAGGAACACAAAGTCAACTCAGCAAACATGGAGAAGAGAAGAGAAGAGAGAAGAAACTCTGATAAATGGAATGATGAAGTTCTAAATCATGAAGTGAATGTGATACAAGGGAACAAGGGTGCCTAAGCACAACGAAGATGATGAAGACAGCCATGAACCACGAACTCCAATGTCTTCCTGAAGGGGTGTGAGAGCAGTGGAGAGGGTGGACAGAAGAGGTGACGGACTGAATGAATCAGCCGTGAAGAATGAGTGACAGAGACAACCTATAAATAGACAAGAGACTATCTAGGGTGGTGCCCAGAGGGAGGGCGCCGATTGTCTAGGATGCTGCCCCACTATGGGCGCCCAGCCCCTTTTTGGGACTGTCCATTGTGAAACCCTAAACCCAAAACACAACCCTAAACACAAAACTACGGGTGAAGGTTTTCTCAACACCCCCTCTTAGGCCCAAAAAAGAAAAACAAGAGAAGAGTGAGGTGGAGATATAAATACTACATGCTGAAGAATGCTCATACAGTAGGTGCCACTTGGACAATGTCCCTCGTGGGGAAATTGTTCACTTGCCCAAGTGCCCTATACAAAGATGATGAAAACATGCAATGCATAGGACGAATATTGGACTTTGTGCGGTGCCGAGAACCATAAGGATATGCCCGTACTCGATCTTGGGAGTTGGCTCCATGCTGACCAAGGGACGAACAAGATCCACCCTGTAATGTGCGAATACCACTTGAAAGGAGACCTTTGAAGATAGTCCGGAGACGGAATGAGCTATAGAACCCGAAACTCAACCTCGCAAGAGAAGCCACTACCTCCATGACTCCATGCTGGAAGGAATACGAAGGCCTAGCCGCCATTCAGAGTGTGAAGAACTTCATGGCATATAGGGTCTCTCTCTAAATCGGAAGGAGTAGAAGTAGCAGTCCCCCTCTCAAGCCAAAGAAGAATGAAGCCCCCTCTAAAGATCAAGTAAGAAAATCCCACTCTGAATCCTAGTCTGAGAGAGAAAGGGAATACAACCACTCATGGCTCATGGAATGCAAAGCATCTGATGATGAAGAAAGTACCGCCGGTCGTGCCATAGAAGGTATCTGGGGCTCGGAAGAAGAAGCCGGAAAGCACCCAAAAGTGGTCCCTTGAACTAGACTGGAAGAGGGTGAGAAAGAAGGAGGCGGAGGAGATGTGGGCTGTGGAAGCCACCGTACCCGAAAGTAGATGGGGGAAACCTCCACGCAGTGGAGTGGTCTCTAGGCAAACTTACCACCTTGTAAGGTCTTAGAGCCTCCGTGTGCTCGAAAGGACTTAGTGTGCGCCGGGTGCGGCTTATTGCCTTGAGCATAATACTCTGATAGCCAATGCAAAATGATCTTCGTGACTCAAGGCACAAGGAGTGCCTGGTGGAAGACACATATACTTCATAGGGGTGGGGAGCAAAGGTTGACGTCGATAGTCATCGGTAGAATGACCATTCTTGCCGCAATAGGAACACCCAGTAGAATGGTCATCTGTTGGGAAAGAAGCCATGGGTACCAGTGTGCCTTGCACAATGTGTGCCAAAAGGGGTATGAGGGCAATGGGGAAGGACTAATAGTGAGCTGCCCACTATAGGAGGGTGCTGCCAACACTATGAGGGTGTTGCCAACAGTATGAGTTCAGCCGCCAACAAGTGCATAAAGTGCCGCCAACTGTCAGATGAGCCACTAGCTGGCAGGGAGAAGCCGCCAGCTGCCAAGGAGGAGCTGCCAGCTGCAAATGCAGCATGCAGCAATGATGGAGGAGCCGCCGATTGCAAAATATCACCGCCAACGGTCAGGGAGGAGCCGCTAGCTGCCGCCAAGGGTGGGGAGAGCCAAAATGCACGGCAGACTCATGGACTAAGGGGGGAAGGTTGCTACCAGCTATCGCCTGGCTGAAACGCAGGCTGAGAAGGCAGGTAGAGGTGCTGACGGTGGCAGGGAAAGCTAAACGTAGCAAGGGGTAGGTGCTCGAATGCTGCCAGGTGCAGCAGAAGAGCTGCCAACAGTAAACATAGCAAAGGGGAGGTGGAGACAGCGGCAACAACCCTGAATGCAAGCTAGAAAACAACAAACGCAAGAGAGATCAGCCGCCAATTAGGATATTGATGCAGCGGAAGAAGAAGAGAAGTGGATGCCAAACCCACCACCGGTCTTTGCCTTCACTAGAGTGGAGAATCTTTGCCACTGTTTGAGCAGATCCAACTCTGATACCATGTCAAAAGATGGTGTACCAGCGAGACAATAGGGTTTGCAAGGAGGAACACATAGTGAACTCAGCAAACATGGAGAAGAGAAGAGAAGAGAGAAGAAACTCTCATGAATGGAATGATAAAGTTCTGAATCATGGAGTGAATGTGATACAAGGGAACAAGGGTGTCGTAGCACAAGGAAGATGATGAAGACAACCACAAACCACGAACCGCAATGTCCGCCTAAATGGGTGTAAGGGCAGTGGAGAGGCTGGAGAGAAGAGGTGACGGACTAAATGAATCAGCCATATTTAATGAGTGACAGAGGCAACCTATAAATAGGCAAGAGACTGTCTAGGGTGGCGCTCGAAGGGAGGGCGTCAGGTGTCTAGGGTGGCGTCACACTGTGGGAGCCCAGTCCCTTTTTGGGGCTATCCACTGTGAAACCCTAAACACAAAACTATGGGTGAAGGGATTCTCAACACATAAAGGTCATCTTTCCCATAATCCACAAATGAGCTGATATCCGATGTTGAGCCGCCAAGGACCACATACGGGAAACAAAACTCCAAATCTGTCAAGCAAGAGGGCAAGAGACAAAGAGATGAAGCAATGTCTCACCACATGTAGTGCAGAATACACAATGACGAGCAGAGATCTTGCGAGCACGCAACACACCCCCAGTTGGAAGACCCCCAAAATAAGCAACCTCCACATGAACACTGTACCCTAATACAAAACATTAGACTTCCAAAGTTGGATGAATCTTTCCTACCACTTCTTTTTGCTATCCCGAATACGCCATAATTTATTAGCCTTTCCATCTCTTGCCCTCCACCATTTGATGATATATCTGGTTAGCTAACCTTTCTCTCAAAATCATCAGGAAGCACAAACATCCAATCACACCAAGGAGACAATGGCTATAATGGAGGCAAAGAAGAGAACCTCAGAAGCCTATCTTGTATGGACGACCAAATGTCGTGATATCCTCGAGGCACCCGAAAGTGCTGACGAATACACCGGAAAGAATAAAGACGGGGCTGCCCAGGAATAACACCATCAAGGACTGTCTGCAACCCCAAACGAGCCATCCGATTAAACTTGTCTCATTGCAAATCTTTATCACGCCAATCCAACAACTTGGAGGTAGCCAGTACTTCTCCTTGCAATGAATTCTCCTCCTTACGAAAATCACGAGGGCGCCAAACTGCAAAACATAACATCTCCTGCCAAGATGCAATCAAATGAGAAAGGAAAAAAGAATAGGAGATCTTATTAGGCCTCGTGAAATTAAGCACATGCCACCAAGAAGCATGAATAACCATGGTACCATGAGAGATGCCAGTCCTTTCTATGAAAAAATTTTGCAATATCTGACCAGGGATAATTCTCTACACATAGTGACTGCAAAAGAGCTAGCCTCAAAGCAACCATATGCAAATTAACATCCAATAAAGCTGCTCCCCCCATCGTTTTAGGAGTAGTCACATGCTGCCAAGAAATCCACACCTGGCTCGAACGATTCCCTTTCTTTTTCCACAACATGAATCGGACAGGCTGAACCAATTCCAAAAGAGACTTGTTATTCCAAGAAAGCAATGGTAATAAAAACGAAATCATATTGATCATGATGCATTGAGCAACTTTAAGTCTCACATAAAGAGGCCAGCCTTCAGATTTCTAGTACATGCACCAATCATGAATACGGGATGACATCCAATCAAGCAAGGTACGGGGAGCTACATCCACACCAATAGGATAACCCAAGTGTTTAGTTATATTTCCCTTAGAAATCACAATTCCATGCCAGCCCAAGGCTTGCAAATCATTCTCCGTACAAGAGAGCAGTGTAGATTTCTAAGCATTGATATGAAGTCCCAATGCCATAGCAAAAAGATTCCACGCAGCCATTGCCTAGTTAACATAAGTGCAATCAGCCTTAAGAAACATTAAAAAATCATCTGCCAAAGATTACCAAGATAAGGCAATTTCATCTATGATACCTCCATTAAGTGCAATATGGGCCACAGCACCCTGACTAATGGTATCAACAAGAGAAATCATGCGAGGACCAAATCTCATGGTGGACATTAGCTACCGCAAAAAAGACCAGCTAACATTATCAAATGCCTTTTCAATATCAAGCTGAAGCATAACAACCTGCTGGCTTGAAGCTTTGGCATAATCCAACCCCAGTTGAACATTCAAAATATTGTGCATTATATCCCGACCCTTAATGAAACCGTATTGACATGGATGAACCAAGTACGGAAATACTTTCAGCAATCTATTGGGAATATTTTAGAGAAGATTTTATATAAAGAACCTATATAAAGATGTTGGAGAGGGAACCTTTGGCAATAATCGAATGACAGCAATCTTCGAATCTGAGGGCATCATACCAGAATTCCACACTTGCTGACACAGGCGAGTTAACGGGCCCTTAAGCTGCTCAACATTGGACTGAAAACAGCTCATAAGGAAGCCCATCCCAGCCAGGGCTTTTCTTTGGAGGCAAATGGGACAGCACATCTTCCACTTCATCCTCTGAAATGTCAACCTCCATCAAATCAACCCATTCTGGCTTAACTTGGTTACTAACCAAATCGCAAATGTATCCACGAGCAAAGTGAACAGCATCAGAAAGAATCTTCTGTGAACCCAACAATGATTTATAAAAGTCAACACACATCTGAATGATGGAAGTAGGATCAGTCACCATCACACCTTGCTCATTCATCAAACGCACAAAATTTTCCCGAGCGTATTTTTGGTGTAAACAAGCAAAGAATTGATGAGATTGAGAGTTATTATCATGTAAGGCTTCCGCTCTAGCCAGCAATTTGTATTTAGCATATTCCTCTTCTTGAAGAGATTGAACTCTGCATTTCAACCATTCAATCCATGTGAGCAAGTCATAAGTGGTATCCCCTGACCGACATTGAGACAACAAGTGGGCCAACAAAGATTGCACATGCTGCAATTCAGCTCATAAAGAAGAAGCATGCCGAATACCATACTGTCGGGATAATGCTCGTGCATTATCCCTAAAAACAGCCCATGCTTCCATTCCTCCAGCTAGAACCCTCGAGCTAAAAGAAGCAATCAATTACTAAATACATTCCAAAAACTGATTTTGTAGCAGAAAAGATTGGTTGAAACGAAGGGGCAAACGGGTAAGGAGGGCCTTAAAGGCATGAACACGTCTATGGGTCAATTCCAAAACCAAAGGATAGTGGTCTGACAAGACATATTGTCACTCCACCCACATATAAATGACTGTAAGAAGAAAAGAATCACTCTGACAAATGTAGATCCTATCAAGTCTAGCCTAGGTGTTTGGATGTTGAAGAGAACAATAAGTATATCCAAACTGTGAAGGATACATCCAGGACCACATGTTCTATTTCAAAGACACAACTGCCAAAGCATCCCAAGCTTGTCACTCTCAGGACCATCCATGACCAAGTGTGGTGAAGTCACCTAATCCACAGATACACAAGCATTAAAATCACCCATAACAAAGCCTTGAGAAGCCATGGCAAGGCAGTGCAAGTCATCCCAAAGCTAACGATGTTCCCGAGCAGTAGAAGGAGCATACACACCCACCAGCCACAAAACCTCTCCCTCATATAGGATTTCCAATATCAAAAATCTACCACAAGGTCCTAAGAAACCAAAGATGGTTGCAAGGAAGATCTAACGGCCAACATAACTCTAGATTTATGTGGAGCGTGACCACTAAAAAAGACTATATAATCCTTATACACATAAGAAGATCCTGCCAAAGCATGTTGTTTATGCTCCACAGCACAAAAAACGTCTCAATTTCCAGCTAACACGACTTTCCACAACCGATTCTGCTTACTGCCCAAAGAAATACCTTTAACATTCCATAAAGCAAGTCTCATGATAAATCACAAAAAAGAAAACTATTAAACCACCACTTTCCCTTTCCCTTTAACATCAATAGCTTTAGCTACCTAAAATCTCTCCATCTCACTTCGGATCACATCCACAAGATTTGCCCTCTGCAAACTAGCAATCGAAGCACAAGAAGGAAACTGTTGTTGCTAAGATCGAAAAACATCCCAAAAGGGGGCACAAGCCTCGCACGCGCATCAAAGCACAAAGCAAAATCAGAACCCCTTTTATCATCCATACCAACTGCAAGAACACATGAAGATTGAGGTTTCATATAAAACCCCTCTTTTTTTTTTCCGATAAAATGTTACTGATTATATTACTCAAAAAAACTGATTACAACGGGTTGCTCATGCTCAACAGACTAGCTGGAGCTGATTCAAAGTCACAAATACATCATGAATACAAGCCTCTCAAGGTGGTCTAGGGGGGATGGGGGCAAGAAGCCATGGAGGGGGGGTGTATTGCCATCTGCGGCTGCCTGGCTGCATCACGAAAAATAGGTCCTGGCCACCCCAAGTATGCATGAAATGACTACGGAGTTCATGACGAGTCCTAGACTCGCCCTGCACCTGATCCCAACGGCCGCGGCGGGAGTGGATGATGGAGGTTCAGAGCTTTGCTAAGGTCGCATGTGCTGAAAGTCTCTCTCCGCCGAAAGTCTCCTGACATCGCGTCTTCCAGATATGCCATCCAGTAAGACTCCCTATGATCTCC
This sequence comes from Lygodium microphyllum, assembly GCF_053477565.2. Lineage (NCBI taxonomy): Eukaryota > Viridiplantae > Streptophyta > Polypodiopsida > Schizaeales > Lygodiaceae > Lygodium > Lygodium microphyllum. Next base: position 14,815,711 of record NC_141148.1, on the reverse strand, counting down.
CATACCTCGAAGCGGTCTGTTGTGGGCTCCAGTACCTAGCGGATGGGTAGAGCCTCCAAACCGACCACTGTGCATGACCCTGCCTCAATAATGAATATCGTGTCCTGCATCCCGGCCTCATACAGAAGGTGATGGCCCTGGCTGACTGCCTGCTAGCAGAAAGCTCCCCATGAGATATATCCAAGGTTGGGTGCTATACGTCGAAGGATGCAACATGCTCCTCTCCACACGAGTTACGCCTCCTCACATGACCAAAGGCAGTGCTTTGGGGTTTCCAAAGGCTGTTGTGTGTAGCGCTTACAACCTCCCTCCTCCGTCTGGGCAAGCCAACTTCCCACCGCCAAGCCTCCATGTGCCACCAGCGATAAGAAATACGATACCCTCCTGGGCCTCCAGCTATCACATAGGTAGCGCCAAAAAGTCCGTCGAAACGGCTCCGTGATGCTCTACTCTACCCAGTGCTTGCTACATGACGGCGCCCTATCCATGTCCTGCATCAATAGGTGTCTGCCAATCCTACCATTGTACTCCAGGAACCTCGGTGGCTTCCTGGCGACTGCAATGGCCGGCCATAGCCACTCTCCTGGATCCCACTCCAGCTCATTAAGTAGTCTGCCCTCCCAAATCCAAAGGCACCACTCCTTGAGCTCCTTCCAGAAAACATAGGGGTCCAGTCGCCATGTCTTCCCCTGAAGATCCACCACCCAAATCCTCCTCCACGAAAGGGCAACTATCCCCTCATCTTGCTACCCTCTGTCAAGGGCCAAACGCCCCCCCCCCCCTGAACGGTGAAGAAAGTCCCCTCTGTGGAGCACCACCCACTCTACCTGCCACCTGTAGGGGGATGCCTACTGGTGAGAACCTAGCGGCCCATACCTCCCCAGGCTCTATCGGCACTCATATCGGAGGAGCAAGCCACTCCAGAGGTATTGCTACGTCTATCTTCCTTCGCCTCAACTCCACTCCTCTCTGGCAGTCCGATACTCGTTGCAGCACCTCCTCATCCACCATCCTGTACACCTCCTGCCATGTCCTAATGGTATGAGTCGGCCCAGCCTCCCAACCAACCCACTGGATGTGGAGGCGCTCACCAATCTGTGCCCCTTCCCGATCTTTGACCTGGGGGTTCCAAATCACCGGCTAACGGTCCATCTCCTCCTGGCAGCCTAGGGGGCTCTGGATTAGGGCCTTACGAAGGCCTTGCCACACACGGAGTAAGCTGCATAGGAAAGGTGATCTGGGCTGACGTGAAGATCCATCTTAGGGATGGCCTCCACTCACCGCCAAGCCTCGATCTACAATCCTGAAGACCCTCCTGCAATAGGACCTTCCAAGTCTACCCTCCCAGTGTGAGGCCGCGGACAACTAGCTTGCCCAAGAGGGCCATACTCTGAAACTCTAGGTCTATGATCCCGAGCCCTCCCTCTGACCAATGCCGTATGATGGTTGCCCATGCCACCTTGGCCCAAGAATCCCTAGAGCCGTCAAACCCAGACCAAAGGAAGTTCTACACTAGGTGGCGAAGCTACACTACGCAAGACAAGAAGCCTATGCACGAGGCGATGTACCAGGCCGTCGCTAGGAGGACCTGGTTAACCACCAAGGCTCGGCCAGCTAGTGAGAGGCGAGCCATGCTCCAGTAGGTCAACTTCCTCCGAATAGAATCAAGGACTCGAAGAAACTGCTCGGCGGGAGTGATGTCAAGTCCCACCTGGAATCCTAGGTACCGGACGGTCTGCCCTCTGCTCACCCATCTAAATCCAAGGTGGACACCCCACTCTGTGCTAGAGTCCCGGTCTGTGAGGAAACCAACCGACTTTCGCCAGTTGATTTTTGCTCCTGCTACTGAAAAGAACACCTCAAGAGTCAACCTCACTCTCTCCAACATCAAATCATCGTCCTCTATGTAGAGTATTGTATCGTCTGCATACTCTGAGTCTAGCAACTCAGTCTCCTCTTTCACTGGAAGTCGGAGGCCGTGTAATCCGCACACGAGACCTGAGAAAGTGAGCCATCGCCTCTACAAATAGTAGGAACAGGTACGGGACTAGGGGGCAGCCCTGCCAGACCGATCTCTCTAGCCGAAACTCCTCCCCGTGCCTACCACCTATGAGAACCCTACTGGTGGCCGATCTGTAAAGTGCGGAGACCCCGCGAATCCAAGCCTGGGGGAAACCCAAACTCGCCATGGTGTCCTCTAGGAAATCCCAGTCCACCCTATCATAAGCTTTCTCGAAATCCAAGAGAAGTACGGCTAGTCTCTACCCACTGTGTTGAGCCCACTCTGTCGCCTCAAAGAAGGTAAATACATTGTCCAGGATACTCCTATCCTGGACAAAGCCTATCTATGTGTCATGGATGATGTATGGCAGCACAAGGCATAGTCGCCTACCAATCATCTTTGCCAATGCCTTATAGGCCACTGACAATAAGGTGATCGGTCTCCACTAGGAAAGCTCCAATTGATCTCCCCCTTTGAGAAGAAGACTGATAAGGCCTGCCGAGAGGCTCCTTGGCATCTATCCTGAAGTGAAAATCTCCTGGAAGGCCATCAGTAGGGGGGCCTTCACCACTTCCCAGAAGGTAGTAAAGAAGGCCTTAGAGAGGCCATCCTCTCCTGTGCATTTCTGCCCGTCCTATGCATAGAAAGCCTCTTCTAGTTCCTTCTCTGTGAAGGGGGCTAGGAGGGAACGTCCTATCTCCTCTGTGACGAGGGACGGGATGTGATCCCAGACTTGTTGCCTACATCGCTGTCCTCTAGCTAAGGCTGTCTCCTGCTAGAAAAGGCAACCGTAGTAGTCAGTGGCAATCTCCATCACCTCGTCTAGGCTAGAACGAGTCTTCCCATACTGATCTCGAAGACTGTGTATCTGCTCTCCCGAGGTGCGAGACTGGTGCACTTGGAAAAACTCCCTGAACATCGTATCCCCCTTCCGCGTCCAAAAAGCTGCTGAGGTGAGGAAAGAGAACTCTAAGTGCCTATCCTCTAGGCCCGCAATGGCTGCTCACGCTCGCACCTCCTATGCGTGGAGCGTGGGATCCCTTAGTGCCTTCTACAGTAATCTCTGCGTGGCTGCAAAGTCCCGCCAGAGTGCTCTCTCCTCCTCCCAGCTCTACCGCCTGGCCTGTATGGCTGCCTCTTGGCAGATTCCGTTCGATTCGGCTAAGACCTCTGCAACCTCCTTTGTGATCTGGTCCCTCTTGCCCCACTCCCTAGTCTAAAGCTGCTCTATCTGTCTCGTCACCTCCTCCCTCCTATAGATCGAGTCAGGGATCCGACAGGATTGTGTATCTAGGGCAGATGTTGGGGAATCTAGTGTCAGGAGAACCGGGCAGACAACGTGGTGCCTGCAAACTACCCAATCTGGCCTCCACGAGAGCCTCCCCACTCTCCCACATAAAACCTGTCCAACCACTCCAACAAGACTCCACCTAGCCATCTATATCCCCAAGAGAAGTCCAGTGACCTCTCCCTCCTGTAGAAGGCAGGGTCTCTCCAAGCATCGCGTGCACCTCCTGCCAGTAGAAATACCTCCCATGCCTCCTGCTCCTCCCCAGCCATGCCCTTGTAGTTTCTGCCTCTGCTCTGTTGGTCCCCCAACACCTCCAGGTTGTTGAAGTCTCCTCCAACGATCCAAGAGTCCATCTCTGGGAGTCCATCCGCGATCTCCACCCAGAACCTGCTGCGTGCCCTAACCTCCGTAGGGGCATAGACATTGAAGACTCCCAGGCACGAGTCCCCAATGTCTAGTCTAATCCATAGAACCCTCCCTGCCGCTATCGTCCCGTGGTCTCATACACAGGCGGTGAGACTAGGGCCGATAGAGGTACATACGCCTTCACTCCTGCCGTGGGCACCTATGGTGTGCTCCCAGTAAGTGCGAGAGTTGCCCGGAAGAACCTTTCCTACCCGCTGGGTCTGGGTGGGCGTGAGCTTGTGCTCCTGTAGAAGTAGGATGTCAATCCGTTCGGCAAGGGCAGGCTACAGCTCCTGCTGAACAATCAACTTTCTAGAACCACGTGCCCCACTGTAGTGGAGACTTTTCACATTCCATGATGCAAGGCATAAGCTCATGGGGAAACATGTGATTGACCGAATAGGCATCTATTTGGTCTGGAAGCTGCTGATAAGAAGGAGAAACTATGAAGTATACAAGTGCGCTTTGCCGCAAGTCTGGATGGTGAACTCCAATCCCCCATGGTGGCCGTCGACCGGACCATAGGGGTAATAGATGCTCCAAGTGGTACTATCAATGCATCTATCAGCCATGTTGAGAGTCGTGACTCTGTACACTAGTAGAAACGTGCCGCCTATGCCAGGGGCCACTCGATCACATCCCGTAGAGCTCTCCATTGTGAAGGGACTCGAAAGATGATGCTCAAGTGCGGGACCTCAGCACTAGCCCACCAATTAATGTCCATCATGCAACCAGGCCACTGGTGTGCGAACAGTGCTAGTCCTTCATCTTCCATCCACTGGGAGATGTGGTCCTCCACCTGACTCTTTAACTCCTCCTCTATTTGTGTTGTCGTCCAAACCCCTGAGTGAGAGGACTGAAAGAAAAAGGCGTAGTTTGGTCCATCCGGTGGTGCTAGTAGATGGACCTTACCCCTCCTTGACTTACAAACCATAAAGATCCCCACCTCTAGAGGTAGTGGGAACTCTCCGCGCTCTACAACTCTCAGGTAGGACCATGGGCCACTGCGGAAGAACTCCTATAGCAACAGCTGTGCCTATCTCGGGAAAGTGTGACGGGTGGCAAGGGCAGATGAGCTGGTGGCTATGTGGAAGGGGAAGAATTGCTAGTGCGAGGAGCATGTAGGCGTGTGTGGCTCATCACCTCTTGTGGGAGAAGGTGGGGTGGTTCTGGGGGGGAATCACCAAAATCGGGGGCAGATCGGGGGGAATGCTCGACAGGGGAGGTGTTGAGGGGGAAGAAGATCGAGGGATGGTGGGATGGTTCGAGGTACATGGTAGGTGTTCGGGGGGGGAGGGGGGCCGCAGGGCGAGGCGGGGGAAAGAAAAAACATGGAAGGTGGGGGAGTGGGTGTGGGGGGTGTGGGGTCTCATGTGAGGTAGTCTGTGGCGTGGATGGTGGATGTGGAGGGTTGCGGCCCTGCTGGGTGGGGGGGGAGGGGCGCTGCGGAGTGCTCTATTGAGGGGGTGTCGCTCACCCTCCTACTCCCTGGTGTCGAGGTTGTGTCTGCAAAGTTGGCTACGGCCCCCCCTGCCGTCTCCCTCTCTGTTGTCTCTAGACCCGTGTGAAGCTGTCAGCATCCACCTGTGGACCTGTCGACATAGCCGCCTTGGCTCTGAAGCGCATACAGTTTGCCGCCTGATGCCCAAAGTCATGGCAACGCAGGCACTGCCCTAGTTGCCCGGTCACAGTGACTTGCTGCCTAAAGAAGTGACCTCATGCCTCTATCTCCAGAAACTTGGGTATACTATTTGTGTCTTTCACGACCACTCGTAACTTGGGGACTCCTGCAGCTATCGCAGCATCCACGAAGGAGACAGGAAGAACTGTGCCGAAGAGCCGACCAAAGTCCTCCACTAACTAGCGGTACTCAACCACCAGTCCAGGAAAAAGTAAAGTGACTGGGTGCCTGAGAAATCTGTTGTGGAGCTCAAATGACTCCACTGTGAAGCCGCTGTACCATGGAACCATGTGAATAACCCCCTTCGTGGAGGCATAGGGCGAGCACTCCACTAACTCCCAAGCTGCGTCCGCAGAGGTGAGATGAACCATGAAGATCCCACAACCCATGAGGACCGCCTCCACAATCTGCGCTGTGCCAATGCGCAACGTGGAGTGGAGCCAATCCCAAAGCTAGGCCCTGGCTGGAGAGTATCCTGCTATCTGACTGAAAATCGTTGTTTCTTTAAGCTCCAGCTATGTGGCGCAGACGGCCAAGAGTTGTTCCTCAGAGAAGACAATGCGCAGGGTATTTAACTGGGGGCACTCGCAGAATGCACCAGTGTCTAACCAGAGGTTTCCATTGTGCTTTCCTACTCAAAACCTACCAAACACACTGTTGTACTGCCGGAGAGAGGGGAGTTGCTGCAAATGGAGGGAGCAACCGGGGGGGGGGGGGGGGGGACGGGGGAGGCACGATGGCCAGTCAGCGGGGGGCAATTCGACAGGGCAAGGGAGCGAGGGCAGCGACGCGTTGGTAGGGAGCTGTTGTCTATGGCTAGACTACCTAAGGTGAGCTCCTTGATATTGAAGGTGACTTCTCCTATAAAACCCCTTACCTCTCTGCATTGAAAAGTCTAAGTGACAAGGTGCGGAGGTGGGTGGACACGAGTCGAATGAGAATCCTATCTAGCATTACGTCTAACCACAGTGACCCAAGAATCATCCTAAGGAGGCAAATTCCGACCAACCGAAAGTGATGCATGCTTAATACCAGCTTGGGAAACATTCTTCTTTCCATCCATGTTCATGCTGGACGAGAGGCAAAGGATCAGCTTCTGGCTACTGGGGATGATGGTCTTGCATATGCATGTCAGGATCCATAGAACACTGCAATACCTCAAGGCTTCTATCACCTTTTGAAATGAAATGGCCCAATTGGCCACATCTAAAACAGTGTCCAGCAAACGTGCCCCATTTCAGCTCATAAACCAACGTTTGCAACCCTGGAACCTCAAAACAAATTTTGGTCGGGCGAGGTTTCCCTATATCCCAAAGTATATAGGCCCTGTTTCTATTGCGGGAGGCCAACAAAGGCTCCACCAACACCTCACCAAGGGTTCTCAAAACGAAAGGAAGAAGTCGCCAAAGATGTGCAGGAAAATCAACCACCTCCACCCAAATTGGGCATGCCTGCCTAAGTACCTCCTGAAACTCAACCATAGGCGTCCATGGCACCATATGTACTAGCTAACCATCCATGAACAAAGGAATACGTTGCATAATATGAGCATGCACTTCCAAGGAACAAAAAAGGACCTCAAAGAACCCGCTCGGTCCATCATAAATCTCTTCAACGAGAGGGGCCTGCACTTGCCCTGAAGCAACATCTTGACACACCTCAACACTGACAAGCATAAACTGCAGCCAAGCACCAATCCTAGTAATCAAAGGAGTCCTTCCTGTAAAGTAAAAGATGGCTGCCCTCTCATGGAAAGCAGCAATCTGCTGTAAGACCAAGTCAGTTCCCATGTCAACAACCACATGATCCCCTTCCAGTAAAGAGCTTGCTTTACCCTCATTGGCGTGAACATAATCTGACATAAGATTGTTGGCAGTGGCTAGCATAAACTGAAGAGACCCATCAATTTGTGAGCATGAAGCATGAACATCTTGCTAAGGCAAATTCGGGGCACATAAAACCAGTTCATCAACCGACGATGTACGACGTTTACCCATCTCATCCCCATCCATCAATTGGCCAGAATCTTCAGCTGACAAGTCACCATCTAATTCTGCCAAATCTGTCATCCCCGTGCCCTATATGCTGGTCGAGAAAGGCCATATCAGTACCATTTGACACCTGCAGATCCACCATAACAGAACTTTATGCTGATTACAAGCTTTGTTCTCAACCCTGACTGGCTGTCTCAAATCTGAACGGAATCTATCTCCTTCTTCAGGCCCTGCATGTATACTGCACCTGTTATGCAATCAGACTGTGAAGGACTGCACTTGTGAAACTTGTGCAACAAGGCCCTCATGATGTGCTTTCAAGCCCTCTGCACAGGTTGTGATTCTGCAAACAGTCAGTTCTACAATCAAACAGGCTGTCACCTGTAGCAGGTCGACAGTCTACCCTCTCTCTCTCTCTCTCTCTCTCTCTCTCTCTCTCTCTCTCTCTCTCTCAGAGTCGCAGAGCAGGGTCATGCAGGAAGGAAGGTCGCACGACAGTTCGCACAGCAGGTCGATCGATCGTATGTTGACAGGTAGGCAAGGGCAGGGCTCAATGTCAAAAGCAGTGTAGAACGGACCCTGCGCTGGTCTGAGGGGAGAGACCATTGTTTTTCAAATGCCCTCCATCTCCTTCCCCAACAATGCTAAATTTTTAAAAATTATTTTCTTAAATTAATCTTAGCCCCCATCCCCCTCTAATTGCCATTGCTATCCCATCCCACCTTCCATTTACAAATTCTACACATTGCTGCAGGTGTAACCTTCCCACACTCACGACCCACACACAGAGCCTCCACCGGGGTGACACCTCGGAACAGCTGGTATGATGATGAGTGCCGTGAGACCAGAGCACGGCTACAGAGAGAGAGAGAGAGAGCACTAGGGTCCACTACCCATAGACAAGGACATATACTCTTTAGACGCCTCACACAGTGGAAGAAAAGAACATTCTTGGCCCAGCTAGAGCGAGACCTATATCAGTTATTCTTGAGCCAGGACTTTAGAGAGGCTTGGAGGCTTTTCAGAGAGTATTACCCGACCACACCTATTACGTCCACCGCTATATGGGAGGAGTATGCAGCTAGTCTTTATATTGTGGAGGGTCAGCCACCTCTTCCTGATCCACTTGAGCCTTGTCTAGAGATCACCACTTTCTTTACAGAAAGTAGGGTCTGAGAGGCCATTGACAGACTTGGCAGAGGAAAGGCACAAAATCATGATGGATTAGTAGCCCAACACTTGATCCATGCTAGAGATTTGGTGGCAAGATTCCTAGCTTACATGTTTAGCAAAGCCATGTGTGAAGGCCTACCAGAAAGCTAGAGCACGAACACTATTGTGCCTATCCTCAAGTCAGGGGACCCTACTCTACCCAAACTATCATGGTTGGCCATACATTGGCTAAGTTATACGCTTCCATCCTTGAGCATGAGTTAAGCAAGTGGGCCCATGGCCGACGGACCTACTGCTACTTTGTGGAGGGAAGGGCCCATGGCCGACGGACCTACTGCTACTTTGTGGACTTCCACAAAGCCTTTGACACAATATCGAGAGACATGCTAATAAATAGATTGCATGCCATGGGAGTACTGAAAGAGCTCAGTTGGGGTATTTTGGTACTGTATGAGAGAGTTGTGGGCAAAGTCCGGACACCTGAGGGCCTTTCAGCACCTATTTACTCCACCATTGGGGTGAAGCAGGGATGCCCCCTCTCTCCGACATTATGTGGCATGTACATTGATGGGATTGCTGAATACATTTCATAGGAAGGAGGTCGAAAAGCTCCACTAGCTGGCACTTGGATACCTCTCCTATTGTATGCAGATGACATTGTATTGATAGTTGACTCTCCAGAGAGTCTACAGAGACACTTGGATGCATTACAATCCTATACTTTGGACAATGGGCTTTCAATGAACCTCGGTAAAACCAAGGTGATGGTATTTAATACTACACCACAGTGGGTCAAGAGATCAACACCTTAATTCACATTTGGATTTGAGGAGCTGGAGTATGTGGATTCTTATACATACCTGGGAGTCTTCTCCACAAGGCCCACCTTTTCTATGCGAGAGGCAACGAACACTAGATTGACTCGCGGATACACAGCACTAGGTGGTTTGGAAAGGATATGCTCATAGGTGCGATTCCAAGAACCCCGCACCAAGCTATGGCTCTTCGATACACTGGTCACATCCACACTACTTTATGGAGTACAGATATGGGGGCCCAATCTTGACCACCGTAGCAGATCAAGGCACACTTATGACGAATGGAGGTCGATGGAGAAACCCCTAATGTCCATGATATCCAAGATGATCAGATGTAAGGCCTAAGTGCCACATGAGATCATTAGAGCCGAGCTAGCAGCTACACTGATTGTGGTAGAGGCCCTCACCTGATCAGTCACATACATACATAGCTTAGGGGACTTACCCAAACACAGATATGCACGGTTGGCCCTTGAATCCTCCAAGCAGCTTGCCAAAGAGAGTGATACTTCATGTTGGTATGCACAAATGTCGGCCTGGTTTGAGCTACATGGCTTTAGCATGGACAAGTTACCCCTCTTCCAGTACTCCCTTGATGCACCATCTCTTGATCTGAGTAAGTTAGAGATCCGCAAGATCATCGGGATGGATCTTACCCAGTTGGATATCAAGCGAACATGGTTGATCCCAGGTAGGCCTAAGCTAGGGACAAAGATGGCTTTCTACCGCGAGCATTTCCTTTGTCCTACAGATGATGGATTTATTGTTCGCCCGAGATACATGGACACCCACCTTTCCGATGGGATCAGATGTACTATTGGCCAGTTGCGTACCTCCTCACATCAACTAGAGATTGAGACTGGCAGATATAGATCCATCCCACCAGAGGAGCGCATATGCCAGATATGCCAATTAAAGCCAGAGACAGAGGAGTATTATATCTGCCGCTGCCCAACGGTATTATGAGATCCGTGGTTGTTTCCACTCTCTCTTTAGAGACGGATTTGGACCACTATCTAGAGTCATGGATTTTACCGATCAACGATGCCTTGGCCTCTTTCTGACATGTGCCTCAGGAGTACAGCTGCTCCAAGACATCGAGGCCCTTCACAGAGGCAGCTCACAAACTTCTTTGCAAAGGAGACTCAAAAGATTTCAAGACAGTTACAGCCACAGTCCACACGAGAGCCTCTCTCACCGTCACAGTCCACACACAGACAAGGAGTACTGATTGATCGAGCCATTCATCTTAGCTAATCCAAACGTCCTAGGCCTCAACATAGACACCAACGACACTTGCATAGGTATTTACAGGGGATTATTGCTCGGGCTAGAGCTAGGCCTCCATACCCACATGAGATTGTACCATTTGGAGCTCATTGTTACTAGATAGAGCTCTATGTTTTACACATAGCCCTAGTTAGTTTCCTTTCTTATTTTGCTTTGTGCTACATATTTTGCCCAGACAATTGTACCATCATACACATGATTGTAACTCATGGTCTCATAGGTCATTTTGGCCTTTTGTAGACGTTAATTTATCATTTCATCTCTCTCTCTCTCTCTCTCTCTCTCTCTCTCTCTCTCAAAAGAGTGAATAGATTACAATATCAATTCTCTTTCTCTCTTGCCTCCCTGATGTGTCCATACATATATTAAGACCCTTCCAAACACTTACTATGTGGGGTACTTTGCCTGGATTCTTATCCAAAGTATTTGTACTTTCATTTTATGATTATATTAGGAGCTATATTTAGGGGGGGTTGTAACCACTTACGCATGACCTCTTAAGTTAATCCTGAAAGCTATACCTATATATTTGGCCTCTGGTCATATGCCCAATGCCTTTGAGCCATGTTGCCTTTTGATTGGCCCCCGAGCCATGCACACATACCTATGAGCCATGCCTTACTTCAAGTCCCTCTGCTTTTCGGTAGACCATGTCATGATCTTCCTCACGATGCATCTCTCACTTTTGTATCTCCTTTCCAGAATCATTATGTAGGATTAGACACTACCTCTTCCAGGTAAGACATTCCCTTTTTTCTTTCTTGTATGTTTCGTGTCACAAGTTCAACCACCCACAATCCGAAGGAGGGAATAATTAGATTAATTTATCCTCATTTACAAGATTATTGTGTAAAAGTATGTATTTAAGTGTGAACACCTTTTATACCACTTAGCATTTAATAAGGGTCAAATGTGTAGGCGAATATCTCAGCCTGTATATTCAAGTCCTATCACTTGTACTTTTATCACAAACTATCATATCAATCTATTCAGCTTCTTGTGTACTTGCAAGGGCTCTCTCTCTCTCTCTCTCTCTCTCTCTCTCTCTCTCTCTCTCTCTCTCTCTCTCTCTCTCTCCCCCCATGGAGTTCTATCTGCCATAGCCTGCAAGTCACACACAACATTTAAGTACGTGTTGCACATGTGAAGTGCGACTGAGATTATTTCATATTTACAAGCCAAAGACCCAAGAAAATCAATGGATCTCAAAGGAAAAAGTTGTCTTAAGTAATGTTGCACAAATACTAGGTAGTGTCAGGTGCCAAAAATTGACCTAAGACATTTTATTAGCGATAAGTGATAGTTGGTGACACTAGGGATTTGGCATTTAAGGATACTTAATGCCAATCCTGAGGCTAAAGAAGACTCAAGAAAACTTGGGAGATGAATTGGCCTAGCCAATTTAATTGTCTCGTTGGTCAAACTAGTTTTTTGGCCACTAAAATAATCATTACATTAATTTTCAGAATTTTAAAGCTGAAAATTAATTTAATTGTGCAAATAATGCTGGAAAATGAGATTAGAAGATTGTCACTTACCAAAACATGCCCATGAGAGTGGGAAAGACATTTTTGAGGCTAGGGAAGAGAGAGAGAGAGAGTCATTCTAGCCTTGTGCAAGCTAAGAGAAACAAGCAACAGGCTGCCATAGCTGCTACAACAGTTGAGCTGCTACAACAGTTGACAGCCAGCTGAAGACCCTCCAAGAGCTAGTGACATGACCTGAAGAGAGTATAGCAATAGGTGACAGGAATTTGAGGGTTGTTTCAACCAAGCAAACATCATATTTGGTGTGTCCTATCAATGGAGACACCTTTCATGGCTATCTAGACAAGGCAGCAGTTGATTCTTTCCATTTTCTCGCAATGAAAGTTTAAATTCTCTCTCTATTCAACATTCTGTCTCATTCTCTAGTCATTTTCCAGTCTTGCTCCAAAGATCTCAGCATTCTAATCCCTAGAGGCTAAGAAATTTTATTTTTCTTTGCTGTAAACCCTAATTTATAGCAAAAATTAGGGTTTGACAGCAACCTTGAGAAGCGTGCCAAGAGATTGATACCTCAAGACTTTAATTTTCAGGGCTGAAAATTAATTTTTAGCAAGATTTAAGTGAGGGACCAACCAACATTCGAATTTGGGGCAAATTTCATTTCAAGTGGCTTTTGGATTATGAAGGAATCTAAAGGAATCTTATTTTCAAATTCAATTGCAATTAAAGATAAAGAAATACTAAAAGGAGCGCCAATTTTGGGCCAACAGGATATCCAATGTCCAAGATTGATTGGCAAATGTTTGTGATTCAGCATGTTATTAATTATTCCTTGATGTAATTGAGTTATAATCAGGTTATTACCACCCCTCTAGAGAAGGAAGACTCAATTCACCCCCAACAAATCAAGGGGTAATTTGATTTCGAAGCTTGTTGGTCATTTATGACAGCAAGCATAGCAGCCAAAAATGTTAGAAACGTTTAGAAACGAAACGTCAGAAACGTGTTTCATAAGTTTCTTTCAAGAAGGGGTAAAATAAGAAACGCGGGTTTTTTATATAGGGATTTTTAATAGTTTTGACTAGGGAAAGAGGTTCTAAACCTCTATGGAACTCTCTCTTAAACAAAGAATGGCTGATTGAGCTTGAGTGATAATAGAGTCAATTGAGAATAATAAATTATACGTTACATATCCATGATCCATTATTGACTTGTCACTTATGTCAAAGTTAGTCTTTGGACAAGCTATACTATGGTTAAGAACTCAAACATTATGATTCATAAATATCATACAAAGAAAATTGAAATTAACATGTAAATAGCCTATCTAGTATGGATTGAGTCAAGTTGCAACATTATGATTCTCATTTCAAAACAAAGTGACAAAATGTCAAAATCAAGAATGAGTCATAATATATCATAAATAACACATAAATGAGACTAAAGTCGTATAATATTCAAATCTCAATACAAGAATAGATACTAGATTGACAAAGTCCAATAACTAAACAAAATCACAAAAAAATCAGCCTTTCATCCAAAATCTTCAGTCCCTCACGAGTCATTACATATCATCATCATCATGTTTAACATTGCCCAATAGTTTTTGTCAAAAAAACCATGTTTTGGGTCCCAACTCACCAAAAAAATATAAAAAAATAAAACGCCCACGTTTTTTACTCTTAGAAACATTTCGTATTTTAAGAAACATTTCATAAGTTTCAAATTTAAAGAAACGCATTTCTTAGCTACTATGACAGCAAGAGACGCTTGGATTAGTGCAAGAGATTAAAGATATTATAAGCACGGCAAGTGCTCTTCGACAATGAGAAGATTACTCTCACAACTTACAAGAGAACTTGAAAGAGAAATGAAACTAGAACTTCATTGCGAGATAACTCAACTACAAGAGAACTTGATTACAATAGAATCCTCGCGAGAGCATGGCTTGATTACAAGACAAGATTCGATACTAGACTAGACTAGAACAAGACAAGAACTGAAAGAGGACTTACCTCGCAAGAGCCTCACAACTGGTGTTGGCAAGACTGAAGGGCTTGTAGCCCATGACTCCTATTTATACTATAGCCTAGGGAGATTAAGGGGAACACGTGTCATTACAGGAGGATGGCACATGGCATGGCATGGCATACATACAGATACATGGCATGCTGACATCAACGATGACATGACGATGATGAGTCTTCTAGAATGTTCTAGAACATTTTGGAATCTTCTAGAAACTCCATGGTTTTACCATCTTGCATACAAACCAAGGATTGTCGTTGTTGGAGTGTTCGCTACATTACCCCCCCTTCTAACACTAAGTTCCACAAGGAGCAATGGTGTGCTTTTGAATAGGCCTTGTCTTGGTTGGGTATTGAAGATGAAATTTGTTAACCTTAACAGAAGCTCTTTGAAGCTATACAACTAGTTGGCATGTTCATTCACTTGCATCATAGCCCTTCCCATGGACAAGATACTCTAATTTGCCTCTTGAAATTCTCGAATCCAAGATTTTGTCTATTTCATATTCTTGGTGATCTTCAATTATGATTGTAGGTGATGGCTTTGGTATTCTTCCAGGGATATTGGATGTATGACATGGCTCCAAGACTCAAACAAAGAATACAAGATGGATTTTCATGGACTAGGGAAGTTGAAGACTAGATGATTGGATTTACTTCAACAAGAATCTTGAAGGGCCCAAGTCATTGATAATCCAGTTTGTGAGAGAGGCGAGAAAAACATAGATCACATTAAAGAAACCAAATTTAATCTTCAATTTCGTATGATGGATGTTGTATGTGAAGCTTATCTACATTTCTCTTATATTTCTCTTGAGCTTGTTTGATTTGTGCTTGCAACTCTTTATGAATATCAAAGAGGTGTTGAGCTAAATTTGTAGCAATTGGATTCTTCTCCTATGATTTTACATGATTGTCTATCCTTTGGTGTTGACCATAATTAGCAAAGAATGGTGTAAATTGAGTGGAGGCATGGAAGAAATTATCATACGCAAACTCAACAAAGGGTAATAAATCACCCAATTTTTTCAATGTTAGTTGATTGTGCATCTAAGGTATTGCTCCAAGACTTGATTTACTATTTCTATTTGTACATCACTCTATGGGTGATTGGTTGAAGAAAGATTCGTTTGTACTCCCATAAGTTCAAAGAGGCTTCTCGAAAACCCAGATATAAACTAGGGACCATGATCATAGACAATATCATCAGGTAACCCATGGTGCCAATATAATTGTTCCACCAAAAGCCTTGTCTAATAAAGGTAAGCATTTGGCTAATATGCATAGCCCATTTATGCCAATGTTTAGTTCAAAGCTAAACCATCGATTACTCTCGAGCACAAGGGAGTCAAAATGCACTCTATGTCAAAATAACAAGTATGCTCTAATACCATGTCAAGATATGCGACGGTGCAGAGAGACAATAAGGTTTGCGGGGAGAAATAGTGTGTACGGCAAACACTAAGAGAGGAGAGAAACTCAAAAACACAAGGATATGGTGATGATGCACTAATCGAAGTAATTATTTACTACAAAGGGAAGGACAACTATCAAGGGAGTGAAGCAAAATCCTTTGATGCCATCACAGATGAAGAAGATGACTACCAATTGTCGAGGGAGCGAAGCACGGTTGTCAAACGCTAGGAAGAGAACCAAGCTGCAAAATGCAGCAATAGAACACCACAGTAGAACGCAGCAGTAGAACGCCACAATAGAACGTTGCAATAGAACACCGTAGTAGAACGTTGCAGTAAAGCGCGGAAGTAGGATGCCACAGTAGAATGTGGCAGCAGAATAATGCAATAGAACGCCAAGTAGAAATGGATGGAACCTGGAAGGTGGCCACGAACTGCAATGTCCTCCAATAGGGAGGTGAGCAATAGTGGCAAGGAGAGAGAAGGATGTTGGAATGACAAAAGAAAAGTGGTGAATGAATGAAAAGAGAGGTGAGAGTATGGAACGAATGAAGAGGAGGCCTATTTATTGGCCTAAACTGTCTAGAGTGGCGCACCACTATGTGGGCGCCCACTAATAAAAGTACCCAAAATGAGGGTACAAGTCCTGCTTGGGGCTATCAGTGCGACAACCCTAATTGAAGTGTAAAAACTAAAAGGTGGTTTCTTAGCACCCCCTCTCAAGCCCAAAAAGGGATAAAGAAAGAGAAGCAAAGAGAGGTATGAAGAAGATATAGAGAATCTCGGAGATCCAAGATTTCCACCTCAAAGGTAACCTGAAGTGAGGAATAGTAGACAGAATGAACTATAGAATCTAGCTCAACCTCAGAAGAGAAGCCACTTGCTCCATAACTCCATAAGATCAAGGTCATCAATAGGAGAAATGATTGAAGACAGCCATCCCCAAAGGGTAAATGGGGGGAAGAAACTTCATGACAACTAGGTACCCCCTCTGAAGATGGAGATGCAAGGGCCCCCTCTAAAGCCGAAGAAGAAGTAAGAGCCCTCTCTGAGAGCAAAAAGAGTATGCCTGCCTCTGAATCCCCCTCTGCAAGAGAGAGGGAATTTAAAAACTCATGAATCACAAACTCTGAATCATCTGATGACGAAGTGCCACCAGTCGTGCCTAAGAAGGTATCTAGGGTGGCAAAGATGTCGAAGAACTCCTAGAGATAGCCTCTCAAACCTGAGTAATCAAGGGCCGATAAAGGTAGGGCCAACACTGAGCCAAGGGAGGGCAACAGTTTATGTCTCTCAATGGAGTGGACTACAGAGCCGAAGTAATGGAAGAAGTTAGATAGCCACTATCTCTCGAAGGAGCGGATTGACAAGTAGACAATATCCAACAATCATTCTCTCTCGACAAAGTGGATTGCAGAACCATGGGTTGTCGAGGTGGCATTCTTAAAACCCTAGAAGAAGTAGAAACAACCTCCATAGCACAATCTGGCAGTCGTAAGGAGTTTGTGGTACCTGACAATCCTCATTTTGCTCGAGAGGACTTAGTACACATCACATGCATCTTATTGCCTTGAGCATAAAAATCTAAAAATCGGGGCAAAATAGACTCTATGGCCTAGAAGGGAGAGGTGGCACAACGAGTGCCTGGGGGTACACATTACTCCGACGGTGTAGGGAGCAAAGGTCCATGTCAACAAGCATCGGTGGGGGGGTCAGATGATGCCAAAAGAGAAGCACCCAGTGGTTTGTCCATCTGCCTATGGAGAAGACATAGCACTAGAGTGTCAACTTGTAAAAGGGTGGGAGGGAGAGGAAGAGAAGGTAATCTCTATCTCCTGGTGATGCAACAAAAATGAAGGGAGAAATCACTAGATGATGCCAGACCCACAACCTATCTTTGCTTTCTCTTATGAATGGGATCTCTAGCTCTCTAAGCTCCTACAATTTGATACTAGGTAAGAATAACATGTATGCTCTAATATCATGTCAAGATAATAGGTATACCTTGATATGCAACAATGCAAAGAGACAATCTGATACCACGTCAAAATAACAAGAATGCTCTAATACCATGTCAAGATAATAGGTATATTGTGATACCATGTCAAGATATGCAACAGTACAAAGAGACAATAGGGTTTGCGAGGAGAAACATAGAGTGTGTACAGCAAGCACAAAGAGAAGAGAAACTTAAAAACACAAAAGAACATGGTGATGATGTACTAAATCATGCTATGAGAATAAAAGTTGATATAGTGAAGCCAAAGCTCAAAAGATCATTGCACTGTCCTATCTAACACAGGCAACGGCACCTATGGGAAACCTGAACAATGAAGAGAGTAAAATGGAGTCCTCCAAACAATAGGCTATCAAAGTAATCATTGGAAGATGAAGGATAATTATCGAGGGAGAGATGTGCAATCCTCTAATACCGTCAAGGATGAAGGAGATGATAATAAGTTATCGAGGGAGCGAAGCACAGTACTCAAATGCCAAGAAGAGGTCCACGCTACAAAGCGCAACAGTAGAATGCCACAATAGAACACAGCATAGAACACGGTAGTAGAATGCCAAAATAAAAGGTAGTAGTAGAATACGGCAATAGAATGTGGCACTACAGCTGAAACCTGTCTACGACTCACATAAAGCAATAGTTCCTTCAATTAACAACTGGTCTTTTCACACGTACACACAAACAAAGACCTCACTCCCTCGCTCAACACTAGATTGGCCCCGAAGACTGGCGCCCCTCTCGATATTTCTTTATTAATTAAAAGATGGAAAGTTATAAAAAATGAAATGTTCCAAAATACATAACCTGTGAACAGTTGGTTTTCATCTTTTCTAAGTAAATCCCAGTTGCATAACGATAGTATAGCATAACCAGAACATCCCTTTCAAGAAAGCATTTTCTGTGACCATAACTCAATAGTTCATGTGCAGAATTGCAATCTGTATAACTTTGTATTTACTGTTCTTACTGTCCAGCATATCCAGAACAACATCCCTTTTGCCCTAGTATTATTCCAGCAGTAAAACTGTCCCACAAACAGCACTAAATCAGAGCTGAAAAACCATGTTCCTGTGTGGCATGGTTATCACTTTCTTTAGTTCCTTCAATGGAATCAACCCATCATACAGAGCATTTCCTTTGAGAATAGAGAGAGAGTTGACCAGAGGGAGCAAGCTCTACCTCCGTACATGAGTCAAAGACAAAGAAGTACTCTCCATAGCTGATGAACTTGCAGCAATCTGCCCTCAGCTCCTCAAAGCTACATTCTCAAATTTGCCCCTCATGCCTATTACGTTTTTTTTTAATGTTCTCTCTCTTTTTTGGGAATTTGTGCCACATGGCATACATGTAACAATTTTCCCGTTTAAACCTTCCAGTCTAAAATTCTCCATGATTAGTGCAAAATTTCACCACGGCATAGACCAGAGAATTAATCCTCTGCAAAAACAAAGATATTGATACGAACACATTCCGGGATCCAAAAATAGTAACTCCCTAAATTTTAGGGATGGTGACCCCTGCATTCCTCAAGTTGTTCTGAGCAACTTTTATCATTGCAACCACATCAAAAAGTGTAATGTGGCTCAATTAAGGTGACTTTTATTGCATAAGTATTCTTACATGTGCATCTTCTCTCTTGGCCAGACTCATTGTCCTGCACCATCTTCAGTGGCTAAGCACACAGTCCCAAACCACTAGCATTCTATTCTTCAGTGCCCATTCAATATGAAACTCGTCCTAAGGCTTAGACAAACCATTAGTCCAAATTGTCCCAATGGCTGCCTCTTCTGGCCATGCAAAGATCTCGGCTTAATCCAAGAGAGCTCTGGGGGTAAAAAGCAACAACAACTAAAGAAAAGAAAAATAAAAAATATTTATATAAGTAAATAAGGAAAGCAACTGCAAAAACTATCACCACCTAGTGACGAGCACTGCAATAAAACGCTACAGTGGAATGCGGTAGTAGAATACCACAGTAACACGCCAAGTAGAGATGGATGGAAGGTGGAAGGTGGCCACTAACTCCAATATTCTTTACTAGGGGTGTGAGCAACAATATAGCAAGGAGAGAGAAGGATGTCAGAATGGCGAAAGAATAGTGGTGAATAAATAAAAAGAGAGGTGAGAGTATGGAATAAATAAAAAGGTTGCCTATTTAGAGACGTCAGCTATCTAGGATGACTCACTGATAAAAGTGCCCTAAATGAGGACGCAAGCCCTTTTGGGGACTATTAGTGCAAAACCCTAACTTAAGTGTGAAAACTGAAAAAGTCGTTTCAAAACACTATCTAGTCGACTTCTTGCTTGATATTCAAGAAATGTTACAAATTGCCAAGAAAAGTATTAAAATAGTCCACGATTATACTATGTTTTATGCTAGCCACAGTCATACTTCTCGAGAGCTCCAAGAGGATATATAGATTTATCTTAAAGTTCTAAAAGACTCCTATTCAACAACTACCAATAAGTGCTACAAGTTACCTTCAAGGTATTCTAGACCTTTTCAAATTCCTAAGAATATTAGTAACATGTATGTCCTGAGGACATGTATTTTTGAAACCTCACTTAACATGTGGATCAATTTTTAATCACATGATTAAGTAAATGTTGCACATATGAGGTGCAACTGGGGTTAGAGAAAATTTATGAGCCCGAGACCCGAGAAAATCACAGGATGTCAAAGGCAAAAGTTGCTATAAGTTATGTTGCATAGGTACTTGGTGATACCTGGTATCAATTGTTGGCCTAGGTTATTCATTTGGCCATAAGTGTCAGTTGGTGACACTAGAGATGTGGTGTTTAATGGTACCTAACGCCGATCTAATGGTCAAAGATGGCACAAAGAGACTCGAGAGTGGAAGATGCCTAGCCAATTTAATTATTGGCCAGTCAAATTATTTTTCTGGGCACCGAAATAATTATTAGATTAATTTTCAGTAAAAATTTAAAGGCTAAAAATTAATATTTAATTATGGATAATATTAAAAAACCAATTTGAAAAGGCTACCACTTGGCAAACTTGCCTATACATGCTAGTAAAAGGGTAAAGAAGAGGAAAAATGAGATCATTCTTGCTGTAGCAAATGTGGGAGAGCTATGAGCAGCCATGGCCAGCCTATTTTCAGCCATTGGAACTAGCCATGAGTGAGTGAGCTTTGAGGAGGCAATTGCAGACTCGAACCCTCCATAGCTAGGCAAGTGCATCCAGGTACAAGGTGACAACTAATTTGGGATGTCTCAACTATAGGCGACAGCATTTAATGTTGTTGTGGCAGGGCAACAATTGCATTTGACTGATTTTCAGTCATTCTTCGCGACAAAACTCTAAATTTTCTCTCTCTACAGCTTTCTCTCTCATCTACAAGGTGACCCCACATAACTTCCTAAGGAACCTGCCACATAATGGGTTCTCCCTTTTGAATCATATTCTTGGCGGCTCTTAGGTTATGAGCAATATGCCATCCAATCACTTTACAGATTGCAAATGCTTGAAAAAGCTCTATCGACAATTGTTGAGGTAATCTGCAATGGTGCAACAAAGGGGATGGACCCACCACAATAACAGAATGACGTCAAATAATCGACCCACTTTCCTAGCAAATTCTCGCAGATCGACCCTCTTTACCTTCAATTAATTTGAAAAATGATTTATAAGGCCTATTATTTACATCTTTCATGGGCTGCCTGCATATACCATTATTAATGAGGGCATCCACAGCCTCTCCACAGCTGACCAGGAAATGGGAATAGGGAACAGGAACAGAGAGGACCATGAATTGCCATTCCATGTAACTATGTAGTCACATGCAATAGGCATGAAAAGGAACTGGGAACAGGGAACGGGGACAGGGGACCCAAAAATGGCCATTCCTCCTCACCCTCTTTTGCTGCCAGCAGGCTGTTGGTGGCACCACTCAGCCGTCCAAGACCTTCAGGCCGCTGCATTTTCACTGCAGGCTGCCACCAGGCCTCTCCTACACCTGTTACTGCTGTCGCCTGCTCTCCTGCTCTTCTGGTGGTTGCATTTTCATCTCCAGTACTCTTCTAGGGCTGCATTTTAGTTTCCAGCTACCATCCCACCTGTCAGAGATTGTCACCAGGCAGTGCATTGCTGTTTCAGTCAATCTCAGCCCCAACATAACAGTGATTTGACATCCAGCTCATGTCATTTCAACTGACCCTTTGCATCAGACTTCTTCATCGACATTGTTGGTTGCTGCACTCACTATCAATTCTCAGAGGATGACATTCTCTACCTCCCCCTCAGCCCATTCCCATGAGAGAGGCTGCTGGGCAGCCTCCACTCCTTGAACTCCCTCAGTTGTATCTCTTCCCTACATCATTAGTTCATAGCAACATTCATCCTTGGGCATCCAGAGAAGTGTTAATACACTCTCAGTGTTTTCTCTGCAAACCTTAGCCTATCTTCACAAATTGGTATATCCAGGTCTCTTCTTGTTAAGACTTGAGAGTTGACTCCATATTCACAACTCTGAGATACAATTTTGCATAGGCTTTAGAACTAGCAAGAGTCCTTGCTGGTTGTAGTCATGTAGCACATAACCAGGATTCGATGACATGATTCTGATGCAGAGGCAAGCTGTAGTCTTCTTTTTCCAGAATCAGACTGCAGAGATGTGTGATGTGACCAATCAGAATGCTGCTCAGTGCTGCATCTGGTTGTGAATGATTCAATTTTAACCCTTTTCATTGACAGATGCAAGGTCCCACAAATCTTGAGCAATGCCCCACTCCAACTTGTGTGACAGTTGTGCTCATGCAGTTGCCTCTGCCCCAGCTTGCATGGCCTTGATATGTTTGATTTCCTTACACAACTTTGGCAACTGTTGTCAGTGACCCACTATAGTAGGGTGGCTAGTTCCTAGCTGCATTCAAGCATCAATCAGATTAGCTCAACCTTGCTTCAATTCAGGCAGGAGCTTCCAGCCCTTAATCTGCAATTCCACTGTATTCCTTTGTCGCTGTGCTCACCTCAGCTAAAGTCCCTTTTTCCCTGAGCAGACTAGCACCACCACTTCTGTTGGTGGCCAACTATAGTGGTGAGTATACTCTCCCATTGGAGCAGGTGCCCAAGCCACTGGTCAGGTATGTTCCAAGTACATAGCCAATGGACTGTATTGCAGCAAGTCCCAGTGTTAACTGTTTTTTTCTTTTTGAATTGGACCCGCATATCCTATATGACAAATTCCTTGAAGATTATATCTTGAAGAACCTAATTTTGCTGCACCATCACAATGTTGATTCCGACGTTCAGAGCGATTATTGCTTACGCAAAGCCCTGCAATGCCCAGGATATTTGAACCTAGCAATGCAAATGGCCATAACCAACACGGAATGTCCCTTAGATGACGCCATACTTATAACTTCCCACTCTGATTTCGACGCCCCATAATGCGCACATGAGCTGTCATGTAGGCATTCTCCTGAGGCAGAATGATATGACTTCATTTGACCGAGACAGATCCAAAGTTTAACCATCTCGCTGTGCGGGCTCTCGCACTATTGGCCTTTTTTCTTTTTTTAAGTAATAACGTGTAGACATCATTCATACGAGGAGATCGCTGGTCGATCCATCGAAATCTTAAATGTGGAGCAAGATCCTCTCGATAACAGGGTGCTTGAATTCACAGAAAAAATGAGTGCCAAGGATTGAGAAGGAACGATGAACACTTACAGCATTCCTTTGGGGGAGATTTCGCGCAGGGCACACAACTTGCTCTTCACTGTGTTGAAGGCGGTGCGCACAAACTCCATTAGCGTTACACCACCAACAGCGAGGAAAGTCTCAATCCATCCAGTTCCTACAGTTTATAATAAGAAGCGCGCGTCACAATTATTGCCCTTCCGAGTCTTTTTCCCCATTGGTTTTTCTCTCTTCTCCGAACTTCCAAGGTTTGCATACATGTGCTGAAAATTTGCATTAAAAAAGCTAGCATAAGGGTCCGCCACATCTATGTGAATAGGCCAGTCCCACTTTGTGATGACCATGTGGACAAGCTATGACGCATAAGCGTGTGCCAATATCAATACGAATATTCCCAACATTGTCGTGACCACATGGACAAGCCATGAACTTTGTGCATACATAACTTTGTTTTAACATGATCAAATGATAGATTAAAGTTCAACATATGCAAAGGGGCAATAATGTGGTTTATCCTTTAGTCAAAAACTCAATGTTGAGTTATCAATTAGAGCCCTTAATTAAGCATAACTACCACAAAAGAGAATGGTACACATTGCTAAAAGATTATGGATTGACAAGGAATTCTTGTATCCGTGAGGGAGATGAATACCTAGATTTGATCACTCTGTTATGGTATGTAGAAAGTGCAGGTGTTGAGATTTTCTGGAACTCATATTACATGATAATCACATATTTCATGTGCATCTCACTCCCTTATGTTTTGTCCATATCCATATCCAAATGTGTTTTAAGACCAAACAATCATTGATTTGTTAAAGTATGTTGTGAATAACTCCAAAGGTGTTTTAGGACTAAGCAACGATGAGTTCCTTGAAGTAATTTACTGCATTGAAGCATGTTGCGCATAATTTGTTAGCTCTTTTAACAATCCTAAATCTATTTAGTGCCATGTTTTTTTTAAACATGATACCCATAAATGTGCACAAACAATCTTCATTTAGCTTTAATTTGCTAGAGATCCTATCCTCGTATAGGATTTCCTCCCAAACCCACTTTGTTTTGTGTCTATATCAACTCAATATATCCATGTTCTATTTGTAGATCTCTATATAAGAGGTAAGAGGGATACCTTTTTGTCAATTAGTTATGTTTAAGACCCTATAGGGCTTTTGATCGAAAGCAAGAGATGGTAGTATGATAGTTGACATACTTTGCTTAGGTAAGGAAACTCTTTTTGTGATCTTTATATATATTTGGAAAGGAAGACGCAATGGACTTTCTTTAAGGCAAAGCTAGAGTTAAGGAATATTTTGATCTAAGCTAACTAAAATATGATGGTGATGCTCACATGACTGGACTACATGCTTCATAAACAAAGATGGCCTTGGGATGCTCTTATACTTTGGCATGATCTTAAGTATGTTCCTTTACCTTGCAATGGTCCTTCAAAGCAAGTTTATAAATGGAAGGATAAACATAAGGGCTCTATTTGAACAGGACACGCCTTGAGAGAATGTATGTGAATCATGATGGTTGATGGCTTAGTGCAAGGTACAAATTTAGTATATTTACTAATGTGTTGGCTTTATATCATAGGTCTAGATGTTGTACTTTAAGAGTTACTATGGCTAAAAGGTCTTCAAATGGTCTGCCTCCTTTTAGATTTAACTCATCCACCTAAAGGACATTGGTTTATGAACCAACTGAAAGTCAAGTTTTGTCTTTTTCTCTCATGCTTTGACGAAAAAAACTTGAGAGAATGCTATGATTATTGAAATGCTATGTTCATGGGTCATAAAGAGATCCTAGGTAGGAGCACATATCTTAATTTGCTAGTTCATTCAACCCCTAGTCACATGGAGCATTTTCAAGGGAAGGTCGGTCCTTATTCTCTTCGATGGAGTATGGTAGTTTGATTATCGTCTCTTCTAATGGATGCGCCCTTTTTTGAGAAGGAACCAAATATGTTATATTTCATATGAAATCTAGGAAGTCCATGTGTTTAAAAGGCATTCTTGTGGAGATACCCAAGATTTATGGTATGTATCTACATCTGATATTGTAAGATTTTTCAATTAACGACAAGAACATTAGGGTCAAACGAAGTTGATTCTAGAGCAGTTGATAAGTTGAAAATATTCTAATGGATAACAATTTATGTTGTGTCCCATAAAGTGTTGGCAAATTCATTTATATTAAGTATTAAGTTCCTCTTATCAAAGATCTTCATCCAAGGCAGTATGGGTCTATGCATGATAGGAGAATTCGTGATGTAATTCTCAACTTTAATGCATTCTATAGCTTATGCCTTAGCACATGACTCTAATTTTGATTTGATAAACATGGACTTTAACGAGGAACTTCATAAGTCAACTAGAAGTGTATTTTAACCTTTTGAAATCCTTGGGATTTGGTTTCGAATTTGTGATAATGATTAATGTATTGTTCTCTAATGCTTTTGCTCATTGTATACCAATGGCTTGATTTCTAAACCATTTTAGCTAAAGAAACCAACCGGGCAAGGTTTTCCTATGTTTCAATTATCTTTTGCGATTGTGATAGATTCTTTTTTTTTTGGAGATTTGATTTAAAAAAGTGAAAAAAGGGGCTATAAGAGGAATCATTTAGTCCAACAAATATCCCATTTGTGGCCCAGTTCTTCTATGTTGACAATTTGAGTATTGTGGAAAAAGTTGGACTCTTTATTAGAGGTATTGGAGATATTGGCAATTTGTTGATCTTTTGACCACTTGGATTAGCCCTGACAAAATCCAAATTGCATTTTTAGGGCTGTGATGAAGAGGCTAGCATGGGTTTAAAGTCATTAAGAAGGGTGAAGTCTTTTGAATGCCTTGGGTGCCCTTTCAATATTGTCCTTCTTTGAAGCAATGCTTTGAGTGGCTCAAAAGTAAGGTCTTACATAAAATTGATGGAGGTCAATGCTTGTAAGCTCTATCAAGAAGTCAATAGTGCTAAAAAGTATGCTGACTTTAGTATTTACCTTTCAGGCCACTATATTTAATTTCAACAAGACTTTTTGCCAATCTATTCAAAAAGCTTTTGGGGATTTTTGGTAGCAGTTTGGAGATCCATGCCATTTCTTGGGATCTTATTGAGGATAAGAAAAAGGATGGGGGTTTGGGATTGAGAGACTTGATAAGAAGATGTGATTTTGGCTTGCTCTTTGAAAAAGAAGCTTGTACTACATAAGCCTTTGGACTCGTCTTATGAGGCATTGGATACCAATGCTCTAATTTACATAAATCCATAGAATAATGTTGCTTTGGATGATGATTTACTTTCTAGAGGCCTATCAATAGGGATTTCTAATTTAGATGTGGTATATATGTTAAATGAAATAAAATAACATAATAGAAATCTTGAGTGTATTTGCTTACTTTGGATGCATGAAACACTGAAAGTTGCACATAGTATTCCATGTAACATTGGTGAAGGATTGCCTTGTGGCTTGATCCAATACATCATGTTGACTCATCTCGAATCATTGACATTTCTAGAAAGCTACTTTGCTTCATGCTTTTGTTTTGGGCACCCTAGAACATAGTTATAAATGTTACCTCGCTATGCTTGTGAGTTTGGACTTCAAAATTGGCCCCAAGTCCATATTTGTTGCAAACTCAAGGTATTGGGTTGATGAATACTCAAGTTGATCAAACTCACATGCTCAATGCCTATAGAAGACACTTAATCACTTGGTTTTAACTACGATTAGACCCACCTAGTCACAAGCACCTCAAAGCGTATGCACATGCTTTCCATGGTGGGTTGAATCAAACTACCTTCGAAGAGCTTCAAGTTATAAAAACTCAAAGTATTCCTACATTAGTACCTCAAGCTAACATTGTTTGCATAAGAAGATCCCTTTTTAGAGCACACCTGGCTATCTCAAAATAGTCATAATGTGGAACTTCAAACATCGCAATGATAGGCTAAAGAAGGACAATCTTAATTAAAGTGACATCATCAATCAAACAATCGAGGAATAGAGCACAAAACCACCATTTGGAACTCATTTCCATCAACTCCAAGTATTCATCCATAGCTCAAGGTAGTAAACCCTAATTCAACATCTTGATTGGCACTTTGAGTTGAAGCTCCATTCCTTTGCACATCTTTGCTACATCACTTTCAACTACTTGGAGTACTCTAGACCTTTCTCACTTGAGCAAGAGCCTAAAAGACATAAACTTGTACTCATTCTAGCAATCAAGATACTAACACCTTATGGATACTCAAGGTATTTCCAAATATCCACAAGCTCTTTCTCAAGACACTCAGTTAAGTTTGATACTTGGCTTGTGCCTTAAAGATATTGCCTTGTCTAATTAGGAGTTGCATCCTTTTGCTTGACTTACAAAACCACACCTACCTTGGAAATCCGTAAACTCTAGGTATTGAGAGGTGAATGTCTCGAGCATATATAGACATAAGGACTTGTGATAATTCAAAATAGTCATCATACATATATATGTGTAAGTCATTGTATTTTGATACATATTGTTTTTATTGCCTAGTGTAACTATTTGAAACCTTGAACTTGACTTGAGGAAATCATTATTGCAAAGCACCTAACCTTGGTGTTTTCCAAAATCTCAAGCTTGCATATCCCATGGTGAATGCCTAAAGCCAATTGATTGACTTATCATTCATCCTCCAAAACCATAAAAGCCACCCCAAGACCTAGACAATCACCACCAAGTACCAACGACAATCTCTAAGCTACATAGAGTAATGCATGATGCTTAAAGTTAAAGCTACTAACATTCCAAAGCCACATCTCCCAAACTAAAGGTATCAAACCTCACAACCGGTTGTTTTTTCTTTTGACACCACCCTAGATCCCCTAGCTTATAGAAGAACTTGTAACATCAAAGGGACCTTGGACTCAAATAAAGAATTGTCTTGAACTTAACCTTGTTGAGGAAGAAGAGCATTTGAGCCACAATTAAACTCAAGATATTACTCCTAGAATCCATCAAGTCTACATCCTCAAGAATCAAAATGGCATCACACCCTAGAATTGGAGCCCCAAGTGCTGGGAAGCACATACTAAGAACCTACATTGACCATTTATCATATTAGAGGCATCTAGATTTGAGCTTGCTTGAAAAGGAACTAACTTTTCTTAGATTCTAGTGATTTGGGGTACCACATCTTGGAATGCCTTGAGGCAACACAACCTTGACTCGTAATAGCCTTTGGAAGCTTCCATACAAGCAAAGCATAGTGTTGGGGCATGAAAAACAATTATGTCGACTACAATGTCTTGGCTAAATCCTAACTTCAATATCTCGAGCACCACCAAGCATACCTCTCATAACTTGAGGTACTAGCTTTTGAGAACTTAGAGTTTATGAGTCCAAAACTTGTATCTGTAGAGATGGAAGGCCTCTAATTGCAGTACTCACTTGCATTTTAAAGATATCACCAGAAGCCTAACACTTAAACCTGAAAAGAGAGAAGCTCGTCATAGCAACCATTCGATACCTCTCAAGCTTATCCTCAGCTTACACAAGAAAACTCGACTCAAAGTGAGCTTCTAGCCTTACATTACCACTTGAACAAAATTTGCCTAGTAAGAGGCTTAACACTTCCTAGAAGCCTAACATATAAACTTGAAGAGAAAGAATCTCATCATAGCAACTATTCCATACCTCTCCACCTAGTCTTGAGCTTACAGAAGAGTACTCAACTCAAAGTGAACTTCTAGAATTACACTGCCACTTAAAGCTAGCTTGCGTAGTAAGAGGCTTAATGCTTCTTATCACTTAAGAAACACACTCTCACAAGTTTCCCATGACTCAAGGTATTGCCTTGAGTTTGTTTAAGATACATTCACAAAATTAGACCTTGTGGCATTCGCTTAAGCTTTAAGACCAAGAACACCTTGCTTATAAGAACTTGTAATGGTCATGTATCCTATTGAGAGGTTTATGAATTAAGAATGGAGCTAACAAGGACATCAATGCCAACATTTGCATTCTCTAGGTATTGATTCTTGAGTAGCTTCAATCATTTATCTCCATCTAGAAACATCAAATCAAGACCTTGAATCAAGCTCAACAACTCCCTTGCATTAGAAAGAAACCAACTTGCCTAACAAGAGGAAACAACAACTAGAATTGACCAAACAACACCTCTCCTTGAAGAACTTCAACCACTCAAAGTATTAGAAAGTGAATATCTCAGCCTTTGTAACATCCCAAATGATCCAACCTACATAGTTCCAATTGAAGCACTTGAGTGTTAGCACACATCTTGCTTGGCTTAATAAATTCAATAGTGAACCATACCTTGCATTAGGAATCTCTATCCTTACCCATTTCCAACAAATCAAGGCATTCAACCCTTAGTACCTTAAGTTTGCAACTCAAAGCCTACAATCATAGAATTAGAACCTTGGATCAAGAAGGCATATCTATCATAGCCAAATGTGGCCTAATCCTCTTGGCAAAACCATCCAATAGAGGGAAGTAACTTCTTGGGCATCATTGGAATACCTTGAGCCTTTGGAATCAGACATCCATCATCTTTGTGCATCACGGCTACATCTACTTGGAAGGGCTCCTTCAAGGACACATCATAGGCAAGAAAAAGAACTATGAACCCAAGTCCAGAGAAAACCAATCCCATTGAAGCCACCATTCCCTACACTTTGAGGTATTGAGGAATACCTTGAGCCCTATGAGTATGGGTCTTAGACCTAATAGACTCCAACCTCAGGTGTATTACTTGTCTTACAAACCCAAAGAGAGCAGATCCTCATAATTTTGAAAAGAGAATATATCCTCATGGCTTTGAAAAGAGAGTAAATCCTTATGGCTTTGAAAAGAGAATATATACTCATAGCTTTAAATACCTAATAGTAGAACCAAAACATGGAATTTGAAATTATCTTGAGCCAAGAAACCTTTAGCAACATCACTACTTTGCAAGAAACAAGAAAAAACTAAAACAAAACTTGACTTGCAAGCAAAACAAAAAGAGTATATCAAGTCATTAAGGGCTAAGAACTATACACCATATGACCTAGAAGTGAACCTCAATTCCTAGATCCCAAAGACCAAAATCTCAAAGGTATCTTCACAAGTAGATCACTTCTTCAAGGAGACCCCCATCTCCTGTAATTAGACTTATAGAAAGCTTTTTCAATCAAGAAGAGCACATCACAATGGTGGAACAAAGCATAGCCAAGCTGCTTGTGACCATATCTGCTCAACTTAGGGAATACTTGAACTCCACAAGGGTGTATCTTGAATGAAGGGCCATGAATGAAGAATCAACTAATGTGGAAACCTTGAGAGAGATAGGAAGGGAACTAATACAAAAGCATGATCCAATGGACCCTTGAATAGTAAGAGGCTAAGAATAAGACATATAAGGAACAAGAAGATGCTAAAAATATGATCAACATGGCCAGATTACTAGGAGCCTCTTAGGACACCACATCAAACCTCTTACTTTTAAGAAGGTGCTGGGCACCACAACTATAGCAAGCAATGCAACATTTGCAACGAATTTGATAACAAGCTTATTGGCATCGAAGAACAATTGAAGATCCCAATGTTGCCAAGTATTAAAAAGTACATGACCCAGATGATGCATAGAATTCAAAGAGCAATTAGAATAGGTCTATGAGGTCAATAACATTAAGACAAGTGACAAAAAAGCATGAACTTTTGGGCTATGCTCAGGTGAAAAAGGAAGGACTTGGTACATAGGCTCGGAGTTGCCAAAAAGAATGACCTTAACATCCCAAAAAACTTGTTCATAGACTCCTGGAAGTTGGATATGCAAACAACCTCGTGGCAAATCTAATGAATTTTAGATAGAAAGATGATGAGGTTATTAGGAACTATGTGATTAGCATCATTGGTATCTACAAGAGAAACCTTGTTTTTGAGAGACCAAATTAGAAGACAATGAATGAGTCTTCATAAATGGAATTAGGGGTGAGGAGTTACACAAGGCTTTGGCCAACAATCCAAGACTAGATAGAGTCCACTTAACAAGAGTGTTTAAGAGGCCACTATAGTAGATGAGCTATTGAAAGAGAGGCACAAAGGAAATACTCAAACCTCACGTATCATAACTTTATAGATAGAGGTAAGGAAAGGGAGACTACCTTGTCATAAGAAGTGCTAGACCTTAGACAAGAGTTAATGATGATTCATGAGAGCATGAAAAGTAGGATGTATAGGGCTAACATGTAGTGTGTCCATTGTGGTGCTAGCGAAATGCCCCAAGCTTAAGGCAAGGGTCTATAGTAACTATGGATGGCATGGCCATGATGCAACCAATGCTAAGAAGACTCCCATATCCAAAACCTTACACGACCAACCCATACTTAGTAAACAAAGGCTTCCATATGGAAGAGGAGCACCTTTAGCCCTATTGCTTTGAACGACCAAATACTTGCAATACCTAGGGCTAATGCTAACCTAACTAAAATTTTGAGACCGCTCTATTCATATGGAAGAGAAGCACCTTTAGCCCTACTTGCATTGATCTACCAAAGACTTGCAACACCACTAACAAGATTTTTGAGGCCACTATGTCCAATCATCACACACCCACCAAGCAATGTTTTTGCCCACTATATGGAGGAATTGTTGGATGGGGAAGCTTTGCGTGTGCCCTTACATTATGTATGGCAAAGGCAATACAGCTTTGATGGGTTGTAGATTCATTCCAATTATGGTATCTAGAAGAGATAGGGTCATGGCATGATCCAACCCCAAGAGGATATTTTCTATTGGCCTTGCCACCTGACTATTTAGCATCTCGTTGCCGTGAGAAATAGGAACAAAACAAATACAAAAAGGCAAAGCAAAAATCCCATAAATGTAGTGTCACGTATTTATATATCAATGGATTGAAAAGAAAAGCTTCCACAAGTAAGACAATCGAGCCTTTGGTGCCTTTAAGTCTTTTTGAATAGAAACCTTAGACAAGGACTCTAGATGGATCCCATTGAATGTCATGAACAAAGCTCAAACAAAGAAGGATAGAAGGACCCTCCATGAAAAGAAAGGACTACAAGAAGAGAGTTAAAAGAGAGTTGCCAAAATTAGTCTTCATGTAATGTGCATTACATTCAAAGACATGATAAGGGACTTTCTATGTGCATTTGTCAATGACTTTTGTGTCATTTCCAATAGGAAGGAACACTTAGACCCATCCAATATTGACTCTATTTAGACCCCTCAAAATTTTAGTTGTTGTGTCAAGGCATGTACTCACAATGGTTCTTTCCAAAGTAAGGGCTATTACAATGTTCCACCTCTAAACAACCCCAAGGGTGTTCAATGCCTTTTTGGCCTTACTAGCTACTATAGGCAACTTGTCCTAAGCTATGTTGTTATGGCAAGATCTTTATACAATTTACTTCTAATTTGTGAATGGATTAAGGAGTGCCAGTAACCATATGAACCCCAAACTAGGTAAGTACATTTCATATTCATATTGATGATTTGAAAATCACCATGATAGAAGTTTTGTGCCAACACAGTGAACATAATGTGGACTTTTATGTGAGCTTTGAAAGCATCTAGCTCATTGATGCTAAAACAAAGTATTCAAAGATAGAAAAGGAACTCCAAAAGACTAGGAATGGTTTGTGTTGTTAAGAAGTTTATGCATTGTCTTTGGAAACTCCATTCACTTTCTTTGTATATCATCAAGCATTGCTTTATTTAGTGAGCAAGACATGCACAATAGGACATAGAGAGTTATGGCTTCTACTAGTGCTTGATTTTTATTTCTCTATGATTTTATGTAAATAAAAATATTATCACATGGTAGTCCACACGTCGAGATTTGCAAGTGGGGAACTAGTAAAAGGAATCATGGTAGTCCACACGTCGAGAATTGCAAGTGGGGAACTAGTAAAAGGAATCATGGATGGCCTTTCAGATGCCAACTTGTTTCATATTACTCAAATGACAATATATTTGAGTAGATCTTATCCACTTTGGGTTGATAATGTTGGCATATTTTAACTAGGATTGTTTGACCCAATAGATAAGACAAGGCTCCAACCCTACTAGATGATTATTAATTTTGTAATAAGCTCCACCATTTGAGTGCATTTCCTCTTGATCCATCATTGCTCCCTTCTTTGATACCATCTTATATTAGACCACTATCTCTTCAAGATATGTTTGTGCATTGCATTGTTGTGGTACCACATGTGGCATGGAGGGAGAGGGTGCATGTCTAGTTGTGGTGGGTGTTTATGGTCTATGCAATTTGTGGGGAGGAGGAAGTGGTGTAGAAAAGAGAGTTTGGGTGGTGGCATGGTGGGCAAGAGAAGTAGATAGGAGCCATGAGGGGAGGGGAGTGGGGTTAAAGGGTTGGTTGTGGTGGGGTGCATGATAAAAGATGCTGCTTGGTGGTGAGGAGAGGGTTGGAGAGGAGGGGATTAGTTTGGTAGCATTAGTGGGGATACTGAAGGTAAAGAAGGTGGGCGTGGGAGAGGTGGGGCATCTAGCAAGAGAGGCAGAGGAGGTTAGCAACAGTAAGTGTGGCCTTGGGGATGATGAGCAGATGGTGATGGCAAGGTTGGTAATAAATGCTAGTGAATAAGGATGCTCTTGGTGGTGGCGAGGGAGATGATGGTGATAGATGTTTTGGGGAAAGGAGGTTGATGCTTGTGGGGTTGGTTGATAGCAATGCAGATGGAGGGAAGAGATAATGGAAGAGCATGGTGGGGGGAGGATAGATATGGATGATGACAATACAACAGGGGAAAGACAATGATGTAGAGGAGTAATTGTTTAGTGAGCCCTTAATTTGGAGCTTTTGTAAACCTATTTAGAGTTTTTGGAAATTTTGTTTGCACCTTTAGAGTCTTTTTGCAACACATGTTCGATTAAAATTCTAATTCAAATAGAACATGTGGTGAATTGATGAGGCTAATGATTTGCTTCATCATGCTATCATTTTTAAGTACAAATCACTTACCATATTACCATAAAAGATATGTAAACCTTGTAGTATTGGCAGATACTCAATATAAAATATTTAAGTATGGGAACGACGTGTAGCTATTCGTCCCATTATATGTGCACACATTGATATCTTCAAAACCTATGTGTTGTGATAAAAACTTTTATGTGCTTGAATGTTGGACAATCATGGATCAAATATTTATGTAATTAGTCAAAATTTCCTATAAATAGGGTGAGTAATATACTCATTCCTATTTGCGAGTCATAGGTGACTTGATAGGGCTGACAAAAAGCCTAGCAAAATCAAAACCCTAGCATGCCCCAAATCTATAAAAAGAGCCCCCAAAGTTTGTTGGGGTTTCATTGTTAGCTTCGTTAGATATTCACGCACACATGTGGTGTGTGTGGCAAGGGGGCCATTGGCATGCACCATGCATTTTTCATATGCATGTCACAAGGTAGTCCTCTCTTGCCATAGTGCAGGTGCATATGTGTGTGCGTGTGTGCGTGTGTGCGTGCGTGCGTGCGTGTGCATGTGGTGCGTGCATGCATGTGTGCAACAAAAGGGCCCTCCAATTGGCATGAATCATGAACTTCCCATATGCATGTCATGAGGATTGATGAGATATTCCCTTCTTGTCACTCACTATGTGTGTGCATGCACAATCCACATGCACATGCATGGTAGGGGAAAGCTTGTTGATTGGCATGTGCTATACATATGCCACAAGGCAATTCTCCCTCGTCACTCATTATTTGCATGTTGGAATTTTTGTATGTGTATATGTTTATGTGGGTCATGTGGATTACCATGTGTTGTGTATTCAATATATACATGCCATGACACCTCTGTCTTGTGATGGGTGTGTGGTAAGATGGGGGGTGTCTTACATTGCAAAAGTAGATTGTTTGAGGGGGTTAGGGATATTAGTGAGTGTGTTTATTTTTTAAAAAAATATAAAAGAAATATGACAAATTTGGTGATTATATTTTAGGGGGTTACATTAATGAGACATAATAAGGAAGCAAGAGAGCATATTTACGTGATAAAAAAGCAATTCATGTAATAGTTAGAATCCTAAAAAAATAATGGTTATCAATAGGGGCAAGGTAAATGAAATTGAAGATGGAAGTGAATGAGTGTATATATAAAGATTAGTGAGAGTCACCAGGAAATTAAATTATAAAGAGTATGGACATGATTAAATACACATAAAGGGAATATGAATACAATGATGTGTGTGTGTGAAAGAGAGAGAGAGAGAGAGACAGAGGTTGGGGAAGTATAGAGATACAACAATCTTATGTTTTATTACTACCAGTAGATAGTATATATAATTCCTTCATTAATAAGATTTGAGTTATAAATAATATGCACATAATTAATATACATAAACGGGATAGTGCTCCACAACCTTTGTTGCTGGGTCCAAGGATGGAATGATTGTTTTGCAATGCAAATGTATGCACAAGGTCTTTCACATACTTCCTCAAATGTTGCAATGAAAACATACACATGTGTTCTTTCACATGCTTCCTCTTTCTCATGCTTTCTCTCATTATACCAAACTTTTACAAATCGATAGAAGATTTAAGATGTGAATATAGTAAACGTGAAGAAGAGGAGTGAGTGAAGTGAATTGGAAGATGGAAAGACATTAGCTTGAGAAGTAATCTAAATGGGTTGGTCAAAGTAATCTAAATGGGCCGTCTAAGTTGCACCAACAATGGAGGACATAATTATGAGTGATATATAAAGAGGACAACAAAGATATCCATGCAAAGAAGATGAACTCAATGTTTTATTATACAATCATTAGTTAATGGATTTGTGTTACAACTCTACACTAGAAACATGTGGGAATTGTGATAATGGACTACTATACCCTGGAAACAATCTTGAAATTCGGGGTCGAGTGAATTGGATTAGTTAGTAGTAATTAATAGCATTGACTTAGTTTATAAGTAAGTAATGCACAATAGAGGAAAGAGGGAGCATCATTGTTATGTTCATAAACAAAAATCAGTTGAGCACTTATATGAGTACTTATTATAATGGTCGATATTTCACTAGTGTTCTAATGACCTTATAACACAAATGGTAACAATGTTGCCTTAATATCTGGTTCTCAAGCCCCTAGAAAAGCATATGGACTTGCATGACATCAATTTCTTAGCACACAACTACCATCTCAACCAAGTCCCTCTATATTGAGTGCATTCACCTCATCTCAAGGCTTCACAATATAGGTGAGGCACAAGCTTTAATTGACCTATTTAAATTACTTAGACAAACTTAAATAGCAATCAACTACAAAGAATGTATACCCAATTCTCATTGTGTAAGAGACATTGCAGACAAATTTAAAATAATGATCAACTCCTAAGTTTAAGTTCAAGCCTTGAATGTATACCCAATTCTCATTGTGTAATAGACATTGAAGATAAATTTGAATTTATTTTCTTTATGCTTAGTTTTGAGTCATTAATAATTTTTGCAAGGCATAGGGTTGCATAGGGCCTCCCTAACTTTTCTTCATGGGAATTTGTTCATACCAATGGCAAGGCAATTGCTGCCATGTGATGCATGGAGTATGGGAGGTCATCAAGCATTGGATGGCAATAGAAGATAGTAAAGCAATTGTGTTGAATGTGATGGGAACAAACTCTTTGGATGAGAAAACTTTACTAGACCAAGAGAATGATTGCATGGACAATTCTTTCCACTAGAGGATCTACTACTTGCAAAGAAGATTGTGACTTCCCAAAAATGCTTGGGTGGAATCTTGTTTATGTCTTGATATCACAACACTTTTGTCCATCTCTTGGGTGGTTGTATGACTGCACAAGATTAAAGTGTTTCATAGTAGTAGTAGTATGTCCTGAGGGATTAGAGAGCATACCTTGCACCTACCATCGTGCCACCTCTCCACACTCTTCCTCCTCATGCCACTAGCTCAATTAGGTTGTCTTGCATTAATCCAGTGCCTTATCCAGTTATTGTTGGGCTATGACATCCTCAACATTAACACACCTTGAATAGTCTACCTTGAAGCATGCTAATCCATCTCGATGCCCTCATCCACCCTTCTACTACTTTTTGTGATGGTTGATGACCTTAAAGGTCCTAAAGGGTACTGCAGTTGTGATGATGTTCCTAGCTTAAGTGAAAGGGATTTTGCTCAAATGGACGATAGCCTATGAGAGAGAGAGACACACACACACACAAAGAGAGAGAGAGAGAGAGAGAGAGAGAGAGAGAGAGAGAGAGAGAGAGAGAGAGAGAGAGAGAGAGAGAGAGAGAGAGAGAGAGAGAGAGAGAGAGAGAGAGAGAGAGAGAGAGAGAGCACCATGAGTGTGGGCCTCTCGTGAACCATAGGGAAAGTGCAAATGATGGAAGTTGGAAGAAAGAATAAATCGAATCACTAGAGAATCCATCGCATATGCATGTCATAAATGAAAGAGAGAATGTGTGTTCGATGTGTGCTTGCCACTATCCATTTAACCACCTTCAAAGAAGCTTGTGTGGGCAACATTAGTTTTGTGTATATGCCACCATCGTACTCTCTTTCCCAAGATAGCATAGATCATATAGGAGCTTCCTCAATTTATTTATTCAAAAATGAGAATTATCATGAAGGAAGGGCTTTAATTATTGTGGATATTAAGAAAACCTTGAATATAGTAGCAATCTTACTCTATGTTCCTTTAAGGATGAGATATCAATGAAGATATCCACCACAATAAGAAACTTGTCCAACATGTATATGTCTATCCATGTGCATGTCTATCCTCCCTATAATGCTAGGGGTGTTGTTCGTGTATGTGTGCATGCATAAATGCATGTATATGTTTGTATGTATATCTATATTCCTTATGAGTATGGTATAGTAGGATAAATTAGATTTGGGTGGGGTCAAGTTTGGGGAGGGGAAGCAAGATTAGGGTAGTTGGGGTGACACATGTGACATTACGAATAGTTTTGGGCATGAGGATCAGATAGGTGGATTAGGATTAGGATTAGGATCACTCACTCACTCACTCTCTCTCTCTCTCTCTCTCTCTCTACACATGTAAATTGTGTGTGTGTAACACATTAATGAATTGATAACTATTTTGTCTATCTCTCACACTAATGAATTGATACCTACTTTGTGTGTGTGTGTGTGTGGCATTGGTACATGGATGCAACACATAGGAAAGATTCACCATACTATTTGTCTCTACCTACTATGATTGCTCCCTATTCCACCCTATTGCATCTCTTTGCCTATTGAATTGTTACCGATGTTGCCCTGCACCTACCTAATTCCTCACCAATAGCTCTCTTACTCTCTCTACTTGCATGCTTGTCCATCCTCACTTGCGTCCCTTGCCTATGGACGCTCACCACTCATGTGCCCACATTGCACGTGGGTGCCATTAGCCCTCTTGCTTAGGCTTCCCACTCAAGCACTCTAGTATCACAGTCCACCTGTAACTGCATCATTTGCATACTATCTAATGTTGAGAGAGAGAGAGATATATATATATATATATATTTGTTACAAAGGGAAAAACTAAAGTTTTATAATTCAAATTATGAAGGCCTAGAAGTGGTTGTAGGTTTGGGAGGCCCTTTGGAGAATTTTGACCTTTTTATCCTACAATTAAAATAATATAATATAGATGAAGTTACAAAAGGTTGATATGTGATAGTCAGATAGAAACCTTTATTGGACAAGGATATTATCCCAAAGCTCTATTCAAAAGTTTGCACTTTCACTCACCCAAAAAAAAAACCATCTCTAGCATGAAACAAGGCTGTTGATTAAGGCTTCATTGGAAAAGGTTTTTAATCCAAAGCTTCCTTTAAAACATGCATTTTGATAAACAACGAAACCAATCCATCCTTATAGTTAAGAGGCAATAGATTTTGAACTTAAAGACTAGCATGCACTGCAATGTGATTGCAATGCATTAGAAATGTTTACTCCTCAAATAAATTTTGTTAATTGCAAAAAATTTGGTTCACAATTTTTAAAGATCAATTCTATGGAGTTTTTTGAATCCAACATTGGGTAAAATACCAAAGTGATATGGTGAGACAGTAGGCTAGCATCTAAAAGATCTCTTCTTGTTATTTACTCCATATGGTTCAATACCTGCAGTATATTTTTTCACAAGTTGAGCATTTGAGGATTTTTTTGGAAATTTAGACATGTCAACTTTCCAAATGAATGTGTTTTTTAGCATGCCATTCTAATCTTACAAATCTTATTTGTGGTAAAATGAACTATATGATTTTTCTTGTATGAGTTCTTTCTCTCTCTTGACACTATGATATTGTGGTTTAAAAAAGAGTCACAAATAAATGCACACTATGTTGTAAGTGTATCTATGATTGTCTTTAGATACAACCATGTCTTCAGATACTTGGTTGTCAATCCTTCCTTTGAGGCTAACTTTATTATAAGCGGGGGTGCTTGCAAAAAAGCTCTAAACTAAGGACTAGGTCAAATTTATGCATGTTATATCAATGTGCTTGTTTAGCAAAAGAGAGGAGGAAATAATTAAATGTGTTTCGTATTTGATAGAAACAAAGAAGTGGTGGAACCATATTGTGTGATTAATGGACAAAGCCACTCTACATAGAAGGAGCTAGAAACAAGCTCTCTTGGGGATAAAGGTAACCTTAATGGACCTTGTATCAATTATGGGTTGTTACCAAGGCCATTACCATGAGGTCCATTTGGTTAAAAGTCTATCTTTTTTGGCAGAACAAACATTCAATTTGGTATCTTAAACTTTGCAAAGTATCATCTACATCCAAAAATATTTGTTGTTTTGGGTCAATCACTTGCATTTAATGTGGCAAATGATATAATTATTAAGTTGATTACATATTTTTAAAAATGTTGTAAATACTTTGCATAATTTAGGCACATTAACATTAAAAAAAGTAATGCATATAAGATATGAGTCTCCAGTGCTCTCAACTTCATCCTTACTTGGTCTCAATCAATGGCATTCAAACTAAAGAACCTTACATGACTCCTTCACAACAATGATCTCTTAAGCAATTTTACATTCTTTATATTTAATGTCTTCCAAAGTGATAGGTTCATTATTATGTACGATTATTTCTCGAGATATTTCTTAGAAATATAATGTGTGCCATTGTCATCATGTAATACAAGCATTCCTTGGCCTTGAACCAAATGATTTTATTGTGTGTAGTTGAGGCAACTAGTTAATTTTACTTGTATCTAAATAGGAAAGTTTAGTTTAGAGTTACAAGAACTGCAACATAATTGAGTGATTAGTAACCCTGCAACATCAACATTCTCCTATAAATTTAGCCATTTAGAGATTAGAGCATTTCAATTCAATAGCCCATGTTGTCCTTTTGCCAAGCCTAGCTATGCATTTCAACTCTAGAGTTTGTAGTAGTATTTTCTTAAGGCAACTCCTTTTCATAAAGAGATGTAATTATGTTGGTTATTATATCAATAACTCTTAAGTCAAAGTATCCTATCATTTTATTAGGTGTGTCAAAATACAAACTAGTTAAAGTATTTCATTCACTATAGTATATACTTACTCCTTAGGCCAATTTTGTTTGGTTGTAATTGTATTATAGCAACTTATCTTGGTGAGAGGACAACTATGGTAGTGTACCTAGAAAGGAAGTAGCATTTTCAACCAATCGTTAAATCAACATAACACTTTAGTAACTTATCCTAATGCATTGTTGGTTGTAAGTGTATTAAAGCCACTTAACTTGGTTAGAGGGTAATTGTGGTAGTGTAATCAACAAGAAAGTATTATTTTCAACCACTCATTACATCAACATAGTCATTTAGTAATTTATCATTGTGCCTTATTAAATGCATATCATACATTTTCCTTGAGGGATTCACTATATGTATACCCTCTATATCACATGTATACCCTCTATAAATTTTATCTAAATAAACCCATCCCCGCCCCTCCCTTTTTCTATTCAATCTATAAATAACCCCTTTATATGGCATCCTTCTATATGTAAAAAATTGTGTAAAAATGGAATTTTAAAAAATCCCTTATATTGAACCTTTGTGATATGCATATCTATTATGAGTGACCCTCCTCAAGAATTTTCCCAATTAGTAACCCTTCGTAGGTAGAATGTGCTTGCAATAATTAATCATCAAAAAGTTAGACATCCTTAAGTATACATTAGTATCCTACTACTAGCAAAAGTCTTAGCACCAACAAAGACAATAGCATTAGTAGGCCCAAGATCCTCCTATTATTTAGAAGGTGGTTTTAAGCTTTAATAGGAATAACATACTTACAGTATAAACATATAGAAACAACCAACATAATGAAGAAGACACTAGCATACAACATATTAACCAAAAGAAATGATCATTATAGTCTTATAGTAAGAGAGCAATATAATAAACAACATTAAACTCACCAATATAACCAATAGGTATAAGCATTAAGAAGGCAACAATGTATGATTAGAAATGTATTTGAATAATGTACTAGCATCACAACTATGTAATGCAACTATGTGACCTAGAATTGTTGAACTCATAAATTGACCATTAAGAGCACAATAAGTAGTACCTCCATTAGTAATGGTATCAGTAGTTCAAAATTAAGCATTAATATAATAACCATTAGGAGCAATAGTACAACAAATAGTGCTATAAATATAGTATAATTGGTATAATTAGCAACATAACCAGAAATACAATCAATGAGAAGGCATTAATATGACTAACAATGTAAATAGTCAAAGGGCATCAACATAACTAGTAGTATAGCCATTAAGAAAGAAACATAATAAAAGCATTAGTAATGCACGAGTAGAAATATATTTACAATCTAGGAGGGCAAAAACATTAGACCCACCAACATAGCCATTAGTTATAATCATTAGTAAAGGCAATAGTGTACTATTAAAAAGAAATCAGAATGTAGCAACATCACAATCATAAAGTGCAATTATACTTACATGGTGGCTTATAACAGGGTAGTGAATAGAATACCCATCAGTATTTAGAAGGCAAGAAGAAGAAGATTAAAAACATTGAAAAAGTGGGAAACTTAGAAAAAAAGAAAAAACTTGTTTGCCTACTCTAGATTACTCAAGAACCAACACAAAAAAGTCTAAAAATTAACATTCCATTGGAAAATAAATCTAAAATAGGATTTTTTTTATTTTCTTGAAATATTTCCTAAGGCAATCTTTCTAGGCCTAAGCAATCAAATGTCTAGTCACCATTACTTGCATTCATACAAAAATACGTAGTTAAAAACATTTGTGCTAATGCCTATTGTGGGTATTGACAATGGGATTCTAGTTACACCAGCTATGACATAAGAAAAACCTAACCTAAATGAAGGGAGTGAGCCCTAAAATGGAAGCACGGAGTGGAAGCAAGATCTATGGTGGAGAGAGAGAGAGAGAGAGAGAGAGAGAGAGAGAGAGAAGGAATGTGGAAGCTTGTAATAAAGCATAAATCATCTTAGTCTAGACTAGGCTAGGGTTAAGTATAAAAGGTGGGGATGTAACATGTGAGGGATCTTTTTTGCCATTTTAAAGCAATACATGCTTTGAGGTTCCTTCCTCCCACCATCTAAGAGGGTGCATCCTCTTAGCCACTAAGATATGGGGTGCATACCATGTCCGACCTTGACATGAGGTGAGTACTC
Organism: Lygodium microphyllum; assembly: GCF_053477565.2. Lineage (NCBI taxonomy): Eukaryota > Viridiplantae > Streptophyta > Polypodiopsida > Schizaeales > Lygodiaceae > Lygodium > Lygodium microphyllum. The sequence continues at coordinate 14,772,782 of NC_141148.1, read as the reverse complement.
ATGTTGCAACTTACATCTATGATTCTCATCCTTCCATGGCAATACTATTTCATGCTTAGCTACCTTGCTATGGCTTCCTTGCAAACATGGTGTATTTCTTGTATTTCTTTGCATGATGTATTTCATAAATTTCCAGTTATATGTTTTGCTGTGAGAACTAGTATATTACATTGGTATCAGAGCATGGACTTTGATCCATGGGAAGAGTCATTTTCATGGAGAATCTAGTCACAACATGGTTACAGGGTGATTGGGAGCAAAAAATTTAGTCACAGGGGTCTACACACTTCAAACCGTGACGAGTGGAGTCTTCTACAGCAAGTCGGGACCAAATTGGTGGATCTTGAAGAAGGTAGGAGGGAGAAATGGCAGCTTCAAGGTCATTTTAGCAACTCATGGTCCATTTGAGGGTCATTTTGGGAAATTCTTGATCCTAACTGTGGTCTAACCATGGATTACTTTTTGGAACAAGCCTCTTTTCTCTTTCTCAAGCTTTCTTCTTCAAGCTGCCATGGAGGAAATTACTCATCTCTCTCTCCCATTGTTTCTATCATCTATGCAACCTATATAGGATCAAAGTAGGCATCCTAAGCTTGAGATTAAACACCTATATGCTTGGATTTAGTGAAGTATCCATCACATGGTTGAAAAAGCATGCTGGCAGCATTTTGCACCAATTTTCCAGCACTTGAAACTGCCATTTCATGAAACATTTGAAGATTGGAGGCTACAAGCTCTTCCACAAGGTTATTTGGATCACAAAGGTGATGTACAAGGCATCAATGTCATTCTTCCTTCTCTTCCCTTCAAGATTGAAGCTCTCTTCAAACCCTAGACATGGCTGAAAATGTATAGCATGAGGAATTCTTCAATTTCTTGAAGATTTGGCCTCTTCTTGACTTCTTTTAACTTTCTAATAGCAAGGGCAAGCATCTACATCAAGCATTGGGCCGACATTGAAGATTTCTTGCAAGATTAAAGCATTCTTTTCTCTTGAATTGGGGCAAAACAGGGCAGCCACTTGAATTTTCAAAATTTTTGGACTTTGAAGGATAGTATCATGGGGCTTTTGGTTCTTGATATATCCTATCTATGCATAGGATTATGTCAAGAATTCATGGTCTTACTTCAATATCGCAAGATTAGGGCTTCTTCTTGGCATTGCAAGTGTATGTGCAGCATATGAAAGCTTATGTGCTTCAATGGAAGAGTTCTCTATCAAGGATTGAAGTCTTCTATCCTTTTGGATGCTTATCATTGATTCCCTTTCAAATTTCCAGCCACATTTGGGTTACAAGGATCACTCCTATCAAAGTTTTTGGATATTGGAGCTTTCTTGAAGGAAAATCGAAGTCTATGAGCGACATATTCATCATGGGGATTGCAATTTGAGGGTATTCTTGGCTACATCAAGCGGGAGATCAAGAATTTCAGATATCAAATGGTAATTGGAGAGTCCATAATCATCTTCCAATAATGAAAGAGGTATTTCTAAATTTCACTCTTAATCCCTTTAATATCCAATTGCTTAAGCCATCCAATTGTTGAAAATTGAGAATTAAGAGTAGTCCCATTTAAGAATTACCATTTGATTGCATTTAGACCCAACTTAGGGTTGGATGATGTTGTGTTGAATTATTTTCATCTTTCTCAATTAAAAATCAGAAGCCAATTGTTAATAATCTTCTCCATTTGTTGGAAACTTTATGCCTAATCCTAACCTCGATTACTTGATGGATTGAATGCAATTTGGCTGAGAGTAGAATCAAGTGGTAAGTGGAATAAAATTGTAAAGCAGTGAGTCACTGCTGTAAGTATTCCTTTACCTATCCCCATTTCAATTCCAGCCCTATTCCATTCCCGTTATTCCATATCATGAAATGACAAAATTTTGATTAAGCCATGCATATCACACATTGATTGTTAGAAAACTAGCATTGCCATGTATATTCCGACCGACGAAAAAGGTCGAAGCCGGATGAGATAGCAAGACAAAAGAGAGGTGACCCTCTCTTGCTATTTAAGACTCCGTAGGGGTGTACAACTTGGGTCGTAAGAAACTTTGCACACCTTTCGGAGTTTTAGAGCCCATTTAGGTGCCCGTCATGCCCTTTTATCCCTCACCATAGGTGGTGGACCACAGAAGACCACTTGGGAAAGAGTGGATGAAGATTTGAAGACTAGCGGTACCAAACAAGGCAGTTTGTGACATCCTTGAAATATATACAGGTCTTTCCAACAGGTACCTATCAATTGCAGGTGTTTCTTGGATACCTACAAGTGCCCTACATCCCATCATTGATCTGTTAGTTGTTTCGGGGATCTACAAGTACTACAGGACCCATTTCAGGGTGAAACATGGTTTCCACAGGGTGTTTATAGGTTGCAGGAATTCATAGGACAGGTTCAGAGTTTCTATTGTAGGAATTTCTGTCACGATCTGATTTGGGAGCTTGATAGCTACATTTGAAGAGGGGATATCAAACTTCGATTTGAATAAAAAAATTCAGTAATCAGACTCCGGGAGCAAAAGTTATATCAAATTTTCTGACAGGGGGTCTAGTGGGACTGCACTTAGACAAGCTGATAGGGGTGCATTGTTTGAGTTCATTTTACCCATGTAACCTATTGCAAGCTGAGATCTTGCTAAATCAGGAGTATCCCTACTATATAAGCTTCCTTTGGATCAAGAAACCATTGGCATTGGTGAAATACTAAGCAAGTTATTGACAGTTTTCTTCCCCACAGTCATCTTTGACAGCACCTATCCATAATGGCCAAAAACAAAAGAAAAGATCAAGTCATGGAGACCATTCAAGAAGACATAAGAGAATATATCAATGATCAAAACAAGACAAATGAATCCCTCAATCATGATCAACAAGATAACATTGTAAGCATTGGTAATGCTCATAGTGCACTAGTGGGTAATGATGGAAATCCCTTGTCTCACGAACCTTTTGAAGACTCTATGCTTTCAAGAGAGATGTGTATGCTAAACATTAGAATGCATGATCATTATGAGCAACTATCCAAATCCTTGGAAAAGGGTTAGAACACATCCAACAAAGTGGACGAAGGACTTCAGTATAGTTGGTCAAGTTTATGAAGAGTGGATTTGAAGATGTAGTAGCAGCTATCGAGGACTTGAAGACTCAAACCACATCCTAAAGTGGACAACCAACAATCAAACCACTGCCATGCGTTCGACACTCGGACCTATGACCTCATCCGATTTTGGAAATTGGATGCTCGGACATACCTTGTCCGATTTAAAAAATTGGACATACTCAAATCGAACATCCCATAATTGGACATGAAAATCGGATCATTCAGAATTAGATAGCTAAATCAAACACCTGTCAAATCGACCATTCGATTCTTGGAATCAAACATTGCAGAATCGAACCAGATTTTGAGACATCAAAATTGTCAAATTTTGTGTATTCGGGTCAACGAAGAGTGCAACTTGCAACACGAGAATTCACCAAAATCCTTACAAGAAAATCTAACCCTAGAAATCACAACAGCCAAATGACTAATAACAATTCTGACACTCATATCACTGTATTCGACATGCTTAGAACTGTAGGCTAACCAGCAGACCCCAATTTGACCTTGAATGAGCTAAACAATAAAACAGAGACCCTAATCACCAATAAGAACGGCCAAGTGGAATCAATAAATAAGATTTTGGTAAACGTCCTAACCAAGGTAGTCTTTGCTTCATGCAACGACTGGGATAACAAGCTAATGGCAGCCTTATGGGCCTATCAGACAGCCTATAAAATGGTTGTGGGACAAACTCCCTTGAGGTTGACCTACGGAATGAGGCAATTCTACCTGTAGAATTCTTCGTTTCTAGCTTAAGAATTGCTATTCAAGAGAGATGGGAGGGAAAGAATGCATGGATGGAATGTCTAGTTGAGCTAGAATGCTTATTGAAAACTCGACTTCTAGCCACCCACACGCTAATCTATGAAAAGGCATGACGCAAGAGCTAGTTTGACAAGCACATCAAACAGCAAGATTTCAAACAAAAATACTTAGCATTGTCGTACTCGGTCAAGGATCGATCAAGGGACATAAGCAAAAAATGAAGTTTAGGGGGTTAGGAACTTTCAGAGTTCGCACCATAAGCTAAATCGATAATGTAGAACTAGAAACCCTAGAAGGTGAGGGCATAGGCTTCTTCAATGGTAGCCACGTAAAGAAGTACTACCCTCCCACACATCCACTACATGAACCCCTAATGCTAGAAGCCCTTCTCAATGCACGAGTAGCCACCATTACGGAGATTGAAGATGCGAATGAGGAAGCCATAGCTCCGACTTACCTACGCATTACCATTACAGCCCAACAAACACATGCCATTGATGCATTGATTGATGAGGGCACTGACTTTAATATCTTGACTCATGATCATTGGACTTAAATTGGCAAATCACAGTTACAACACACTAATGCTAAAATCAGCCCATTTGGGGGCCGATCATATGCTCTTATGGGAAAGTGCAAAGTTGTAGTCTTTATCGAGTCTAAAAGCTTGCCCATGATCTTTTATGTGCTACCAAACACGAAAGATGCAGGCACGAAATTGTTGTTACGACAAACCTTTAAGAAGCAATCCCACTGTAATGTCGACTACCAATCATAGTGAATTCACCTGGCCATCAGCAACATCCAAATCGTCATAGCCTTCAGCAAGGGCTACATGGCTCCATCACAGTCCGCAAAGCCATTAGTTAGAGAAACCCACCATCAAGGCTAAGGAGGGGGGTCATGATTCATCACCACTTGCCAAACCTTAGCACCAGCAAAAAGTCAACCACAAATCTAAAACCATTGAACACCAGTTCAGATGGTACCAAAACATCCAAGATCGTCACCTAGGAGCACCCAACCATGAGCTCGCAAGGCTAGGAACCTTCTGTCAAAACCTAGGAGGCCTAGAAGAAACTATATGCATCGAGGAATGGTCAAGTTGCGAAGGGTCCCCAAGATCTTATTGCAAGCACAAGGCTATTACGAGGGTAATACTTGGGTTCGGGTACCTAAAGCCAAGATGGCCATGGACACTACTCAAATGCCACTCTCAAGCTTGACCACACGAAGCATCAAGACAAATTAAGCATCCACGCCACAAAAGTCTCTAGCTGCAGGGCCCATTGCCCCTCCAAAACCTAAATCCATCGAGACTCAACAAGTTTATCAACCCAAACCCTAGCCCGCTACTCCTAAATTGCCTCAACCTTGCCCTGCTAGTACCCCAACCGTCGCCCAAGCATCTAGTAGGGCGCCACCCACCGCACTTGCCACGCCTAGTGCACCAAGGCCACAACCCCAGCTAGAACCGCAACCTACCGGCCTTAGACCCTCTTACCAACAGAGATCCATTCTAACCTTGGTTGCTGACTTAGCTAGGAATACATGCGACAACTCGGTTGCTTGCCTTAGGCGCTAGGATGCCACATTTACCAGGCTTGCTAAAAGTTATGATTAATTAAACTTAGGTCTTTTAGACAAGCCTTTAGGAATGACAATGTGAACGCTACCTTGCTCATGGGAGGAATCTGAATTTATATTTGTCAAAGCTTCCTAGGTAGCCAAGGAACTCATTGCCACCGAGCTTTCCATTGAACAAGCATGCAACCAATGCCTTATTACATCTTATGACAAGAGCAAAGTCCTTGCCACACAGACCAGGAAATTGAGAAGTTGAAGCATCTCACTGACAATGACTCCTGTTTCTTACGCAAATGGTATGCTCTTTGCCTTCAATGGGAACTATAAGGATGCCAAGTCATGACAAATGCTAAACAAAGATGCGCAATCAAAACCTCAAAGTATGACCCGACATATGTAGCTCTAACTTCCTATATGGTGTTGACCACCGTTTGTAATCGACCCCTTGAGGACCACATCAGAGGGCATCCCTATTTAGATCAAATCCTCACAAAAGAGGAGCTCCATATTGCTGGTAGATTCGACTCCGGTGATTTTCTTCTTGATGTTCTCACTTACATCACACAAGTAGGCATCAAACCCTACGACATGGATACAACCCCAATTTTATCCTTGGCTCATGCAAAAGTAAGCACATTAACCATACGCGGAACGCCCTTAACCCATAATCCTAAGAAGGCTTCTTCTTATTTCCTCAGGGGAAGGAGGTATGGTGGAAATAAGAATAAAATCCAAAAGCAAAGGAAAATAAATCAAAACCAAGTCATGGTTAAGAAAAAGGGTCATAAAATTTGGAATGTATGGATTGCTTGAGGGAGAAGTTTAATTCTATAATTAAGCATTTCAATTCGTAAAGCATGTAATCTTTTTCCTCTGCAAATAATTGTTTTGAAAAGCACTAATGGTGAACATGGCTTCATGACAAGCACCCAGCATGGCAGGTCAAGAGGAAGCCAACAAATTGTCATTTTCAAAAGAAGATCAGGCAAAATATGGCCTTACCATGGAAATAAAGGGCCTTTAACCAATTCAAGTTCAGGCATGCCTTGAACTTGGGGGATGTTGCCATGGAGGAGCAAGCAGTGAAACAGATTGTCGAACAATGCTATTTGCAAAAGCACATGGAGGCAATTGACCAATCCGATGACTACGAGAAGTGTGCAGAATTCCTCCGGACCTTTGGTAGGAACCACGGCACCATGATAGTGTGAGAAAGAGAAACTACCTGCCAAGTCTAGATCAAGTTAACCCTAGAGTTTGTGGAGAAAGCATTGGGCCTAGCCAACAAGGTGAAAAGGTGACCGAAGAGAGATGTGTATGCTATGTTAGGAATGGACAAGGTGATGGTCCACACAAATGATGGCATTAGGTTGGCACACATCCCCAACCCCAAAATCAAGCTCCAGGTCAAAATGATGCACGCATTGTTCTCTAGCCATATGTACAACTCAATAACAGAGCTGAATCAACGTGCCTATGTTGGAGAGCATTGCAGCAAGATCCCTTAACAAAGTGAACCAAAATGGCTTTGTGCGAAAGACCATTGAGTCTTCAACAAAAGAACTAGCAACAAGAGAAAGACATGCAAGAGGAAAGTCCCCTACTACCAATGCAAAAATAAAAGTGTCATCCTCAAAGGCCTCTACCATCAAATTCGGTGGGGTTTTGACAGCTATAATAAGGGAAGCATTGGGACAAGGTGAAGGAGGAGAAGGAAGTCGGAGAAACACCAGAGAGGTCACCTCCTCACCATACCTCACCACAAACAGTAGCCACACTCCAGTGAAAGAATGACAAGTGATGATGAGGAAGGAGAATAAGAAATGCAAAGTAGCCAACAAAAATCCAAAAAGCCAAAGAATAAGGATTCACAAGAGAAGGCCGAGGAGGAAAGTAGGAAAAAAGAAAAAGCAGACTTATAAAAAGCTAAAAGAGAGTCTAAGAAGAAAGAGGAAGAGAGGAAGAAGAGAGAAAAGGAGGAGTCAGAGAGGTTGAAAGAAGAATTAAGAAAATTTGAGGAGGAGATAAAAAGAAAGGCAGTTGAAGAAGAGGAAGAGTTGAAAAGGAAGGAAGACGAAGAATATGGCTCTGGCAACACATCTCTCTATAGAGCAACATTGCAGACAGGACGAGCCGAGTGCCATGAGCCCACCGTCTAGAGATGAAGGCCTAGGCTCAAGCATGCAAGCGCTAGAGATCATGCCATCCGTAGTGAAAGAAGGCAAGGGCAAGACCCTAATCGATACCATCCCTACTCTCCTAGTACCCGCCACCCCCACAATCATATCTGCGGCCAAAGTGGATGCTAGCAACCTCATGCGCTGGGTACATTACTTTGTTAATAAGGAAATGGCCCAAGGGATGGGAGAGGCACCCTCATAATAGGAACTAAAAGACCAATGGCAACTAGCAGATGGTGAGTCTAGGCATGATTCCAAGAGGCGGAAGGTGGAAACCTCCACAACCTCCATTCCCATGATAGAGCTACCACCTATGCAAACTATGATGAATACATCAAGGAGCTTCTCTCGTAGCTAGAGAAGGCAAAGGAAGATAAGAAGATAGCAATGGCTGAACTAGAGGTAGAAAAGGAGGCCATGGCTGTGTTCCAATATAGAGAAAACTTGTGAAGTAGCCATGTGCCAAAGGGAGATAAGTGAGTTGAAGGAGCAGTTGCAAGCCAAGGATGAATTAGAAACTGATTGGCAGGTAAGGCTGGATGAAGAGACTCAAGCCCTAGTGAGCCTATGACGCCATAATGACGAGCTCATAAAGATTTATGAAAACCTGCAAGGGGAGATGGAAAAGGTCCATAAAGCCATAGAAGAGTTGGAGGAGGCAAGAGAGGAAAGGGCACGAAGGTAGCGAGAAGAGGTAGAGAATTTGAAAAAAGAGGTAACCTCGAAGCAGGAGGAGCAACGGAGGCTGAAAAGAGAGATTGAAGATCAAGTGCAGAGGTTGATGATATTGGCTCAAAGGTAAGGAGAAAGCTTTGAGGAAATGAAGAAGAGAGTAGAGGACTGGGTGAACCACAATGAGAGAAGAGTCAAAGCTTTGGCACGCCGTCTGGCTCATGTGGAAAAGGACAAAGTGCTAGCTGAGAGGAAGGGAAGGTCATTGACTCCATAAAGAAGAAGTTGGGGATTGCATGCAGGTCCCTAAGAAGAGGCCTGCAGATACCAGCGCAATGCGTGGGTGTCCGCCTTGGCCTTGAGGAGCAAAGAAACTATATATTGCAAGGAGGCTTGACCCCACAAGAAGTTGATGCACTAGGGTTCGTTGAGGGGGCACAACAAGAAGACTAGCAAGGAGAAGAGGCTAGAACAAGCTTTGACATGGGACCTCATGAAGAAGAACTTATCCCACAACCTCCTTCCCCATGCCTAGAAAAATAGTAGCAGCATCATCATGTAGACACCTTTGCTGAGAGAAAGCGGAGCTTAAGAGGAAGAGACAATAGATGGTGGAGTAAGCAAAGCAAAGATTGAATGCCAATCTAGCACTGGTACCAACCGCACCTATCCCACCAAGCCGAGATGACTGCCCAATAATCTTTAATGCCAAACTTGTGATTTGGGAGCAACAAGAGACCACTAGGGGGCCCTTTGACTTTAATTTCTGATTCCCCATCAAGTTGCACAGAGAGTACTGCCAGTCAAGGTGGTAGAGGAGGTAACTAATGTTGGAAGTGGGCTAGGAGACAAATGGACCTTAAGGATAGAGCACAATCCCACCCTATGGGGGACTGAGGACACAGATTTTTGGTAGGATAAAGTTTTTGAAGTGCCCAGGGCTGTGAAGGGCTATGAATGCCAACCCACATAGAGGAGGCACATCTCTTATGTAAACATAGATGCCTAGATGGCTTTTTGTAACACCCTACCCTTTGAGAGGAATAACCTTCATGCCATACTTGAGAAGGGTAGGAGTGAATTTTAACCCAAGAATCCACGACCATAACTTGCAAAGTATTGTTACGGTGGATTATAGTAGCTTCTCCATGATACTATTCAATGTGCAGTGGTTCAAAGTGGTACTTGGAGGAGCTGGAGCAACAGTTCGACGAGGTCCATCTGGATTTCTCGGAATAGATTCCGAAAAAAAATGGACGGATTTGCGCAACACCTTTGTGTTGCCGGCCCATTGTGAACAGGTGCATGGACTCATTTGTTTACTAATTGTATTACGACATGGTTTATGTCACAATGGTTTGAACTCTCTTGTGCGTGTTTGTGAATAGGTAATCTTCTATCCAAACCCCTGACAACCTCGATGGTGGTATGTTATACCTTCAACTCCCTGAAGCGCGAGAGTATATGATCAAAGCGATGTTCTAAGCATAGATGAAGATAATATGCAAATAGAGGGGTTGATATTGCAAGGGGTGGAGGCCGTCGAAAGCTTGGAGCCAGCATCGGCCTTAACAATGATGGAAATACAGGAGTCCAAGAATTCTTTGAGAACGAGGTGGACTCATTCTTTTGTGGTGACATGTCTATCGACTTTCCAGTGTATGTAGAGTTGTGTCGAGAGATTAACATGGGACCATAGGATACTTCATACTTGGAGCATCCACTTACTCAATTCGTTGACCAATCACTTATAAGGGTACATAAGATATGCATTTTAAGTGAGATTTTTTTAAATAATTTATATTATTGTGCTTTGTATGATTTAAATTGAGTATTTTAACATCATTTTTTGTCTGTGTAGGTGACATTTTCAGGATGAGTCGAGGGATAAGCGATGAGGAGTTACAAGACATCTTCACACGCATGTCTCCAAACCAGATCACAGGATTCAGAGATATGGCAGACTAGGAGCTGTCTCGGTCTTCATCAAGGCGCTCTGCTAGATCTACTTCAACGTGATCGAATGCTTCGGCTTCGAGCAGAGGAGCTTGACTCTCACGACTTGGGCCAAAGGGAGAGAGTGCTTCGGGGTCAGGGGGATGCTGCAGAGATACAGAGGCAGTGAGCCTGCAATCGACACGGGATATAGGTGCGACTCCTCACTCTTGTGGCCCTTCCAGGGAGCATGGCTCAGGCTCAGGTGGATGATGCGGAGGCATGGACACAGTGTCTCCATCTCATCGTTCTGTTGGAGTTGCGTCACCTCAGGGATTTGTCACACCTGTGGGGACGGGAGGAGGGTGATGGCTCGCATGAGAGAGTTGTGCCAACAAGTTTTTCAGCACAATGTCTTGGATCATTGGAAGAACATACCGGAGGGGAGCAAGGACTACATAGTAGCATCCTTGCACGAGGAGTTTCCTGTGCCAACCTCAGTAGATAGATTCTCTACGAGCTGGATGATGGATTGTATGCGTGCATACATGTCACATAGACGATCCGATGCACGCAAGGCAATCAAGAGTAGGGCTGCAAAGCCCGAGTGGTTAGATGTAGACGACTGGCACTGACTGAGGGAGGAGGCTACAGATTCTCCAAGATGTTGGAGTTAGTAGCGCGAGGCGGTGAGGGCACGACTTGAGGCCGGAGTGGTCCATCATCTTGGGAGTGGCGGCCACATGACATATTTGGAGGACTTTGTAAGTTTTTCTTTTGTTTTACTTGTTTATTGTTTTGTAATATTCTTTGTACTGACAATCATGTTTCTAACAGTTAGCATTTTATTTTCTTTGCAGCACTCTATTACAAATCACGATCCGATTGGCCTTGAGACTCGATATGCAGAGAGGCATGGTCTCACTTCATTGATCAACCAATTGTATAGATGCGGCTGCCCTGTAAGTCACTCATCTTTCTTGTCCGTAGTTACCATGTTTAATTAGAATGCATTATTGTATGGTGGACTGATGTGTTGTCTCTTTTTCTGCAGAGTCCGTTCAATGCTCCTTTGCGGCGAGATGAGCTTTCGGGGAACGAACATATGTAGCTCGCCCTTGGATCCCTAGAGCTCACACACCTTTATTTTTGAGTCACGTGATCTATGTAGACATTTTCTATGTATTAACGATATCTTGTCACGATTGTACCAATCGCTTATTATGCGATTATATATTTATTTCATGTATCAGTGTTATGATTTCAGTATACATTGTTTTTGTTTGCAAGTGCATTGTACATAGTGCAGAAACTATTTTGTATGGCTCTAATAGCTCCCCTGCCACAATTTTTTTTCCTTATTACCGTCGCTATTAGCATCGCAAATTTTATTGCTCGCATCGTTATTGGTGTTGTTATTTACATCGCAAACCGTCACTATCAGCGTCGGTATTAGCGTCGCAAATATTGACGCTGATAGCGACGGTGATACCGACTGTTCTATGGCGTCGCCAATAATGACGCTTTTTGCGACGACGGGGGCAAATTTTATTATTTGCATTTTCGTCGCTTTAAACATCGGTATAAGGCCTATATCTTGTAGTGTTATCAATGTAGCAGGACATTCATCCACTCAAGATATTGAAAAATACAACCATTGATATGATGCACATTTACTATTTTATTTTAAAAAATTCTTTGATAATTTCTACTCTTAAAAAATTACTCGTAAAAATTGTCATAAATAAAAAAGACTTATATTCTCTCAGTTAATTTCATTAATTACTAAAGTCATTAACTTACTAAACCATAAGAAAAAATGTATTAAAAATTATTTAATTTTAATAAATTTATAGTAAAAATTTTAGATTTAGCATACATATATATCGCACATTTATAATTAATTAAGTAAAAATTAAAAGAGACTTTAAATAATAAGATAAGTTATAATAAAATAGAATGAATAATCAAAACTTAGTTTTTTGAAAAAAGGTGAGAGGAAGGTTTGCATTTTCTACAATAGAAGGATGGACCATCTGGAAGCACTTAAAATCTAGGATAAGCGTGGTCTCACCCTATTTTGTGAAGTCAAGTTTCTAGTTTCCCAAAACTTTGCTATATGTGCAAGCAATGTTGTCACTTTGCTCATGCATGCCCACAAAAGCAAAAAGTTAATGTCGTGTCCTCTGTAGATAATGGGTCTTCTACTATAGCTCAATGAGCTGAGAAGTCTATAGAGAAGAATGAAGTTAAGAAGGCTGATTAGTCTTCTATTGCTTTCTTGCAAAAGAGCATGGCAAGAGGCTTAAGTAGTAGCGAGGAAAAGAATAAAAATGCTAAACGAAATGGGGGTAAAGCTCTTGCTACAATTAATCCCAATAGAATCGAGGAGGCAAAGAGTGATGGCAAGAATGCTAGCAAGGAAAATATCCCTCTAGGTATAGGTTGGCATAAGGTGGAGAGAAATAAGTTAGGTAAGGTTTCTATTAAGTAGCTAGCAGGAGCAATCAATCCTTTATTAAGATTTTTGCTCCTTTAGGCAACCTAGCAAAAGCACGAGCCTCTCAAAAAAGTATCCATTCTCTCCTAGAACACTAGAGGGATGTGTTCCAAGGAAGATCTTGAGGTGAACTCTTTGATCAAATGTTGCAAAGCAAATATTGTATGATTTTAGGAAACTAAGTTAGGCCCTAATACACTCATGGAGTGTGGTATAGAGGGTTAATCTTTTTACTAATGACATTTTGTGTGGTAAGGGTGGCATGTTAGTAGCAACTAAAGAGAACCTTGGTCCATGTTTAATTCTAAAGGATCATGAAAGATCAATACTACGGATCAAAATTAGAGTGAATGATGGTCTCTTGGGTTGCATTGATATGTATGCTCCTAATGTGTCCCACTTATGTGAGCAAAAGTAGCAAGCATTAAGCGATCAACCTCTAGGCAAATCAACCATCTTCTTTGGTGGCCACCGAGAACATGACTCCAAGTGGAAGATAGATCACATGGTAATGGAGGCATGATTGAATCAAAGAGAGAAGCTTAGGAAACCCTCACTAAGCACTTTTAGTTGATTGATGATGCTACGACCTCTCCTAATGGCATAGGTAGAAGCATATATTGGCATAGCAAGTATCTTGATCCAATCTAATGAGGCACTAGGATGGACAAGTTCTATTTCAACAATGAGGCACAGTGGATGTACCGAGATCAAATTATTGGATATTATCATACATCCTATTGTCTGATCATGTATAAGTGATGATCACCTATAACCTAGTATGCAGTAACAGAACATCAAAAGGGCCACCACCCTCCATGTTGAGTACTGTTGAGTTAGTTGCAATGGAGCTTCTATATAGAGATGCAGGTTGAGAGAGAGAAGAGACAAAGACACAAGATTTGTGGTACTGAAGAGTGTACCTCAATAATGATTTTAGATAGATATATGTACTATGTACAACCTGGCCCTTATGGGCAGACACAAGCACTGCCCTTTATCCCAACAACCTCCCCCCTAAAGGCAATGTGCCAAAAGGTAGAGGAAAAGAACCAACTAAGTCTAAGTATGTACAAAGCTGAAGAGACTATACCTATCCAATACCCCATCATCTACCAGCAATGGACAAACCTCTCTATTGGAAGACCTTTTATGAGAACATCTGTAGGGTTATCATCAATGTGCATCTTGACTAGCACAATGGTCTTGCTGTCAAGTACCTCTCTGATGAAATAATACTTCACATGTATGTGTTTTGTCTTTGCATGAAAGACAGGATTTCGTGCTAACATGACATCACTCTGACTATCATAGTGGAGGACAAGAACCTCAGTAATCCCAAGTTCAGCAACCAAACATGACAACCATAAGACCTCTTTGCATGCCTCAATAGTGGCAGCCACATACTCTGCCTTCGTAGTAGACAGTGCAACACACTTTTGCAGCCTAGATATCGAAGAGACAAATCCCCCTATGAAGATAAACACGTACCCTACTGTGCCCTTGAGGTATCTCATAATACCTTTCACTGCTTCCTAATGCTTCTTGCCAAGGTTTGCCATGTACCTTCTAACCACTCCCATTGCAAAGGCGATGTCAAGTGTAGCAACCATAGCATACATCAAACTGCCAACAACTGAAGCGAATCTTGGCCATTTCTTCCTTCTCGTCATCAGATGTAGGGTTGTCCTTTGCATTGAGTTTCATATATGGAGGCAATGGAACTCCGATTGCTTTCCCCCCTCCATATTGAAACGTTGCAAAATCTTGGATACATACTCCTACTGAGATAGATAGAGTAACCCCTTCAATCTATCTCTGAGTATCCGCATCCCAAGAATGTGATTGGCATCACCAAGATCCTTCATGTCAAAGCTGGCATGAAGACTTTGCTTCAATGAATCCAAGGCATGAGTATCTCTACCCAGCAATCAACATGTCATCAACATACAAAACCAAGATAATCAAGCTGCCATCTGTTGCCTTCTTAGTGTACAAGGAGTGAGTAACTTGACTTCTTTGAAAGCCCTAAGACTACATGAAAGTATCAAACTTATGATATCATTCCCTTGGTGCTTTTTTTAGTCCATAAAACTCCATTTGAGCTTACAGACCATCTTCTCCTTGCCCTTAGCAACAAAACTCTTAGGCTGTTGCATATATATGTCCTCATGCAGATCACCATGTAAGGAATGTAGTCTTTACATCCATATGTATGAGTCCCATATCTTTAGCTACAACCAAGCCCAAAATGGTTCTTAGATTAGTCATCTTGACTACGGGAGAGAAGATATTGTCAAAGTCAATTCCATGTTCCTGCTTGTATCCCTTTGCAACCAACTGTGCTTTGTACTTTGGCAAAGAACTAGAAGTGACCTTCATCTTGTAAACCCACTTGCATGGAAGGGTTTGCTGCCCTTTAGGTAGCTGCACCAAGTCCCAAGTAGAATTCTTTTCAAGAGATTCTATCTCTGACAGCATGACCTTGAATCACTTCTTGGTGTCGGGTCTAGTAATTGCTTCGTTGAAGCACGACGGTTCACCACAATCCGTCAACATGACATAATTTGTAGCATACTCTGTGCATCAAGAATAAACCTATTTGGCTACCTTGAAGGTCGGGTTGACCTACGTAGTGAAGGTTCTGCATTTACTGGTTGTTAGGGCAAATTTGGATTTACAAGTTGCTATCCTAAAATATGGGCCTATAATTCTGCATGTACAAGTTGTTGTCTTGAAATACGAGCTTGTAATTCTGCATGTACATGTTGCTGTCTTGAAATTCTAGCATGCTGTCTTGATTGTTCAGGCTATTCTAACTGCATGTTTTCAGGTTGAAACTGTGGTGTATCATGGACAATACTTTGCTAGTCATTTCAAGCACCATTTCCTGCATTTTCAAGAGTATTCACAGTAAATATACGTTGTTGTCCACTGGGTACAAATGGTTGTCTAAAAGGTACATCCTCCCTAAAAGCAACCCTCTTGACTTCCTCAGTCTTCTCGGGCTGCTTATGCATGCAATCTTCACGGAAAATGATGTCATCGATGTGCACTATCTTTCTTTTCTCAAGCTTCCAAAGTCTATACCCCATCTCACCCTCGTCATTGTATCCTAGGAATATGCATTTACAGGACTTTGGTTCCAGTTTGTTGCATTCTTCTTTTTGTATGTGCACAAAAGCCTTGCAGCCAAACACTCGCAAATGAGCATAAAAAGGTGGCTTGCGTGACCACTCATCCTGAGGGACTCTCCCTCCTAAAGACCTGTTTCGTGACCTGTTAATCAGATGAATGGCTGTCATAACAGCCTTTGCCCAAAAGCCATGGGGTAATGCAGCATGAGACAACATCGTCGTACATACCTTATCATGTATGGTCCGATTCATGCACTTTGCAACTCCATTTTGGGGTGGATTATGAGGGGCAATGAGCTCCCTCTTTATCCCCTTATTGTCACAAAATGCGTGAAAGGATTTGGACACATATTCCCCACCGTTGTGAGAGCGAAGACACAAGTGTCTTATCAATCTGGTTCTCAACCAATGCCAATAATTTTTGAAACCTGTCAAGCACTTCTTCCTTGCTACGAATAAGGTAAACCCATAACTTCCGAGTAGCATCATCGACAAATGTGACAAAGTATTTCTTTCGTCCTAGAGATAACCCTGCCATCTGACATACATTAGAATGTACTAACTCTAAAGGCAAAGATTTTAGTGAAAATATACTTTTTGTAAGATATCTGTGCACTTACAGATCTTCCATTTTCCATCACCAAAGGTGGTATAAAAACCATCATCATCTAGCTGATCAGTACTAATCAAGCTCTTCTTGAGTTGTGGTACATGCCTTACATTTTGAAGAGTGAAGACAAATCCATGCTGAAATTGCAGTTGCACACTGCCAATGCCTGCAATGTCACATGCATAATTGTCCCCAAGATGGACAACACCATGTGGACCTCCTGTATAGTTTGTAAACCACTCACAGTGAGGGGTGACATGAAAAGAGACACCTGAATCCAAAATCCAAGTGTGCATGCCATCATCCATGTCGGCTATCAAAGCATGTGCATTAAAACATGAAGAGATGAAGAGTGTATCATTTCCACCGTCGCTCTCATGGCTAACTATATTCACCTCTTCGATCTTTGCACTGCTCTTCTTAGTAGGCTGACTCTCTTTCTTCTCTTCCTTGTTGTCATCCGTTTTCTTACTCTTCCCTTTCTCTTTCTTCCATTTATAGCAATCACATTTGAAGTGACCCTTCTCGCCGTAATGATGGCATTCAACATCCTTATTATGTGATTTATTGCATCCCTTGCTATCAGATTTGCCTTTCTAATGTGATCTGCCTCTAGTATGCAAAGCATTGAAAGACTTATTGGATGCATTGTTCTTTCAATTCATTTCTTCCATGAGTAGAGCACTCTCTACATTAGCATACAAAAGCATAGCATTAGAATTGCTCATAGTAGTCCTAAAGGTATCCTAGCTCTTTGGCAGAGTGCAAATCAAGAATGTAGCTTCGAACTCATCATCAATATTGAACTTCAAAGCAGCAAGCTGGCTGAAAATGGAGTTAAACTCACTAAGGTGAGTAGACATTGCAATATCCTCTTTCATACACAAATGTATGAGTTTCTTCAGCTAGTAGACTTTGCTTGCAACACTCTTCTGGGCATACAATTCTTCCACTCACTTCCAAATGTCATAAGAAATATCCAACACTTCAATGTTAAACAACAATGCATCAGAAATCGATAGCTCAATGGTTGAGCAAGCAAGCTCATTCAACTCATCCCATTCGTCCTGCTCTACATCAATTGGTTTTGTTCCCTTTACTTTAATCGGCCTTGCTTACTTCTTTTGCAACAAGATATTATAGCATTGCTTTTGCCAAAGTGCAAAGTTGTTTGCTTCTTCAAGCTTCTTGATATGCATAATATGATTGTCACTTCTGCTAGCCATGATTCACATCCAAATAACCGTATGACAATAAATGACAGCTAATGCCAAGCAATGGAAGCTCCAAAATCCACTCTGTAGTATGTTAGGAATATCCCTAGGTATGTAGGAGCAAGAACATACATCAATTTGTTGCCCAAAATGCCTCAAAAAGCATTCAATGACAATAATCATACCAATATTCTGACAAAAATAGAGTAAAGTCTTGAAATTCTTGACAATACAGGTGGCTGTCTTATAATTCAGGAGTGTAGCCCTAACATTCAGGAAAAATCTGCCGTGAAAATTCAAAATTGAAATAACCTCTCAAACGACTGAGATTGAGCTCAAAAGATCATGCAAAGCTGCTCAAAACATCACCATAATATTCTTGCATAGAAACATATCAAATTTCTTATCAATGAGGTATGATGTCCTGAATATGTAAGAAATTGTCCTGAATGTACAACAATAGAATTGTAGGTAAAGTTTATAAAAAAATGAGCTTTAATCACTGTTCAAAAGCATTCTGGAATCAAATCAAAGCATGTAACATCAACCATAAGCATGAATATATGATTTAGAATGCTCGAGACCAAGTCGAAGGAAGACATAATGCATATGCAACCAAAATGTCATTCAGTCCTATTATTCCAGCAACCAAATCTATGTCAAAACCAAGCAAAATGATGACTCTAATCACCCCAAAATGATCTATAATCATGGACATAACATGTCCAAGTCATGTAGCACCAAATGGACATTAGATAGTCATCACATAAGTGAATCCTAAGCATTATTTACTCAAGAAATAGTTGCTGCCCTATTTTTACCCACAAATATGTTTGAAAAATGAGCCAAATCCTTGCCAAGATTAGCTCAAAATGGCCTCAAGTCAATGCCACATGGTTTTTGTGACGACACTCCCCTGGTGCCATCCTAGGGTAGGCAACGCCCACCCCGTGGAGCCTGCCTCATGAGGGATCACCCTCTTATCGTAGCCCCACAAGAGTGCGGAAGCGTTTTTGGAGGTAACACGGAACGCGACACAGAAGTTGAAGGTAACACGTAACGGGCAAGGTAACACGACATGGAAATGAGGTAACTCGATATGTATATTATGAAGTGCAACGGAGGCACAAGAATAATTATAAGAAGCCAAAAAGGCTTGAGGGACAAGAAATCACAGATAGAGGGTGGACACTATCAACATGCATACCACGACGCCATCATGTGGGTGAGGGAGGAGTACTACCCTCATACACACCTCTCCTTAAAAGAATGACGTCCTCGTCAAAGTGTGCAAATGGAGGCACTTGCACCAAGAGCGGTGTGCTGAGACTCAAAACTTCGGGGGTCTAAACATGTCTCACTATCAAGATAGCCAGTGTCTACCCGCTAGACCTAACCTATGACCACAAACTTGGGGGTCTTTGTCGACTCAAGATCAAGCTGACCAATGTCTTCCCACTAGGTGCCATGCCCACTGACTCAATTACATGTGTGGAAACATGGTCTTGTTGACTCAAAGATGATCATCCACTGACTCAATTTACACTTGTGGAATGATCCCAACCTGGTTGACTAGGAAGAGAAGTAATATTGGAAACACTTCAATTCAACCATTTGTTGATGAGATTTACAATCACAGAATGGAGAATAACCAAGTTAAGACAAGTTGTGTTCACTTGAAATAACTGAAGGTCCTGACAGTATGAGTGTGCAGAAACTGTCAGTGGACTGAAGAGGCAAGGCGTATAACTCAGCTGGGAGTGTGCCACGCCATGAATGCGAGGGCCCATGAAGAGGCGCCCTTAGTTTGATGGCCCCAATTGGCCAAATCTGTCAATCCAGTCTGAATGTGGATGCGCGAGGTGCACTTTGATGGTGCACCTCCCCTTAAAAGAATTTGGGCCAAGTAAGCCCAAGCTTTCTGATTATGGCCCCAATTGGCCTGATCATTCAAGCCTTGAATCATCTGGAAAAGAAGGCCCCAATTGGCATGATCTGTCAATCCTTGCTTAAGATAGTAGGTGCGTTGTGATGACACACCTCCCCTTGAAAACAGTTGGGCCAAGTAAGCCCAATATTTTCGAGTATGCCGCCGTCTTGCGAAGGTGGCATTTTTGGTGGCGCATAAAGCACCCAATAAAGGAGGGATAAGTGTTCCTTTATACTCGTGGCAACGCGAGTGTCTAGCACTCGTCCTGGCGACTACAACGCCAAGTAAACGAGAAGCAGCCGTTCTTTTATACTCGTGGCGACACGAGTTTGCAGCTCTTGTGATGACGCCTCCAGCGCCAAGTGAAATAGAACTAGCCGTTCCTTTATACTTGTGGCGACGCGAGTTTCCAATCCGTATAATGACGCATAAAGCGCCAAGTGAAGAGGAACTAGCCATTCTTTTATACTCGTGGGGCGACGCGAGTGTTGGACTGCTCTCCTGGCAGCTTGCAAATAAGCCATTCTTTTATACTCCTGGCGACGGGAGATCTTTATCCTTCGAAGTTGTACTCTATTCAAGTACCAAATAGTAACCAGATAAATGGCCTTTCGTTTAGGCTCCTAGCACAGGGAGCTTGGTATCTTTTCAGGCTGAACCTGAGAAGTGCCCATTTCTTTATTCTCCTGCGGCAAGGAGTCTTCAAAAGAACAAGTGCCCGTTCCTTTATTCTCCCGCGGCAAGGAGTCTTTGACAGAAAGTTTATCCCAATGGGCCGTTTCTTTATCCTCCTCGCACTAGGAGTCTTCAACATAATGTGAAGCAAGGTTGGCCGTTTCTTTATCCTCCTGGCACATGGAGTCTTGATCCATCGTAACATTCTTTCTGGCCATTCCTTTATTCTCCTGGCTCAAGGAGTCTTTGAAAAGATCATCAATAAGCATAGCCATTCGTTTACCCTCCCGGTGCAAGGAGTCTTCGAAAAGATAATCAATATGCATAGCCATTGCTTTATCCTCCCGGCAGAAGGAGTCTTCATTTTGACGTGTGGCCATTCGTTTACCCTCCCAGCGCAAGGAGCGTTCGAAAATATGATCAATTTGCATAGCCATTCCTTTATCCTCCCGGCGCAAGGAGTCTTCAACAAAATTTGTGGCCGTTCGTTTATCCTCCTGGCAAAAGGAGTCTTCAACACAAAGTGTTACCGTTCGTTTATCCTCCCGGCATAAGGAGTCTTCCACATAATCTGTGGCCGTTTGTTTATCCTCCCGGCTAAAGGAGTCTTCTACATAAACTCTCGCCTTTCGTTTATCCTCCCGGCATAAGGAGTCTTCGACATCCAGGATGGTCGTTTGTTTATTCTCATGGCTAAAGGAGTCTTCACGATAAGATGTCACCGTTTGTTTATCCTCCCGGCCAAAGGAGTCTTCAAATATTTGCACATGGTGGATGGCCCTATCTTTATCCTCCTGGGTCAAGGAGTCAAGGAATGTGTTCACAATATCTTGTATGGCCCTTTCTTTATCCTCCTGGGTCACGGAGTCTTCAATACTGCCATTATTTGTATGTAACATGTCGGCTTCTGCCTCATACTCGTCAAACACGATCATGACCTTCGGCAGCTTAACGATACCATAGGGAGGGTCACCAATCCGCGAACTTGCATCCGGCTCCATCTGGTCCCTTTTTCCCTTGAGGGCTTCACCCCATCGCAGCATAACCTGGTTCATGTCGGTCTTCTTCGACTTTGGATTTTCAGTATCCCATAAGTGATCTTCAAAATTGTCATAATCTGAACTTGGGGGCTCGGTTTCTGCCTTCACCTCTTCAAACCTGACTATGGCCTCGGGCAGCTTTATGGGATGATCAGCAACCCGCAAGTTCGAACTCAACTCCGTCTGAGGGCTTGTTCCCTTCAGGGTGTCAGCCCCTTTGAGCATAACCTTCGCCATGTCATTCTGTTGTGAAGAAATACAGACCGCTCTCCCTTGCTGAACATTGTCTTGATGATCTGCTTCTGACTTGACTTCTCTGTTGTAAGATCTGCATTCTACTATGCTTCGTCTTGTTCTACTTGTACTGCTTCTTCTGCCACATTGGACTCCGAAGAGTCATATTTGTACTCGCTGGAAACATAATCGCTTGAGCTCGAACTCGGATATTGACGATATGGTTTAACTTCATCCTGACTTCTGGCCGTTCGTTTATTCTCCCGGCTCCAGGAGTCTTCACTCTGTGATCTGGCCATTCGTTTATCCTCCCGACTCCAGGAGTCTTCAAAAATGTCATAGTGGAATATGGCCATTCGTTTATCCTCCCAACTCCAGGAGTCTTAATAGAGAAATTGGTCATGCGAGTTCGAACTCAACTCCATGCCATAGGGGGGGGGAAATTGATTGGGCTTGGGCTAAAATTGCCTCATCCACGATATTGCATTGTTCCAGTATCAATCCATCTGATAATAGATGCGACTCTAAGGTCGTCTTTTCTTCAGCACATTCTTCTATCAAGACATCATGAAACAAATAACTAGGCCCAAAGGCCATTGGTAAGCATACTAGAGCTTGACTGGCCACAGTTTCCTTTATACTCACCCGTGCCACCACGAGTTCTTCACGCTGCTCTTCTGTATCTGAATCCGACCCAGAGATCGCTTGCCATTCTTGATATTCTTCAATAAGCACTCCATCTACCATGTAACTAGGCATACTGGCCCCTTGTATGTATAATGGAGGCTTCTGGGCCACGTTTCATTTATACTCGCCCGTGCCGTTACGAGTTCTTCATACTGATCCTTCATATATGACTCACTACCCACTACTGATTCATCCTGACCCAATGGTTGCTCATAATGTCGTTGATCACTTACTTCTGTGGTATGGCTATCCTGTGTGTTTTGATCATAAATTGAGTCGTCACGCCAGCTTTCTGCTCTCCAATAATACTGCTCATAGTCTGCTTCTTCTTGACTAACCCTTTGCTCATCTTCAGCATGGGAATCTGTATATACTGAATGCATACTACCAGGCTGTAATTGGACGGTATCCTGAGTTTGTCGATTGTGTGCTGCCAACGCTTGGTTCATCCTTTCTACCATCTGAGGTAGTATTCTTTGTTATTCGGGAGTTAATTGGCCATGTGATATCATCTGTTCGGCCATAGCTATGTGGCATTCTGTTGCAGATAAAAATTCTTGATCATTCAAGAGATCTTCTACACCGCTATCACTTTCTGTCTCCAAATCTGTATGTGACTTATGCATAGCAGCACACTGCCCTTCTGACTGACTTTCTGACTCGTATTCACTATCAGAGGGGTAGCCTTGAACACCTGCTGGAGCCTGGCGTACTGGGGTTGTGTCAATTTGCCGCTTCTCATCTGGCATACCCCCTTGTGCAATGATGTCACCGTACTCTTCTGTCATAAACATTTTCAATTTGCGCTCCACCATCGCGAGGTCGAATGCAAGCTTCTTCTTGTGCTCTTCAGACCACTCGACCATGTTATCATTGACTTCTTCAAGCTTGATTTTGAGGTATATCTGCTGTTGCTTAACAAGCTTCAACTGACTGTGTAGATCTACTTCTTCATTCTCCGAAAAATGATAGCCACCTTGCAACCACTTTACTTTTGTGGCCTAGAGAACTCTTCTTTCATCTTCAAAATCAAATCATTGAGCCAAAATTTTATATTTTTTGGCATAAAAATCTTCAATTCGCCGTTTTTTTGGCCTCAATATGAGTTTTATCTCCTTCTTTCTGCTCATTTTCCATTTTTTCACATAAAAATCCTTAATTTGCCGTTTTTCGGCCTCATTTTTGGACCAGTGAGTCAAAATCTTGTGTTTTTCAGCATAAAACTGCTCATTTTGCTGTTTTTTGGCCTCTTTTTGGGGCCTATCTACACTTTCGTGCTCATTTTTCACTTTTTCAGCACCTTTCTTCTTTTTACCCGTCCTACTTTGCCCAGGCTCACTCACACGGGGGTCATTACGCACCAGCCGAGGAGTTTGCTCTGATACCAAGTGTGACGACACTCCCCTGGTGCCGTCCTAGGGTAGGCAACGCCCACCCCGTGGAGCCCGCCTCATGAGGGATCACCCTCTAATCGGTAGCCCCACAACAGTGCGGAAGCGTTTTTGGAGGTAACACGGAACGCGACATGGAATGCGTCATGGAAAGCTGAAGGTAACACGTAACGGGCAAGGTAACACGACACGGAAATGAGGTAACTCGATATGTATATTATGAAGTGCAATGGAGGCACAAGAATAATTACAAGAAGCCAAAAAGGCTTGAGGGACGAGAAATCACAAATAGAGGGTGGACACTATCAACGTGCATACCACGACGCTATCATGTGGGTAAGGGAGGAGTACTACCCTCATAGTTCCCAAAGCATCCAGCATTAAGATACATCCAAATAGCTATCATATGAGCATCAATCTCAAGAGAGTAGATGTTGCCTTGTTTATTACATATTTGAATACTGTGTATTTCAGACTTGAAGCTGAATGTATATCAGTCCCAAGTGTGATACTACACTTCAATGCTCAATGCTAAGCATTAGATGCAAAGTTTGGTGTACAACCATTATGCCAAATGAAGAGGAGCAGGATGTAGGTCCTGAGCATGATGAAAACGAGATCTGCATACCCACGTTGATGGTGCCTTTAGCCTTGAAGAGATTGGAATGTTGGTCTAGGTGTTGGAGATGATGGGGAGGGTCCCCAAGTGGCCAATGATGGCTGCCAACAAGCTCAAATGAGGAGGGAAGCTTCAAACTTCAAGAATAAGCTTCAAACCTTGTTGCCCTTTCTGCAAACTCTTCACAATGAACTCTTCTTCAACTTCAAGCTCTTGCACTTGAAGAAATGCCGAGCTCCTGATTGCTTGAACCAAGCTCTGATACCACTTTTTTGAGTTAGCTGCAATGGAGCTTTTGTGTAGAGATGTAGGTTGAGAGAGAGAAGAGACAAAGACACAAGATTTGTGGTACTGAAGAGTGTACCTCAATAATGATTTTCAATAGGTATATGTACTATGTACAACCTAGCCCTTATGGGTGGACACGAGTGCATTGCCCTTTATCCCAACAAGTACAAGCTTCTGAAGGCATGAAAAATACTTAGCTGGAGTCACGATGGCATGGGAAAGCCAATGATAGACCATGTAAGAAATTGGGAAGCATGCATTAATAATATCAGTTGCTTCAACAAACAAAATGGAAGAAAGCAGGCCCAACAAGGGTGTAAACAGCTTGAATTGGCTTAATAATGCATGACTAATTCGCTTGAGTCTCTATGGCACTCTCCTAGTGATGTTATAGTATGCATGATATTGAAGGCTTAATAAAGAGCTATGAATAGCACAAGATTGCTACTCTTCAAGTGCAAATCAAATCTGGAAGATTGATAACAAGGGAGTTCCCATTTGTAGTGTATCTTGCCTCTCTCAAAATGAAGCAAAAGATGGAGGCACTATTCATGATCAAAGATGAGGAAGTGAGGGTAATCATAGATGAAGATGGCATCACTGCTATATTTCAAAACAATCTCTTAGCCATTGTGAGCAAATGGTTTGATGGGGACACTTAATATCTTCCAAAGGTGTAGTCCTTTCTGGATTGTATGGAAGAGGAGGTAGATACTGACATGGTTTTGAGCCTTCTTCATCCATTCTTGGAAGAGAAACTATACAATATAGCCAAAATAATAAAGAAAGGTAAGGCCCCTAGCCCAAATGACCTTTCCATTGAGCTTTATTTGTGTATCTAGGATGTTGTTTTGGGGATCTCTTGAATCATTTTTGAGCAACAAGGCTCCATGTCTCCATCTCCAAATGAGGGAGCAATCAAACTCATTCCCAAGGGAATGTAGAAGAGGAGCCCTAGCCAATGTCACCCTTTGACCATGGTGAATGCCTCGTGCAAACTTATGACTAAAACATTGGCCATTAGGGCTAAATTTGTTATTGCCAAGCTTGTAAACAACAGGCGGTATGGGATTGTGCAACAAAGGAATATCCACAATGCCATTATGAATGATATTTTTGGTATGGATTTTGCATTGGCCAACAAGTAGGATAGCTTACTTATCAACATGGACCTGGAAAAGACTTATGATTTAGTTTACTAGGCATTTATAATTGCTGTATTGGACAATTGTGGATTCAATCAAATGTTTCATAGCATGATTGGTGCCCTGTTCTTGAATGCTTCAACTTGTATTTCTATTAATGGGTACTATTTTGGAAGATGTGAATTGAGGCGCAACATTAGGCAAAGGTGCCCAATTGTTCTCTATTGTTTCCTTTGGTAACACACTAGCTACTTTGTAATGTGGATGCTGCTATAAGAAGGGGTGCCATCAAGCCACTTGTGCTCCCAGATCGACAATATTTTTGTATTCAAATGTTTGCAGATGATAACTCTAGTGTTATTAAAGCAGAACTTGAGTCTATCAAGAGCATACTACAAACGTATGAAGAATGTGCAATGCTTTTTTGGCTCCAAGATAAGTAAGACAAAAATCAACCTCTTTTATCTATACGGACAAGAAGTTGACAACCAAATATCAAATTTGTAAATTTAGAAATATTTCCCTTATATGTTCCTTTCGTGGAAGAGACAAGGAAAATGTGATGTAGCTATTTTGGGATTGCATTGAGTTGTAGGCTTTACGGAACAAAGTTACAAGTGGCACGAGAAGAGTTAACATTCATGCTATGAACTGAAACAACTATTACTAGGGGATAGAGGCAATATGAAAGAAATATCAAAGAGAATTTGAGAGCACTCATAGCCCAAGAGACATGGTTTGTTAGGAATGAGGTTGTTCATGGAGGTGCCAACCAACTAAAAAGGGTCTTAGCAGCTCATAGCAAAGAGGTATTTGCAATAGCACAAGCTTTGCTTAAGAAAACGTCAAAAATAAAAAGAGGCCTTCAAGCCCATTAGTAAGCTCTTCAAGCAGCTTATCTATTAATAAACTTCAAAAGTACAACGATCTTCAAAGTTCACAGATCTAAAGGGGGGCGAAATATCAACTGACGTGCCCCTCTTATGCAATTTTGCTTTTATTTCGTAATAAATGCATTGGCAGCACAGGATTGTCTTAAGGGAAGACCCTGCAAATCGCCATTGAAGCGTGCAAGGAATGGGCAGGGGAGCTGTTGGTCGGGACAAACGAAAGCCCCTTCTCTGCCCATAGGGATTGACGCCTTTTGTTCTGGGTTTCTCGAGGAGATTGCTACAGGTCACTAAACTCATGCTTCTGCGCAAGCCCAACAATGCTTGGCTTGACAATTGGGTCCCCTGCTTCCTTCAAAAGTCACGCGTTCTTCGGTTTAAAAGCAGCATTCTTCCACGCCTCTGCTATCTGCGAGCAGAAATGGGCAGCGAGATTCAGAAAAACTGTATGCTTTTTATGCTCGTTTGGCAAAATTAGTTTGCTTTCCTACCTTCTCACTTTCTTGGTGAATTGTGGTTTCTTTTAATCCTTTGTCATTGAATCAAGCCGAAAAGCTGTATCTTATTTTATTTAATTTCGTAGCAGCTTGTGTATCAAGGCAGCATGCCTAACTTGCAAAACAGTATCCAAGAAACCCATGTTGACAACCAGTATCACTTCAGGACCACTTACAGCTGCTCTCCATCGTACATTATGGGCTGCAAATCTCATTGGGCTAATACTGCAAAGCAAGAGTGTGCCCTGGGTTTGTAGTGGGTCTTTTCCGAGGCTTATAAACTAGCAAGTACATATTCCACTTGGATTGACCCCAGGGTAGCATCTGATGCTAGAATTATCAGCCGTTCAGAGGAGGTGCAACATCCTTGGTCATTGACGATAGGGGTCTGCAGCATTGGCCTCTAGGCCACTAGGTGTGATCAATACTAAAGGTCAGGGTGGTTAAGCAGCTTGTTTAAGTAGCACCTTGGACTTTAGTTGGTGATCCCATTTAGATTCCTGGATGGTGTTACTGGGAGCACATGCTTAGTTGATCTTCTAGTTGTGAGCCGTGTCCTGGAGTCAATGTGGGATGTTATAGAGTGCTGACAACTTTTAGTCAGTTTACATTCATTTTTGTCCAACATTGCCAATGTGTTATGCCTGAACATTTTTGGTGCACACTTATGATTTTCTGTGCGTAGACTCCAAGGCTATTGTATGCTTGCCCCTTTGATTGCATGTGCTATGCCTGAGCGCTTTTGGTCTCACACTTACGATTTTCTACGTATAGATCCAAAGGCTATGTATTCTTGCCCCTTTGGCTGCCCCATCACTTTGGTGCACCCTCATTAACACCAATGCCCGGATTTACATGCACACTACAGTTCTTGGGTTCATGTCAGTGTTTCTTCTGCTGTTGCACTGTGTGAGATGGTACTACAGCAAATAGTATCCTTGCCAAAACTCACATTTTACTTGCTGCTGTTGCTGTGTTTTAGGCTCAAAAAGATGCATTACACATTAGATCTTCATTAGCTCTTTAAAACAGCCCAAAAACATACGGATTACCAAAGTTTCTGTGTTCACAAGCCCAAACCCTAATTTCAGGAGGTCCACATCTACAATAGAAAGTTACCCAGCCACTCAGTTCATTCCATTTTTGCAGGTTCACTCATCTGACTCCAGCTGCCTTGTCTTCTATAGTGGTTGGCAACCTGCATCTTGCTGCTTCCCAGCCATTTGGCACCCTCTCTACCACTGCGTTTACAGCTGCAGCAGGTCACCTTGCTGCCCAGCTCTTCCCAAATCTGTTTTCAGCCTCCATTTGCTGTTGCAGGAGGCTTCCCAGCATCAGATTTGTCTCCTTGAGCCGTTGCTCAGCTGCATACTGCTGCATGTGACTAGCTAGTACACTGCTGCGTTTATTAGTTCTAGCCCTCCACACTGCTGCGCTTTAATTTCCAGCTTGCTGCCCTTACATTTTCAGCATCATCTCAGCTCTTAACTCTTCAATGGAAGAAGATGATGAGGGCAATCGGCCACATAGGGTGTGGGTGGAAAGGGCCCTCCACGGATGCACTATGTGCACGAGAGCTTCGAAAGAAAAAGGCATCTATAAAGGCTCAATCGGAGCCCTTGAAGGAGACATGGGTGAAATATGAATGCACAATTTTATGTGATGAATGGTCAAATATGGATAGAAGGAATGTATATAATGTTTTGGTGTTTGCACGCAAAGGCACTGTATTCATTAAGGCCATTGATATCTTTGTCTTAGATCTTACCATCATATGAGCTTTTATTTGGGAGGGTCATTGTGGAGATAGGAGTTCAAAATGTGGTGTAGAGGTGGTTACAGAAAACGGAAGCAATTGTGTGCTGATGGAACGTATGCTTGAGAATGAGTTTTCCAACATCTAGTATGGACTCCATGTGTATCATATTGCCTTGACTTGCTCATTGAAGATGCCTGGCAAATATCTTGGGTGGATGACATTTTCAAGACACCAATAAGCACGGTAAGATTTGTGAAGAAGAGGCCACGCGTCACTAGTATGTTTCGAGCCAATAGCACACTTGAGCTGTTGAAGCTCTTTGCCACTAGATTTTCTTATATGTTTATTGTATTGGAGAGGTTGATATGGACTATCCAAATTTGATATGGACCATGTATGTCAGGAGTGCTCACATGGGATAAAAACAATGAGGATTGGTGGATTGAGGTAGATACATTGGTGAAGAGTCTCACTCCTATTTATAGTCTTGTGCATCATTAATATAGAGGGAAGTACTTTGGGCCTTCTATACGAGTATATGAATAAAATTAGCAAGACCTTGTTTCGTAACAACTTCTTACCGTAAGACAAATAAGTTACTATTTAACTTTTACATATATAATATGAATAATTGTTTAGTGTTAACGACTTATTAATGATTATTTTAACTTATTTTATCTATGATTCATTATTTATCGCTCTCAAGGATTGATGAGATATATGTAGTATGGAATGTATGATGGGATTGGTCCCATAAACCAATTCATGCTGTTGCATATGTATTGCATGCCCTTTGGCGCAATGAAGAGCAATACAGTTAGAGGAGGGCTTTGTGAAGTATATGACGTGTTGTACGGGGGATAATCTAGATATGGTGAAAAGAGTAGAGGATGATTTGTTAGTATTTTGCAATCATTCTCTTTATTTTGGTTGACTTATAGCTAAGCTTTGAGACGTAACTTCAGCCTATCTCTTGGTGTAAGAAGTACGACAGTTGTGTTCCTACTTTGATATGTGAGTCATGACTTTTATGTTTTTATAATCTAATGCATTATACAATTTAGGTTCTATAATCTATTGTCCACTTAAATGTTGATTTTGTAGCTTGTCTATTACCTAACCTCAATATTTTAAATTTGAATAGAAATTCATTGTTATTTGTGTTCTCTCGAAAGATTATAGTTTAGGGCTTGTCGGGAGGAATTGGAATACATGGGTTCTTTTCCACACCGAAAAAAGAGACAAGCTTGGAATAGCCCAGTTAGTGTATTTGGTATTTTATCATTACAATTTTCAGTTTCTTGAGAGTACAACTCTGTTTCCTAAGTCTTCATAAGTAATTAATTATATTATGTATAATGCAAGTTTTTAATCTTGTCATTGCTTGAAAGTTGGATTGTAAGTTGTAACATGTATGAATAATGAATATATTGAAACTTATTTTATATATTTTATAAGTAAATGTTGATAAAATTGATATAGAGAAGGTGCGTGACATCATGGAGATAGCACAGGAGGAGCGAGATATCTACTCTATGCTCTATAAGAAGTTATCAGCATTAATCTGTGAGACTCGGTGCATAGAGGAGAGCTAAAGCGATTAGAGCGAGAGCCACGTGGTTGTGTAACACAAATAGAGTCAGAGCCAGAGTCAGAGGTTGAGGTTGAGACTACTTCATCGTCTTCTTGATCAAGGTTCTTGGAGTCGAATGAGGAGATGGTGTACGGATCCTTGGAATCTGGATGAGTCACGACTTATAAACTTTGGAGATTGGAGTCATGGTATCTTAGGAGTCAATTTAGCATTGCAAATACCAATCACTAGTGGCATTATACATGCTCATGATGGTATCATGATTATTTATTGATGTTGATACTTAGTAATTATTAGTATTCACTAGACTTTAGAAAGATTATTAACATGATAGAGTTACATGCATTTTAATTTTATTTATTATGCAACTTGGTTTCATTGTTCTTGATGTCAGTCTAGTCCAGATCCCATAACAAAGGTTAACTATAAAATCCATAGCAATGCTCTGAGGCTTATCAAGTATAGGCAAAGGATGCAACAACAAGCCAGAAAACTTTTACCTATCATACTTGACCTTATGGCACACAATGCATAGCAATTCTTTGCCAAGGCTTATCAAGTATAGGCAAAGGATGCAACAAGAAGCCTGGAAACTTCTACCTATTACACTTGACCTTATGACACACAGTGCATGTGTGAACAAACTGCTCTATATCATATCTCAAAGTTGGACAATAGAAAAAGTTCATTGCCTTCATCGTGGTATCAATGCCTTTATGCCCTATACATGGTGAAGCCTGACTCTCTTATCATCACTTTTGGCTTTAACTCCTTTGCGAAATATAATTGCCCATGCATCATGAGAAATCTATCCCTAAGCATAAAATGCTCATGTCTTTGGTCATTGCAAAGTTGATCATATATACTGATGTTTAAATCAGCAGCGTATTAATCTTTGATGGCATCCAACTTAGTGTGATATGCCATGGTATTTCTTTCTCATAAACTTACAAATTGTTTTTAGCACCATGGAAAACACGGCTCTCATAGGCCACAATACGATGATCTTGCATTAAACAATCCCAATGCTGTTACCACATGGATCACATTGCACTCCAGAAGGCTTTCTGAGATGAGGCAGCACTAACCGCGGATCCAAAGTCATATTTTCTTTTAGATTTTCAAATGCCGAAATTTCCATTGTTGTTCATTTGAAAGTCACTCCCCTTTTTTTGCAAAGCATGCAATGAAGATGTAATTTTAGCAAAATTGTGAATGTGTCATGCGCAATAAGGACATATCCAAAAAACTAAGAACCTCATGTACATTTTGTAAATGTGGCCAGACTATATTGCCTTTACCTTTGTGGGATCCATCTGTATCCCATTGGCTGATACAATTATTGAGAAACCAATTTATTAAATACATTTTCCCTATTTCATTTCTATTTTTATTTCCATTTAGAGCCCCAAAAAGGCTTTATTTGGATCATTATTTAGTGTTAGACCACCACCCGAGAGAGCAAGGAGGCTAGTTGAGAGACTTTAGTGGCACCACTCTGGACAAAATTATCCTTATAATATGGCATTGGCTTTTCTCATTCTTCATTCCACACATTCACTCCTTTCGACACTATCACTCTTACATATTCTTCTTTCCTTTCTCCATCCTCTCCACTGCCATTCACACCCCCCAAGGAGGACATTACGGTTCGTGGCTTCTACATCTATCTTCACTTGGTGTTTGATAGCTTGCATCATTTGGCATCAGCTCTCGTCACTTGGCATTATCATTAGACTTTCGTTTGCAACAGATTCAGGCCGTTTATAGTAGATTATATCCTCTTTATTAGCCCTACATCAGATATCTACATTTTTGTTTTTTCTTCACTCTTGAAGGGCTGCCCAAAAGTCGCATATTTGTAGCTACTACACAAAGAGATCTTCATTAGATTTTCTTGCGTTTGCTTCTCCATGTGGCTGCCCACTAGTCGCCTTGATAGAAGCCATCATCTTGGAGAGTCTTCTATATATCTTTTATGTTTGACAGTTTTTGAGGATTATATTTTGCTCCCTCTATAGTTGGTTGTTCTTTTCTTTACCATTCAAGATTACTTTTCATATCATAGTGTTAGAGGACTATATTTCACTCCCTTCACTGTGGAGAATCTCTATAGATGCTGCCACCCGATCTAGACAGGACAGTGCAATTATCTTCAAAGCTTTGTCTCCATTGTATCAGCTTGATTTACTCAGCATGTTTTAGTGATTCATCATTCATAATCTTTTTCTTCACAATAGTCATATTTTGACATGGTATCAAAGCGTGCTTGTTATTTTGACATGGTATTAAAGCCAGAGGCGCTTAAAGAGCCAAGAAGATTCTCCGCATTTGAGCAGGTAAAGACAGGTTGTGAGAGTGGCAATATCTTTTGATTATCCCCCCATTTCCACTGCATCATCGAGAGTTATAACTTATCCTTCTCATCTTTTCCTATTGCAACAAGAATGGTCATATCATCGAAGACTTAACGTCTTCAGCTTGCCACACCATTGGAGCACATGCGTCTTCCACCAGGCACTCCTTGTGCTACATCGCCTTTTTGGGCCACAAAGATCGTTCTGTATAGGCTATTAGAGTATTATGCTTAAGGCAATAAGGTGCATCTGATGTGCACTAAGTCCTTATGAGCGAAAGGAGGATCACTAGGCACCATGATTTCCTGGGGACTGCTGCAATGCACCATAGAGGTTTCTCTCCACCTATTTTTAGGCCCAATGGCTTCCACGGCCATGACTTATGGTTCTGGGGTTTGGTCTAGCGAGAGACAATGATTGTTGAATATTGTCTTCTTATTAGTCCACTTGTAGTTAGTCTTCCTTCCGTAGCCAACATTGAAAGATAGCCAAGACTTTCGATTTTTGCTTTATAGGGTATGTCAGATTTTATGTGAGTAATCATCAATGAAAGTAATGAAATACTTTGCACCACCTAAGGACTTGTTGGGCGGCATGGGTCCACAAACATCAGAATGAATAAGAGCCAGAGGCTCACCCATGCACATAATGCTAGACTTCTTATGCGAGTTACGAGTTTGCTTGCCATAAAGATAATGATTATAAAAATTAAAACACTTATAATGAAGGGACGAGAGATACTTCGAACAAGTAAGCATTTTCATTCCCTTTAATGACATGTGCCCAAGAGAATGATGTCATAATGGTATATGTGGTATGACAACCATTGCCAAAACATGGTCGATAAACCTAGATACAAG
This sequence comes from Lygodium microphyllum, assembly GCF_053477565.2. Classification (NCBI taxonomy): domain Eukaryota; kingdom Viridiplantae; phylum Streptophyta; class Polypodiopsida; order Schizaeales; family Lygodiaceae; genus Lygodium; species Lygodium microphyllum. Next base: position 14,739,102 of record NC_141148.1, on the reverse strand, counting down.
GAGGGGATAAAGAGTGCCAAACTTGGCACCTCGTGCTGGGACAAGATTCTCACGGGTAAGCTTCCATGAGGAAGCACCAAAAGATACAACATAACTTGTATCATTCAATTGTCTAGCTGAAAGCAGGTTTTTATTAAAGCCGGAATATGGTGTACATTATACAAAGTAAATATATTGTCCAAAGAAAAGTGCAGTTGGATATCTCCAATACCAACAATATCCAATGCTAGGTCATTACGCAATGTGATAGATCTTATTATGCTGCGACACAACTGCAATCACTGAAACCAGCCTTCTTTCTTGGAAAGGTGGTAATTTCTTGATTAAGCACTTAGCTACCTCAATCGGCAAATGAATATTATTGGAAATACACAAATTACCTTAATAACCTCGGACATTGGACACCTTGTTGGCCTCAAAATTGGCGCTCTTTTTGGTATTTCTTTAACTTGATTGCTAATGGAACGAGTACAAGTTGAGCTTCATAATCTCCTTTGCTGTTCCAAAAACCCTCTTTGTTGTAGCAACAATCAACAATTAATTTGAGCCAATTGCTCTTTGATTTTTCACCTAGGATTTACACAAATGAAACCACCAACTAGCCAAATGCTATCCCAAATTTCAACGAATGTGTTGGTATCTAAATTCCCTGACAATTATACAAATTTCAGGTGCTGAATTCGGTGTATGATGCCTTCTATCACGAGGAGGTGAAAATTTGATGCTTTGCTTATGTTTAATTGACATTTGATTAAAGGATTAATCAAATGTGCAATTAAAAGATGCACATGTGTTGCACATGTGAGGTGCAAGCTACTTTTTCACAGTTGAAGGCTCAAGGACCATGTGAAAAAGATGGGTGTCAAAGGCAAAAGTTGTAACAAGTTACACTTGTTAGATTCTACGTGAATTTTGGTGTCAGTTTGTCCCTAGGACCATTAATTGGCCATTAAGTGTCAGTGGTGATACTAGGGACTAGGCATTAATTAATGGATTAATGCTTGTCTAAGGGTCAATTAATGCATGGGACCACTTTGGGTTGCAAATGGCCTAGCCAATTAATTTTTGGATGGGCAAGGTCAATTTTTTGGGTATGGATTAAGAGTTGAATTAATTTTCAGAATTAATTAATTCTGAAAATTAATTAAATGGCTGGAATTGCTGAAAATGGATTAAGAAAGCTGCCACTTGGCAAAACTTTCCCATGCAAGTGGGGGAAAGGCTAAATAGGGCTGAAGGGAGAGGGAAATCTCGTTTTTTCATTTTGGAGTTGTTGGAAAGAGGTGTTGGACTGTTGCTGCCAGCTTCTGGGGCCATTTTCTAGCCATTGGAGACCATTTTGGTGATGGAGATTACATATTCTTGACCTTGGGAAGCTGGCAATTGCTGCTGATGCACTTTCTCCTGAAGATCACAGCCTCTGATACTCCTATTGTTGTTGGTGCATCTGTTTGGGGCTGGTACAGTAGGGCAGCAGCTGATTTTGATTAGTTCTTCGCGACAAATCTCAGAATTTTCTCTCTCTACAGAATTCTCTCATCTCTTTCAGCCTATGCTCAGCCATTCTCAGCATTTCTTAGCCATTCGGAGGAGATCTCAGCCATTTTTGGTGGGCCGATCTGTAATTCCTGCAATAAACCCTAATTTACAGCAGAAATTAGGGTTTAGCAGCCACGTTGGGATCTGTGCCAGAGATTGAAAGCTCAAGGGACTGAAATCAGCAGCTGACAGTTGAAGATTATCAAGGGATTTCAAGAGCCAGCCCATCTTGAATTGATTTGGGGCAGCATTTGGCCAGCCAAGGGTCAAATTGGAGAAGAAGTCCTGGGTGAATCAAGGGGCAAATGACCCAAAAGGCTTGCTGGTTATTTATGACAGCAAGAGCAATTGGTTAGCAGGAAGAGATTGAAGAATCTCAAGTTGTACTCCTTCCAATTGAATGAAAGCTAAAGAAATACCGCAAGGGGCGCCGGTATTGGGGCCAATAGGGAGTCTACTGTCCAAGAATGTTATTGTAAAGTGTGTATTTCATTTTATGTGCATCTATTTATTGCTATAATTAGCTCTTAAATCAGGTTATCACCACCCATTCCAAGAAGGAAGGTTGGTTTCATGGTTCCATTGCCGGGATACATAAAATCTCTTGATTTGGTGGGCCTGAGGCACCTGATTGCAAGCCAAGGCTTTGTGCTAGTGCTAATCTTTGTGCTCAGCTGAGAAATTACAGTAAGATGTCTTCATACAGTGGGATGCAATCAAGTAGTAATGATGCCTCTCATGATGCACATTCTCATGGGAATGAAGGAAATGCAATGTCTGATCTTGGACAAGGCACAAATCATGGACAACATGCTGAAAATGTGGGTGAAGGCCAAGATATTGGACCCTCAATGCAGAAAGAGGATGATGATCAACAAGGGGAAATGGAATTCGATAATGCATTCAAGAATCGAATGAGGGCAGCAGCCAATATCTTTGCTGAATTGGCAAAAGATCCTCAGTTTACTCGGTTTTTGAATACTCCTACGAAAGACAACAAGGGCAAGAAGAGAAAATCCTCTTCTAGAACTTCGGGACAGCAAGATGTACCGAAGAACAAGCCAAAGCCTTCTCAAGATGCTCCTAAAGATGCTCATGGTGAAAAGCAGTTGGTGCCAGTTGGGCAAGAAGTGCAAATGCAAGTTCATGATATAAATGCTAATCCTATGGTTTTTGGACAGCAAGGTTTGCATGAGAATTTGGGACAGCCAGCTTACTTTGGTGGTAGCACAATTTTTCATGCTATGGTGGGTGAGCGACTGAATGTGGGAATGTATGGCACACCTCCCCAAAATTTTCAGCAACCAATGCATGGCTTGCATAGCCCCATGTACTCGGGTATGGCTCATGGAATGCATAATCCGATGTATGGCGGCATCGGTATGATGCTTGGTGTGCAAAATCACGCATATGGGCAAGCATCAGTACCCCATCGTGCTTTTGGGGCTCAAGGAATAAGTGCTGGTCATGCAAGTGCTCCGTTTAATACTGGCTATCATGGAAATTGCCTCTACACTAGCGGATACACTATGCCTTTTTGTGAGCTTGTTGAGGCCTTTTTATGCTGATGTGCCTAAGGATGTATTTGCTGAAATTCAGTCCAATGTAGAGGAGCTGAATGAGATATTGGTATCCGAGCAGATTTTAGCACATAAAGAGAAAAGGTCAAATGTAACGCTTCCATAAGCTATTGGGTGAAGTTTCTGTTGGGAATAAAGGGCCATCGTGTCTTCTATATGTGCACGGGTGTGAACACACCCTTAGCACATTGTACTTTCATATGTATATCTATCTAAAATCTAAAGTGGTACTCTTGTCATTGTACCGAAAAACGTGTTCACTCTCTACTTTGCTCACTCACACACTCTATCTCTCTCACTGCGCGTAAGGTTTGTCTACCTTGATCTCCGTGCCTAACCTTGCCCTACAAACTGGTATCAAAGCTGACAAGAGGTAGTCGATAGAAGCAACGCGCAAGTTGCAAACAGGCTCATGTGTTGCAGTAGTCCGACGAGTAGTAGACGACAACTTGCAGTCGTCACTATAGGGCACACGACAAGTCGTGGATGCTGGAGAGTAGGCGACTGTTGCTGCAGGCATTGCGGGCGACCAGTTGACGGGCGATCAACAGTAGCTGGTGGCGACTACAAACTGGTGATGGGTGCGATAGTTGCATGGTGAAAGGCGACAGTGTGGTAGGCGTGGACCAGTGGGTGCGACTTCTGCAGGGAACAACGACTGCACGACGGGCGACGGGGCGACCACCTGACGCGCCATGAGGGACCGGCGAACAGGTGCCGTGTCCAACGGGCGTCATAGTGCACGACTGATGGGTCCATTGACCCGTCAGATTTTCTCAAAATTCAACCTTTTTTTTCTGAAAATTGCTTCACCCATTGACGGGGTTTCACACGCGTAAGCACAAGATCTCAGATCTGTGCAAAATCGGCTCAGAAATTTGGGGCTTTTCTCGAATTTGGGATCTCAACACAGAATTGGACAATCTGACTCAGAAATTGCAAAGTCGGTGCACATTTGCCCGGGAATTTTGGGGCTTTTCACATTTTAGTGAAATTCTTTCAATTTCACTGAAGTTAGCGCACACAAGACTTGGAAAATTTGGGGATTTGTCCAGATTTCACGCGAGCAAGATGCAACAGTGATATTTGTCTCAGAAATTGCAGGAATTTGTGACATTTTGTCCCTGACATTTGGGGCTTTTCATGTACATGTACAAATTGGGCTGAAATTGACCCAATTTCTCGACATTGAGGCACGTTGGACCCCGTCCAATTTGGGGCTTTTGCGATTTGGGCAAAATTTGTGCAGCATTTGGTCATTTTATGTACATGCAGGTTGAATTCCTAGCAATCTGGACATCAACACTTGGTGAAATTTGGGGGGTTTGCTGAAATTGCTTTATTTTGGGTAAATTGGACAGTCCTATGCATGACAGAGGAAATGCAGATGTGTGTTTGACGCTTTTGAGCACAAAATTTTGGGGCTTTTGACCGTTCGTGTCGAATTTTATGCCCGTGGGTACATGTACAACAGAAATTGCAGCTGAAATTTTGGGATTTCTCATGTAATGTGATGCACATGCCCTTTGGAACAGCTGTAATCAGTTGGATAATGCTGTAGCACTTGGTTTGGTGCTTCTGAAAACTGAATTACAGATCTGAAATCTGTACTTCTGCGTGGTCATTTATTTCTGATTGGTACTTGTTTGTACCTTGGTCACTTGGGTGACAATTTGGGCCTGCATTTACTGGTTTTTTGGTCACATTTTAGCTGAAAACCATGGCTGGCAGCAACGACAGCAGTAATTTGATGCATATAAAGAAGCTTGAAGGCGCACATAATTTCGCAGTGTGGCAAAAACAGTGCTACAATATCCTGTTACAAAAGAAGCAGGCAAAGTTGATCAAAACTAAAGGGGCAAAGCTTGCGGACATGGATCAGGACGATTGGGATGAGTTGAATGAGCTTGCACGCTCAACCATAGAGCTATCGATTTCTGATACCTTGCTTTTCAACATTGAAGGTTTGGATTCTGCATATGCTATATGGACTAGACTGGAAGAACTGTATGCACAGAAAAGTGCTGCAAGTAAAGTGTATTGGCTGAAAAAGCTTATGGATTTGTGTATGAAAGAAGGTACATCAATGTCTACTCACTTGAGTGAGTTTAACTCCATTTTCAGCCAGTTGGTTGCCTTGAAGTTCATGATTGATGAGGAATTCAAGGCTACTTTCTTGCTTTGTACTCTACCAGAGAGTTGGGATACATTCAGAACTGCTATGAGCAATTCTAATGTGATCCTTTTGTATGCTGATGTAGAGAGTGCTCTACTCATGGAAGAGATGAATCGGCAAAACAATGCATCTAGTAAGTCTTCCACCGCTTTGCATACTAGGGGCAGATCACAGCAAAAGGGCAAATATGATGGCAAGGGACGTAGTAAATCACGTGGAAAAGATGTTGAATGCCATCATTGTGGCAAGAAGGGTCACTTTAAACGTGACTGCTACAAATGGAAGAAAGAGAAAGGAAAAGGCAAGAAGATAGATGACTGCAAGGAAGAGAAGAAGGACAGTCAGCCTAAGAAAAGCAGTGTAAAAATTGAAGAGGTAAATGTAGTCACTCATGACAATGACAGTGGGAGTGATGTACTCTTTGTCTCTTCACATTTTGGTGCACATGCTCTACTTGTAGATACAGATGATGACATGCATACCTGGATTGTTGATTTAGGTGCTTCCTTTTATGTCACCCCTCATCATGAGTGGTTTTCCGCATATACAAGGGATCGACACGGTGTTGTCCATCTTGGGGACAACTATGCATGTGAGATTGCAGGTATTGGCATTGTGCAGTTACAGGGTTGTGTTCCGGGAAGAAATATCTTTTGGACAGCAAAATGTGCCCGCTGTACAGCAGCAAATACCTGCTGTAAATGAACCTTTAAATGCAGGAAATGATGCTGGAAATGATTAGCTAGCTATTGCCCATGAAAATGAGCCATTACATGTGCAAGAACAGCCAGGACAGCAAGCTGTTAATGTTGATTTGCAGGCTGAAATGCCAAGACAACATGCTGAAAATGGAAATTTGCAGGAACAGCCAGCAAACAATGACCATTGGGTTAGGAGATTGTCTAGGGCTACACCTGACAGATTTGTTCCTGGTGCAATTAATGTGGCTGAGTATGTCATGTTGATAGACTGTGGTGAACCGTCTTGCTTCAAGGAAGCAATGGACAGACAGGACAGCAAGAAATGGTATAAAGCCATGCTGCCAGAGATGGAATCTCTTGAAAAAAATGGCACTTGGGACTCCGTGCAGTTGCCTAAAGGGCAAAAAACCCTTCCATGCAAATGGGTTTACAAAATGAAGGTCACTTGTGGTTCCTCACCAAAGTACAAAGCAAGATTGGTTGCAAAGGGGTACAAGTAGGAGCATGGAATCGACTTTGATGAGATTTTCACTCCTGTAGTCAAGATGACTACATTGAGAACCATTTTGGGCTTGGTTGCAGTTCAGGATATGGAGCTCCTACAGATGGATATAAAGACTGCATTGCTACATGGTGATCTGCATGAAGATATATATATGCAGTAGCTTGAAGGGTTCGTTGAACAAGGGAAAGAAAAAATGGTATGTAAACTCAAAAGGAGTCTGTATGGGCTGAAACAAGCACCAAGAGAATGGTATCATAAGTTTGATACATTCATGTAGTCCCAAGGCTTTCATAGAAGTCAAGTGGATCACTGCTTGTACACCAAGAAGGCGGCAGATGGTAGCTTGATTATCTTGGTTTTGTATGTTGATGACATTCTGATTGCTGGCAGGGATACTCATGCCTTGGATTCATTGAAGCAAAGTCTTCATGGCAGCTTTGACATGAAGGATCTGGGTGATGCAAGTCACATTCTTGGCATGCGAATACTCAAAGATAGATCTAAAGGCTTAGTCCATCTATCTCAGCAGGAGTATATCTCCAAAGTTTTGCAGCGTTTCAATATGGAGGGGGGAAAACAATTGGGGTTCCATTGCCTCCATATGTGAAACTCAGTGTAGAGGACAGTCCTACATCTGATGATGAGAATGCTGAAATGGCTAAGATACCATATGCTTCAGCTGTTGGGAGTTTGATGTATGCTATGGTTGCTACACGTCTTGACATTGCTTTTGCAGTGGGAGTGGTTAGCAGATACATGGCAACCCCTGGCAAGAAGCACTGGGAGGCAATGAAAGGTATTATGAGATACCTTAAAGGCACAAAGGAGTTGTGTATTTGCTTTGGAAAGCAGAAGGTATCTGTTAGCCTGCTCTTCTTCAGTCTCAGTCTATCATCTCCTGGTTGTGAGCTCCTGTCAGAGTCTGACAGGAGACTGAGGAGCTCTGTCAGTGCATTTTTGTTGCTGCCCTAGTCAGCATGCAGCCCTGGGTTTGTTACAGCCCAAACTGGGCTGTTTTTGTCCAGACTGCCCATTTTCTGGGCAGTCGGCCAGATCTGGCCAAAGTCGGCCAGATCTGGCTGGTCGGCCAAATCTGGCCAGGTCGGCCAGTTTGCTGGCCTGGGGGCTATTTATAGCAGCCCCCCCAGTCAGTCCAGTATTGTTCTCCGCAGGTACAGCACTGCTCCCTCCGTCTCCGTCTCCGGCATTGGTGCTGCCACTGCTTCCAGTCTGTCCTGGTTCCCTCACTGACGCTCCGGGCTGCGTGCAGGGACTGTTCTGTCCATTCCAGTGTATTCAGCATTCATCTCAGTCAGTGCAGACTTTCTTCCTTCATTCTTTGCTTTCTCTCTCCTCTCCTCTGTGTTCGTGTTCTTCCGTTGCGCACTCTCACATGGTATCATCGCCTGATTGAGAGCACGGAGGACATACCTTCAGGAGAGAAATACCTTACTGCTGCTGCCAACAGATCCACAACAGCCAGGCGACTGCTTCAGGAGGCTGTACAGCCTGCGTTTGCTGCCCACGCTGACTGCAGAGGCTGCCACGTCATCCAGCGACGCAGCAACCCTGCGTTTTCCACCAGGCGGCCTCTCCTGCTGCTGGGCGACCTTCCTACAGGCTGCGTTTTGCTGTTCTGTAGGTCGCTTTCACCTCAGGCGGCTCTTTTCCTGCTGGAGACCTCTGTCCGGGCTGTTTCCTGGTGCTGGTGGTCTCTTCTCTGGTGTTCGACATCGGTTCTCTTTGCGTTTTGCAGATCCAGGTGTTTGTAGGCACTCTCTGCCTGCGTCTTGGTGGTTGGTGACCACATTGCTGGTCCTATTTCGACAGCGGCACAACTTTCTTTGGTATTTTGCAGATTGGAAGATGTCTTACCAGTTTTCAGGCTTTGAAGACTCAGAGGATGAGCTTCTCTCTCATCATTCCTCTGAGCGGAGGCGGGATTATCGTGAAGTTTGACATCGGGAAGAACCTCCTCGCACTCGTCCTTCTTCAGTCCATGCATCTCAGAGGGTTCCATCTACTGTGAAGGTTTCTTCAGTGAAGACTACTTCAGATGTGCGGATGCCTTCCTTGATTCCCTCTATACAGGTGCCGATTTTCCCTTCCTTTCCGAAGGAAGATAAGTTGGATGGTTCCATCTACTCTCTATGGTCCTGCAAGGTGGCTTGCATCCTTGATACCTTTGACCTTTGGGAGCTTGTTTCTTCGCCCATCGTCCGACCCCCCGTGGATTCGTCCGATGGCACTTCTATGGACCGTGCAGCCTTATGGGATAGGCTCAACTCTCGAGCCCGTTCTTTTCTTTTTATGAGTCTACACGATTCTGTTCTAGTACATGTTCACAGGTTACAGACCGCGGCGGAAGTGTGGACAAAGCTTGCGTCTTTGTATCAGCACAAGACATTTGCTCACAAGATTTCCCTGGAGAAGAAGTTGCGGATGCTCAGTCTTGATGGTTCTTCTTCCATGAAGGAGCACATCACGAAGATGGAGGATATGCGAGGCGAGCTAGCCTCTCTTGGTCGTCTGATATCGTCTGAGGATATGGCGATGATTCTGTTGACTCAGCTGCCATCACCCCGTTATGATGTCTTCTACACCAGCCTCATCACTTCGAGGACCCGTGAGACACTCCTATGGGAGGAGCTTTCCCCGCTTGCCTTGGAGCATGACGAGCGACTCAAAGAGGTGGAAGCCAGTGGCTCCACCAAGTCATTTACGGCCGGCACAAGTGGCGGCAAGAAGAAGAAACAAAAGAAGGAGAAGGCCAAGGACAAGAAGGAGGAGGACAAGAAGGATGCGAAGGAGAAGAAGCCCAAATGTCCCCATTGTGGGAAGGGCACTCATCTCGAGGAGAAGTGTTGGCAGAAGTATCCCCATTTGAAGCCTAAGGAGAAGGACTCGAAGGCGGCCCCAGCCACAACAGAATCTGCGTTTGTGCATCTCTTTGTTGAGGAAGACACTGCCCTAGCTTCTACCATTTAGGAGAAGCCGTGGCTCGTCAATAGTGGAGCATCTTCACATATGACCTTTCGTCAGGATTGGCTTCAGGATCTTCGTTCCAGAGGGGGTACAGTCACCATTGGTGACAATTCTACAGTTCCTGTTCGAGTCGTGGGGACTTTACCTATGTTTTCTGACAGGCGGTCTTCCTCCGCCAAAGTTCTCTATGTCCCTGATTTGGGTTTTAACCTATTATCTGTGCATGGCCTTACTCAGTTAGGTACCCGAGTCATTTTTACACAGGATGCAGTCACAGTGGAGGATGCTTCTACAGGTGATGCTCTTTGGACAGGTACACAGGAGGGTGGGCTTTATACGCTCACAGCCTTGGCTGCGTGGACTTCCCATGAGCTTGGGCTGCTTTGGCATGCTCGGTATGGTCATTTGAACCTCGATTCTCTTCGCCGGGCTTCTAGGAGGAAGATGGTGGAGGGACTTTCTGATTTCCCTCTTTACACTTTGTGCCCTAGCTGCTTGCGGGGCAAGCAGCACCGGCAGCCTCACCCGCAGGTTGCTTCTAGGCGGGCTACTTCTCCGCTTGAGTTGGTTCATACTGACCTTTGCGGACCGATGGGCACGGCCTCCCTTGGGAAGGCTAAGTATTTGATGCTGATTGTGGACGACTTTAGTCGTTATGTGTGGCCTTATTTCTTGGAGTACAAGAGCGAGGCGTACTCCCGTTTCTGTGAGTGGCAGGTGTTTGTGGAGACCCAAACAACTTCCAAGGTTCGTGGTGTTCGAGCTGATCACGGTGGCAAGTTCACTTTTCACCTTTTCTCTCAGTTTTGCAGGGATCATGGTATTCGGGTGGAGTATTCCTATCCGAACACACCATCAGAGAATGGTGTGGTGGAGCGTGCGAATCGGATCATGATTGAGATGGCCCGATCTATGCTGGGGCATAGGAGTCTTCCTCATTTCCTTTGGGGTGAGGCGGTGGCTACAGCGGTGCATATTCGCAACCGCTCTCCGACTTCGGCATACAGGACATGACTCCGTATGAGGCTTTCTTTGGGAAGAAGTCTTCCGTGTCCCATTTCCGCATCTTTGGGTGCGATGCTTTTGTCCATGTGGACAAGAAGAAGAGGAAGACGAAGTTCGACTCTAAGTCACGAAAGCTTATCTTCGTTGGTTATAGTATGACCACGAAGGGATATCGGCTCTATGACCCGACGACGCGGACGGTTGAGGTGAGCAAGGATGTGATCTTTGATGAGGCTTCGGCCTCTGAGGATCCGATTGATGGTTCTATTACAGATGTTTCTTCATCCTCGACGGACCCCCCCCCCCCCCCCCCCCACCTTCTCTCCCTTCCCTTCCTTCCAGGATGCCCCTTAGCACCCCCCCTATTCCTCCTCCTTCGGCTTCCCTTTCCCCTTTGGTGGATGTGCCTTCGTCTTCTACGAGCTCTTCTACCGCCACTTCGGGATCTTCATGGGATATATAGCCTTCTTTAGATGCGGAGGAGCTACCTTCACTCGGTGAGGGGGCGTCCCTCTCTGATTTGGGTGCTTTACAGGTTTCGGAGACCCCCCGGTCTCCCTCACAGCAGCAGGAGTCTCTCAGGATTCCTTTATGGTATCGCCGGCTCATGCAGGATTCAGGTGTTACTCACTTTCCTGCTTCTTCTTTAGGTCCACGTCGATCAGCACGTTTACAGGCCCAGCGGGACAGTTTACTATGTGTGAACTATGCTCTTATGTCACAGATTCTTCAGGATTCCGAGCCTTCCACTGTGGAGGAGGCTCTTGCACAGGATATTTGGAGACAGGCTTTGCAGGCCGAGCTCGATTCCATCGAGCGAAACCATACATGGGAGGTTGTTCCGCGTCTCGCGAAACGGAAGGTGATTGGTGTGAAATGGGTCTTTAAGACCAAATATCTTGCAGATGGCTCCTTGGACAAGCATAAGGCTAGGCTTGTTGCCAAGGGTTTTGCTCAACGTGCAGGGTTGGATTACTTTGAGACTTTTGCTCCTACAGCCAGGATGTCTACCATCCGAGTTCTTTTGGCTCTTGCTGCTCACCACCGTTGGCCTGTCTATCAGATGGACGTCAAGTCTGCTTTTTTGAATGGCGTTCTTGAGGAGGAGATTTATGTTTCACAGCCTCTTGGTTTTCTTGTGCAGGGGAAGGAGGATCATGTCTACCGGCCGCGGAAGGCTCTTTATGGCCTAAAGCAGGCTCCTTGTGCTTGGTACCAGCGGATTGACCGCTTCTTTCTACAGAGTGGCTTTGCGCGCTCCGCTTATGATCCCAACCTCTACTTACGGGTTGTGGATTCTCTTTCGGTGTTCCTTATTTTGTATGTGGATGATCTTATCATTACAGGGAGCGACACTCAGCAGGTGGAGCATACACGGTCCATTCTTCAGCAGGAGTTTGACATGACGGATCTAGGGATCCTTCACTTCTTTCTAGGTTTGGAGATCTATCAGATGGTACAGGGCATTTTTATCTCGCAGCACAGGTACATCTCCGAGCTTCTTTCGGAGTTTGATATGGCTGATTGTCGGCCTATCTCATGCCCCATGGACCCTGAGTCCAAGCTTTTGACAGCTGGAGTTCCTCTTACCGATCCCACCCGTTACAGGTGCCTTGTCGGCTCTCTTATCTGGCTGCTTCACACTCGGCCGGATATCTCTTTTGTGGTGGCTTTATTGTCTTCTTTTATGCAGACTCCTACCCAGGATCACTGGCAGGCAGCCTTGCGGGTTCTTCGCTATTTACAGGGGACTCGATCCTTCGGGATCATGTATGGAGATGGGATTACCCTTTCTGGATGGAGTGATTCTGATTGGGCAGGTGATGTGGATTCGCGACGATCCACTACAGGTTATGCTTTCACCCTTGGATCTGGTGCTGTCTCTTGGAGCAGCAAGAAGCAGCCTACTGTGGCACTTTCTTCTACAGAGACTGAGTATCGGGCCATATGTTCGACTGCTATGGAGGCAGTTTGGCTCCGTCGCTTACTCGCGAAGATTGGCTTTTCCCAGACCGGACCTACGGAGCTGCGCGTGGATAACCAGAGTGCTCTTGCTCTGGCCAAGAACCCGGTGTTTCATGCTCGCACGAAGCACATTGAGGTTCAGTATCACTATGTTCGAGAGCGGATCGTGGATTCGGAGCTGGTGGTGGTCCTCAGGCTTCTTTGCTTCATCACATGCGGTTCTTGGGTCTTCAGACTCTCCCAGGAGTTGAGAGGGGGTGTTAGCCTGCTCTTCTTCAGTCTCAGTCTGTCATCTCCTGGTTGTGAGCTCCTGTCAGAGTCTGACAGGAGATAGAGGAGCTCTGTCAGTGCATTTTTGTGGCTGCCCTAGTCAGCATGCAGCCTTGGGTTTGTTACAGCCCAAACTGGGCTGTTTTTGTCCAGACTGCCCATTTTCTGGGCAGTCAGCCAGATCTGGCCAAAGTCGGCCAGATCTGGCTGGTCGGCCAAATCTGGCCAGGTCGGCCAGTTTGGCTGGTCGGCCAGTTTGCTGGCCTGGGGGCTATTTATAGCAGCCCCCCCAGTCAGTCCAGTATTGTTCTCCGCAGGTACAGCACTGCTCCCTCCGTCTCCGTCTCCGGCATTGGTGCTGCCACTGCTTCCAGTCTGTCTTGGTTCCCTCACTGACGCTCTGGGCTGCGTGCAGGGACTGTTCTGTCCATTCCAGTGTATTCAGCATTCATCTCAGTCAGTGCAGACTTTCTTCCTTCATTCTCTGCTTTCTCTCTCCTCTCCTCCGTGTTCGTGTTCTTCTTCCGTTGCGCACTCTCACAGTATCTATTGTTGGCTTTACGGATGCAGACTATGCTGGTCATGCGGACTGCAAGAAGTCCACTTCTGGGTATGTGTTTACTTTCACAGGAAGAGCAGTCTCTTGGATCTCTAGGCTACAAAAGTGTGTTGCATTGTCTACTACAGAGGCAGAGTATGTAGCTGCCACTGAGGCATGCAAGGAGGCTTTATGGCTTTCACGCCTGGTGGGAGAGCTTGGCATCATAGAGTTACGTGTTTTCCATTGTGATAGTCAGAGTGCTATCATGCTAGCACGGAATCCTGTCTTTCATACAAAGACAAAGCACATACAGGTGAAGTACCACTTCATTAGAGATGTACTTGACAACAATAGCATTGAGCTTTTCAAAGTGCATACAGATGATAATCCTGTAGACTTTCTCACGAAGGGTCTTCTAGCAGAGCGGTTTGCTCATTGCCGACAGATGATGGGAGTTAGATAGATATATTTATTTCAGCTTTGTACATACTTAGACTTAGCTGATTCTTTTCTCCTCTTAAGGCACATTGCCTTTAGGTGGGAGGTTGTTAGGAATAAAGGGCCATCGTGCCTTTTATATGTGCATGGGTGTGAATACACCCTTAGCACATTGTACTTTCATATATATATCTATCTAAAACCTAAAGTGGTACTCTTGTCATTGTACCGAAAAACGTGTTTACTCTCTACTTTGCTCACTCGCACTCTCTCTGTCTCTCTCTCACTGTGCGTAAGGTCTGTCTACCTCGATTTCTGTGCCTAACCTTGCCCTACAGTTTCACAACTGTTCACCAATGGATACTAAATGGATGGAAGAGGATGACTTGGTAGACCATCCTCAGTTGTTGCAGCTTTACCTTGATGCCTTTTAGGTAGAGCCGATTTTGGATCAGGCTGTTTCAGGTTCAGCAGGGCAAGGGTCTAGAGTACCACCTGATACTCAAGAGGAAGGTAGCACTTCCACTCCTCCAAGAATGGACTGCTCTCGTGTATAGTGGATCTTGGATGTATTCAGCATGCATCCAAGATACTGTGCTGACAGTATGTCTGCCACGAGGTCACTATTCAGTGTACTAGTCATTGTGGTATGTATGCAGATGGGTATGGTTTTCACTGTAGCTCTGAAACTGTACATTTACATCAGGTTATGATCATGACAGACTGATTATCCAGTGTTGGTTTTCAGTGTATGATCATTAGTTTCAGTGGTATTCAGTTGGTTCTATGGACAGCAGCATGTGTATTGAATGTCATTGACAAGTTAGCCATGGTTTTGGCTCGATTTATGCTTTACTATGATTGTGTAGCCAGCACTGTTGAGAAATAAGAGTTTGGAATGCATCCGATGAGTTTTTAGCAACAATTCTGGACTATTGTTGAGCTTTATGCTATGTTTATGTTGGCTGGAAATTTTCAGCAAATGGTGGGCATAAGAGATAGTTAGCCAGTAGTGGCCAATGTTGTGCTGACTATGATGCCTTGTGAAAATTCCAGTGCAATATTGTTTGCTTTGACACATTACAGTGCAATCGAGGACGAGGACGATTGCAAGGATTTCAAGGGGGTGGTCTCTCATGAGGATGTGAAAATTTGATGCTATGCTTATGTTTAATTGACATTTGATTAAAGGATTAATCAAATGTGCAATTAAAAGATGCACATGTGTTGCACATGTGAGGTGCAAGCTACTTTTTCACAGTTGAAGGCCCAAGGACCATGTGAAAAAGATGGGTGTCAAAGGCAAAAGTTGTAACAAGTTACACTTGTTAGATTCTAGGTGAATTTTGGTGTCAGTTTGTCCCTAGGACCATTAATTGGCTATTAAGTGTCAGTGGTGACACTAGGGACTAGGCATTAATTAATGGATTAATGCTTGTCCAAGGGTCAATTAATGCATGGGACCACTTTGGGTTGCAAATGGCTTAGTCAATTAATTTTTGGATCAGCAAGGTCAATTTTTTGGGCATGGATTAAGGGCTGAATTAGTTTTCAGAATTAATTAATTCTGAAAATTAATTAAATGGCTGGAATTGCTGAAAATGGATTAAGAAAGTTGCCACTTGGTAAAACTTTCCCATGCAAGTGGGGAAAAGGCTAAATAGGGCTGAAGGGAGAGGGAAATCTCGTTTTTTCATTTTGGAGTTGTTGGGAAGAGGTATTGGACTGTTGCTGCCAACTTCTGGGGCCATTTTCTAGCCATTGGAGACCATTTTGGTGATGGAGATTGCATATTCTTGACCTTGGGAAGCTAGCAATTGCTGCTGATATACTTTCTCTTGAAGATCAGAGTCTCTGATGCTCCTATTGTTGTTGGTACATCCGTTTGGGGCTGGTACAGTAGGGCAGCAGCAGCTGATTTTGATCAGTTGTTCGTGACAAATCTCAGAATTTTCTCTCTCTACAGCATTCTCTCATCTTCTTCAGCCTATGCTCAGCCATTCTCAGCAATTCTTAGCCATTCGGAGGAGATCTCAGTCATTTTTGGTGGGCCGATCTGTAATTTCTACAGTAAACCCTAATTTACAGCAGAAATTAGGGTTTAGCAGCCACCTTGGGATTCGTGCCAGAGATTGAAGGCTCAAGGGACTGAAATCAACAGCTGATAGTTGAAAATTATCAAGGGATTTAGGAGCCAGCCCATCCCGAATTAATTTGGGCAGTATTTGGCCAACCAAGGGTCAAATTGGAGAAGAAGTCTTGGGTAAATCAAGGGGCAAATGACCCAAAAGGCTTGCTGGTTATTTATGACAGCAAGAGCAATTGGTTAGCAGGGGGAGATTGAAGAATCTCAAGTTGTACTCCTGTCAATTGAATGAAAGCTAAAGAAATACCGCAAGGGGTGCTAGTTTTGGGGCCAACATGGAGTCTACTGTCCAAGAATGTTATTGTAAAGTGTGTATTTCATTTTATGTACATTTATTTATTGCTGTAATTAACTCTTAAATCAGGTTATTACCACCCATTCCAAGAAGGAAGGTTGGTTTCACCTTCACCAATTGGCATTGGTCTCGAGGTGGTTATCAAACCCTAACTTCTAGAGAAATTTAGGATTTTTAGCAGATCTCTTTGTTGTTTACTAAATTTTTTTGAGATCTGCTCAAAATGGCTGAGAAATGCTGATATCTCCTGAGAATGGGTTGGAAAAGGTGAGAGAAAGCCGAGATGAGAGAGAAATCGGTTTTTCTTCATGAGAAAACCCTAAATTCTGACTGTTGCCTGTTCCAGCTTGCATTTAATGCACTCAGCTATTGCTAGGCACCTCCAAATTGCTGTGACCTGAACAACAATGCTATTGCTAGCCCCTAGAAGGTGACTCCTTAATGTCCCCTACTTGCTTAGGTTCCCAAATGGCCATCTTCTGCAAGCAAATTGTTGTTCTCTTATTAGAAAATGGACTAGTGGCTTTCTCTCTCCCTTCCCTAAGTTGTAAACTTATTGAGTGACTAAGACTCAATCCCCAAAAACGTTTTCTTAGTTTGCATGGGTGTTTTTGCCAAATGACAGCCTAATAAACCCCTTTTTCAGCATTATCTAGCCATTTAATTAATTTTCAAAATTAAATAATCATGAAAATCAATTTCAAGCCTTTTGACCTTGCCCAAAATTAAATGTGCCCATAGATAATTGAATTGGCTAGACCATTTGCAACCTGGAGTGGTTTCCAATCTCTGTTGACCCTTAAACTGACATTAAATTGTTAATGCTATTTCCTAGTGTTACCACCAACACTTATTGGCTAAATAATTGCCTAGGGTCAAAATTGACACCAATTGACCCCCAAAGCCCAATTGGCATAACTAACCACAAGTTTTGCCTTTGATATCCACTGCATCCTTAGGATCCTTGGCTTGCTATCATGAAATAATTGCCGTGTGTATCACATATGCTAAATAACCCTGCACATTTGATTAATGACTTAATCAAATGCTATCAACAAGATTAAAGCATCTCAAAATTTCACGTCCTTGTGACAAACGTCTGCCTTGAAATTGGTGCAGTCATTCTTGATTACATTGCATTGTGCCAAAGGAAAAGCATGCTGCACTGGAATTTCCATAAGGCATAACAGTCACAACATTGTGCACTGTTGTCCAACCATGCCACTTGCCCCAAATTTGTTGAAAATTTCCAACCAGCATATACATAACATAAAACTCAAAATTAGCCCAAAACTCTTGCTAGAAACTGTTTGGATGCATCCATAACTCATGTTTCTCAACTATTCCGACTATCAACCATAGAAAAGCATCAATTTAGCATAAAATATGGGTGAAACTATCAATGGCATTTACTAACATAATTCTGTCCATGGAACCAGCTATAAACCATTGAAAAGTGAGCATAATCTGATCACTTGCTGATTTAACAACTCATCACAAACTGCTACAAATGTGACCTCAAAGTGATCGATCACAAACTCATTGCAAAAACTAACCAACAATCAATGCAAAAACTGATCCCAAAAGTGACCATAAACAGTTCTCGAATTGATAAAAAATTAAGCTAAAACTGATTAGAAATTTTTGTCTCAAAATTGAGTCAAAATTCATGCCAAATCGATCATAAGCTGATGCAAAAGTATAGTTTTAGTGCTCCGGTGAAACTCACACTCATTTACATACATCTCATAGTGACTAGTACACTGAGTAGTGACCTCATAGCAAATATAGTGTTAGCACAGTATCTTGGATGCATGCTGAATACATCCAAGATCCACTACAGATGAGAGTTGTCCATAACTGGAGGAGTGGAAGTGCTACCTCCCCCATAGCATCAAGCAATACTTGGGACCCTTGCTCTGCTGAATCTGACAGAGCCTGAACTAAAGTTAGCTCTAATTGAAAGACATCTAGGTAAAGCTGAAACAACTCAAGATGGTCTGTTGAGTCATCCTTTTCCATCCATTTGGTATCCATTGGTAAATAATTCTGAAATTTCACCAAGTATCTCTTGAAAACTTTACCTTTTAACATTTCTTTCCTTATGTGCCAAAATTTGCTTGGGTACCAAAATCTCATGCAGCTAGCTTCTCAACCTTAGATTGAATTTCAGCAGATATATTCTCTGGCATATCACTATGAAAAGACCTCAATAAACTGACATGAAAGGCATTGTGTATCTGCCAATGTGGAGGTAATTTCAGCCGATATGCCACATCGCTGATCTTCTCCAACACCTAGAAGGGCCCATAGTATCTCATACTCAACTTCGAATACAATCTTTCTCTTCCTTTCATCTTTTTCAGCCTTGCCTTTTCAAAATGCAGCAATACATAATCACCCTCTGCAAACTACAAAGCATGTCTCTGGTGATCAGCTGCCCTATTTTACTTTTCTTGCGATCTCCAAAGTGCATATTTTATCTTTGCATAGGCTACATCCGAGTTTTCCACATAACGATCAGTCTCAAAGATCTTATCCTTAGTTTGTAGAATAGGTGGTACCTTCTTGCCACCCTTAGCCACGTCAAACGGAGCTTTGCCTGTAGAACTATGCACTACGTTGTTGTAAGCAAACTCAACCAAGGGTAAATACTGCTTCCACTATATCTTGTGGTTTGAAACATAGCACCTCAAAAGATCTAACACTGTGGAATTGGCTTCCTCAACCTGACCATCTGTCTACGGATGGAAGGATGATGAGAATTTCAGCGTGGTACCCATATTCTCAAATAGTCCCTTCCAAAATAAACTAGTTATCCGAGGGTCTTGATTACTAACGATCGACTCTAGTATACCATGATACTTAAAGATGTACTGTAAAAACAATCATGCCATTTAACAAGCCTTTATTTTTTTCCTCACCGGAATGAAATAAGCTTGATTGCTAAACTTGCAAATGATAGTCTATATCTCATCATTTCTTGTAGGTGTCTAGGAAGCTAAAAAATAAAGTCCATTGCAATGCTCTGCCAAGGTTTATCTGGAATAGGCAATGGCTGCAATAAACTTGGCATATTTTGTCTATCATGCTTTTGTTGAGAAACCCTTTACCCTTCACCCACAGTTTGCGTTTTTGTGTTTTGCGTTTAGGATTTGCATCCCCAAAAAGAGGCGCCATCCTAGACTAACTGTGCCTACTTATAGGCCACTCTCTCATTCATTCCTAACGGCTGATTCATTCAGTCCGCCACCTCTTCTCTCTAGCCTCTCCACTACCCTCACACCCCTTCAGGAGGACATTGCGGTTCTTGGTTTGTGGTTGTCTTTATCATCTTCCTTGTGCTACCACACCCTTTTTCCCTTGTATCAAATTCACACCATGATTCAGAACTTCATCATTCCATTCATCAGAGTTTCTTCTCTCTTCTATTCTCCTCTTCTCCATGTTTGCTGAGTTCACTCTGTGTTCCTCTCCGCAAACTTTACTGTCTCGCTTGTATGTCATCTTTTGACATGGTATTAGAGCTAGATCTGCTCAAATAGCAGCAAAGATCTTCCACTCCAGTGAAGGCAAAGTCTGGTGGCGGGTTCGACATCCACTTCTTTTCTTCTGCTACTATGTTTTACTACTGCGTTTTACTGCTGCGTTCTATTGTGGCGTTCTACCATGGCATTTTACTGCTGCGTTCTAATATGACGTTTTACTGCGGCATTCTATTGCTGCATTTTACTGCGACGTTTTACTACCGTGTTTTACTGCTATGCATTGGGAGATATCATTTTTCTCTCTCCCACCCTCTCTTCTCCAGTTTGCTACTCCAGCACTATGGCGTCTCCACCGACAGATTGCCCTTCTACTAGGTGCTCCTACTGCGGCACGAATAGTCATCCCACCCAAGACTGTCGACATCGACCTTTGCTCCCTACCCCTTCGCAGTAGATGCGTCTTCCACTAGGCACTCCTTGTGCCGCCTCCTTTTTGGGCCACAGATATCACTCTACATCGGCTATTAGAGTATTATGCTCAAGGCAATAAGTCGCACTCGATGCGCACTAAGTCCTTTTGAGCACACGGAGGCTCTAAGACCTTATGAGGCGATAAGCCCTCCTGGAGACCACCCCACTACGTGGAGGTTTCCCCCACCCACTTCTGGGTACAGTGGCTTTCACGACCCATATCTCCACGGTCCACTCTCCTGAGAGCCCGCAACTGTTCACCACCCTTGGGTCATCCTGAGCCTCCTTCTTCCCCACCCTCTTTCACTTAGGTTCGAGAGGCCACTTCTGGGTGCTTTCTGGCTTCTCCTTTTGAGCCCCAGATACCTTCTTCGGCACAACTGGCGGCACTTTGTCATTTGATGCTTCGCAGTCCGTGAGCCATGAGTGGTTGGATTCCCTTTCTCTCTTAAATTGGGATTTAGAGGGGGATTTTCTTACTTCGCCCTTTGAGGGGGCTTCCAGATCTTTTTCAGCTTTAGAGAGGGCTCCTACTTTTCCTTTCGATTTAGAGAGAAACTCTATGTGCCATAAAGTTCTTCACACACCACTGCCTTTCACTTTCGAGGAGTGACTCTCTTTTGAGCAGTTGTAACCAGCCTTCCTTCCATGGATGGGTGGTAAATCCTTGATTGTAACTATTGATCTTGGATAATGCACACCCAATTGGCCCCAAAATTGGCGCCCCTTTTGGTATTTCTTTAGCTTTATTAAAGAAGTTGACTTACAATGGGATTCTCCTGATTCCCTTCGTAATCCAAACTCCCGTTGCTGTCCAAAGTGACCAACAAGTCTTCAATCCATTGTGCCCCTTGATCCGGGTACTCAATTAGCCTTCACCCACTTCCTAGACGATAGAAATACCCCAAATTCAATGGCTGGCTAGTCCTCCACCTGAATTCAGCTGAAATTTACCTTCAACCTTGTTGTATCCAAGTCTTGGACCTTTCAATTTGTGGCATGCTTCCTAAGGCTGCTGCTAAACCCTAATTTTTGTTGTAAATTAGGGTTTACAATAGAGAAATTTGCAATTTCTCGATCTCCAAGGGTCCAAATGCTGAGATCTTCGGAGCAAGGCTGTGAAATGGTTGGGAGATGAGAGAGAGAGAGAGCTGTAGAGAGAGAAAATTCAGAGTTTTGTCGCGAATAATGACTGAAAATTAGTCAAATGCAGCTAAATTAGGGTTTACAGCAGAGAAATTTGCAATTTCTCAACCTCCAAGGGTCCAAATGCTGAGATCTTTGGAGCAAGGCTGTGAAATGGCTGGGAGATGAGAGAGAGAGCTGTAGAGAGAGAAAATTCAGAGTTTTGTTGTAAAGAATGATTGAAAATCAGTCAAATGCAGCTGTTGCCTTGCTACAACAGCTTGTAGATGCAAAGAACTGAAGAAAATCAGTCATTTACAGCTGTTGTCTTGTCTCAACAGCCTGTAGATGCTACCTCCTGCTGTTGATTGGTCTTCTCCTGCCCTTGGCAACCTTAGAAGATCCTCCAATGGCTGCAATTCAGACCGACAACCTCTCCTCTCTCTCTCTTGCAGGCTCAATTTATAAAAATTCTTCTCTTCAGCCTCTAAAGACGTTTTTTAATCTTGCATGGGCATTTTTGACAAGTGATAGACTTCCTAAATGGTTTTTCCAGCATTTTTTATAATTAAATATTAATTTTCAGTCTTTAAATATTGAAAATTAATCTAATAATTATTTCGATACCTTGAAAAATAATCTGACCAACCAATAATTAAATTGGCTAGGCAACTACAATTCCCGAGTGTCTCTGCGTCATCTTTGACCATCAGATTGATGTTAGGTACCATTAAATACCACTTCTCTAGTGTCACCAACTGACACTTATGGCCAAATGGATGGCCTAGGCCAACAATTGGCACCAGATACCACCAAGTACATGTGCGACATAACTTATAGCAACTTTTGCCTTTGACATCCCGTGATTTCTTCAGGTTCCGGGCTTGTAAATTTACTTTAACCCCAGTTGCACCTCACGTGTGCATGATTTACTTAATTATGTGATTAAAAATTAATCCACATGTTAAGTGAGGTTTCTAAAATACATGTTCTCATGACAACGGTCATTTCCTCTACTTATACCCAGGATCTAGAGCACCTACTTAGATGGGCTCTTGGGTCTTCAGCAATCACTTTGGTGGCTAGACCTTCGTATTTCTTCCAGCATGGAGTCATGGAGCTGGTGGCTTCTTTCTCGAGGTTGAGTTTCGGGTTCTATAGCTTATCCAGTCTCCTGACTGTCTTCAAAGGTCTCCTTTAAGGTGGTATTCTCATATTACAGGGTGGATTTTCTTCGTCTCCTGCTCAGCATGGAGCCACCTCTCGAGATCAAGTAGGGGCATATCCTTATGGTTCTCGGCACCACACAAAGTCAACATTACTCCTATGCATTGCATGTTTTTATCATCTTTGTACTAGGGTGCTTGGGTAAGTGAACAATCTCCCCACGAGGGACACTGTCAAGTGGCAGTTGTTGCATGAGCATTCTTCCACATGTAGCATTGCATCTCCACCTCACTCTTCTCTTGTTCCCCTTTCTAGGCCTGAGAGGAGGTGTTGAGAAACCCTTCACCCTTCACCCGTAGTTTGCATTTTTGCATTTTGCGTTTAGGGTTTGCAGCCCCAAAAAGGGGCGCCATCCTAGGCTGACTGTGCCTATTTATAGGCCACTCATTCATTCCTGATGGTTGATTCATTCAGTCCATCACCTCTTCTCTCCAGGCTCTCCACTACCCTAACACCCCTTCAGGAGGACATTGTGGTTCATGGTTCGTGGTTGTCTTCTTCATCTTCCTTGTGCTACAACACCCTTGCTCCCTTGTATCACATTCACATGATGATTCAGAACTTTATCATTCCATTCATCAGAGTTTCTTCTCTCTTCTCTTTTTTTCTTCTTGTTTACCGAGTTCACTCCGTGTTCCTCTCCGCAAACCCTATTGGCTCTCTGGTACGTCATCTTTTGATAGCTTTATTTTTTGACATACGATACATGCCATGACAAACTGTTCTAAATCATGTCTCAAAGTTGGCCAATAAAAGAAACGCTCCATTGCCTGGACCGTGGCATCAATACCTTTGTGTCTTGCGTATGGAGGAGCATGACTTTCAGTGATACTTTGGGTCTTAATTGCTTTATGACACAGAGTCGTCCATGCATAATAGAAATCCATCTCTTAGCATAAAGTGCTCATGCCTCTAGCCATTGCAAAGCTGATCATAAACTTTGAATCAGCAATATATTGCTCTTTCATGGCATCCAACTTAGTGTGATAAGCTATGTTGACGGCTGAAATTTGTGGCTTGCATGATAGTGGGTCAGCCACAACATTCTTTTTACCATCAATATGCACAATCTAAAAATGAAACATAGAGAGAAAATTTACCCATCTCATATGCTTCTCTGACAACTTTGTTTGCGTCAAAAAGTATCTCAAAGTCTGATGGTCTGTCTACATTGTAAAATCTGCCCCCAACAAATAATGTTTCCATATAGATAGTGCATGAATTACAACTAAGAGCTCTTTCTCATAGACTTGCAAATTCTTTTCAACACAGTGGAAAATTCGGCTCTTATAAGTCACAACTTAGCCATCTTGCATAAGAACAATCCTAATGCTGTTACCACACATATCACATTAAATTATGAATTGCTTTCTTAGATCGGGCAATACAAGTACAAGATTGAAGTCATCTTTTCCTTCAACTTTTCAAATCTTGAAATTTTCAATGTTGTCCATCTAAATGGCACATTCTTCTTCTGCAGAGCATACCATGGAGATGTGATTTCAGCAAATCCATGTACATACTTTCCATGGTAAGAACATAAACCCATGAAGCTACGGATCTCATGTATATTTCTCAAAGGTAGCCATGATTGTATTGTCTCAACCTTTGCAAGGCTATGTGGGGAGGGGGGGGGCTAGGCTATTGGTGAGTGGAGGATGTCGGTGTATGGGGCTCTTCACCTCCTGTGGGAAGGGGAGGGATGGGTCACTTGTATTGGATGGGAGTCAGGGGGCCTGATCGGCGAGGGAGATGGTGGGGAGTAGGAAGACCAAGGGACTGTGGGGTGGTCGGTGGCACGAGGTGGGTGTGGGGGGGGGGTCCTTGGCTTTGGAGGGGGGGCTTGTGGGCTAGGGTCGGGGGGAGGGGCTGTGGGGAGGTGGGTGTGGGGGCTGTGGGTACTCGGGTGAGGTAGCCTATGACACCTCCATGTGTGGTGGATGTGGAGGCTTGTGGTCTTACCGGGTGGGACGAGGAAGGAGGAGGGGTGGGACGAGGGGAGGGGGCTCCCTGGTGCCGTGGCTGTGTCTGAGGGGCTAATTGCGCCCCCCCCCCCCCCCCCCCCCCCCCCCCCCCCTGCCATCTCCCTCTCTGTTATCTTTGGACCCGTGTAAAACCATTAGCGTCCACTTGCGGGCCTGTCGCCGGAGTTGCCTTGGCTCCGAAGCACGTGTAATCTACTGCCCGATGCCCAAAGTCATGGCAATGCAAGCACTGCCCTAGCTACCCAGTCACAATAATTTGTTGCCTGAAAGAGTATCCGCCTGCCTCAATCTCCGAAAACTTTGGTATATTCTTTGTATCTTTCATTGCCACCCATACCTTTGGGACTCTTGTGGTGTCACTGTGTCCGTGAAGGAGGCAGGAAGGATTGTACCGAAGAGCTGTCCAAAGTCCTTCACTAACTGGCGATACTCTACCGCCAATCCAAGAAAGAGTAAGGTGACCGGATGTCTAAGAAACCTATTATGAAGTGCAAATGCCTCCACTGTGAAGCCACTGTACCAGGGAACCATGTAGATGACCCCCTTCATGGAAGCATAGGGTGAGTTATCCACTAGCTCAAGGGTTGCGTTTGCAGAGGTGAGTTGAACCATGAAGATCCCTTGACCCATGAGAACTGCCTCCGCGATCTGCGCTGTACCAATGCGTAGCGTGGAGTAAAGCCAATTCTGAAGCTGGGCCCTAGATGGGGAGGGAGCAACTAGAGGGGAGGAAGGGGGGGGATTGTGTTGAGAAACCCTTCACCCTTCATCCACAGTTTGCGTTTTTGCGTTTTGCGTTTAGGGTTTGCAGCCCCAAAAAGGGGCGCCATCCTAGACTGACTGTGCCTATTTATAGGCCACTTTCTCATTCATTCCTTACGGCTGATTCATTTAGTCAGTCACCTCGTCTCTCCAGCCTCTCCACTACCCTCATACCCCTTCAGGAGGACATTGCGGTTCGTAGTTCGTGGCTGTTTTCATCGCACCCTTGGTCCCTTGTATCACATTCACTCCATGATTCAGAACTTCATCATTCCATTCATCAGAGTTTCTTCTCTCTTCTCTTCCCTTCTCCATGTTTGCCAAGTTCACTTAGTGTTTCTCCCCGCAAACCCTACTGTCTCGCCGGTACGTCATCTTTTGACATGGTATCAGGGCTGGATCTGCTCACCTGGCAGCAAAGATCCTCCATTCTAGTGAAGGCAAAGACCGGTGGCGGGTTCAGCATCCACTTCTCTTCTTTTTCCGCTGCATCAATATCTCGTTTTTGCAAGTTTCAGGTGTTTTCAGCTTGCTGCCCACACCCCTTTCGTGGAGGACATCGCAGTCTCAGCTGTCCCTTGCTGTCATCTACAGCCTGGCGCCTGTTTTCAGCCTTCCACCCACAGTTTGCAGCTGTTTACAGCAAAGCGACTGTTGCTGATTACTCTCCATTTAGAAAACAATCTCGTTTTTGCAGATTTCAGGTGTTTCAGCTTGCTGTCCACACCCCGTTCGAGGAGGACATCTCAGCCGAAGCTGTCCATTGCTGTCTCCATCAGTTGACGTTTGATTTCCAGCCCTCTTCACGCAGTTTGGAGCTGATTTCAGCCAGGCGACTGTTGTTCCTATACAAACTTGCTGTTGTACAGCCTGCCATGTCATCACAGTCTTGCTGCCTACATTTTTAGTATTTCTCCTACCTGCGTTTTTAGTATTTCTCTCCTGTTGCTTGCGTTTTTAGTCTTTCTCTCTCCTGCAAGGTGTCTTGCTTGCGTTTTTAGTCTTTTTCTCTCCTGCAGGTTGTCTTGTCTGCGTTTTTAGTCTTTCTCTCTCCTTACCTACGTTTTTCTACTGGTTGGAGTCTCTTATTGCTGGTCACATTCTCCTCCCATTGACAGCTCACTTCCAGCCCTTCCACTATCCTCCCACCCCTTGAGGTCGACATTGTGGTTCGTGCTTCACACTGCCCTCACACCCCTTGAGGCGGACATTGCGGTTCGTGATTCATGGTGGCTGACCTCTTCCTTCTTTAGCAAGGCACACTGGCATCCATGGCCTCTTTACCAATAGATGGCCAGACTACTGAGTGCTCCTACTGTGGCATTACTGGACACACCACCGATGCTTGTCGACTTCGACCTTGCTCCCCACCTCCCCCCGGAGTATATGCGTCTTCTACCAGGCACTCCTTGTGCCACCTCTCCTTTCTGAGCCATCGAGATCGTTCTGCATCGGCTATCAGAGTACTATGCTCAAGGCAATAAGACACGTCTGATGTGCACTAAGTCCTTTTGAGCACATGGAGGATCGATTGGCGCTACGACCTCTTGGAGATTGTCGCAACGCCAGCGGTAGTCTTCTCCCACTTATTTTCCGGTATAGTGGCTTCCACGATCTATGGCTCTGCTGTCCGCTCCATAAGAGACAGTGATTGTTTGATACCGTCTCCTTGTCAGTTTGCTCCTTCAAGAGACAATGGTTGCTCGACTCCTTCCTCTTCTTCGGCTACCGAGTCTGCTCTAGTGAGAGATAGCGACTGTTGCCCACCTCTTGCTCATTCCGAGTCCCAGCCTTCCCCACCCTTGACTACTTAGGTTCAAGAGGCTACCTCTGGGAGCTCTTCGGCACCCCAAATACCTTCTTTGGAACGATTGGCGGTACTTCCTTCATCATCAGACATTTCGGAGTCCAAGATCGATGAGTTTTTGGATTCCCTATCTACTTCAGAGGGAGATTTAGAGGGGAATGTTATTTCTTTGCCCTCAGAGGGGACATCTACTTCTTCTTCGACTTCAGCGGGGGCCTCTCCATCTCCCACATATGAGGGGGAACCTACTCCACATGAAGTTCTTCACCCATCCTCTACTTTCTTGGGGTGGCTGTCTTCGACCAATCATCTCTTCTATTGATACCTAGGATCTTTAGGTACCACCTAGATTGGGACCTTGAAGGTTCAGCCGCGACTTGGTGACGAGGCCTTCGTATTCTTTCCAGCATGGATGCACGGAGCTAGTGGCTTCTCTCCCAAGGTTGAGTTTTGGGTACTCCAGTTTACTCTATCTACTGTTCTTTATTGCAGGTTCTCCAGTTCACTCTATCTACTTCGGGTTCTCCAGTTCACTCTATCTACTCTATCTACTGTTCTTTACGTCTGACATTGCTTCTATGCATTGCATGTTTTAATCATCTTTTTATAGGGCGCTTGGGCAAGTGAACAATTTTCCCACGAGGGATACTGTCCAAGTGGCACCTGTTGCATGAGCATTCTTTAAGATGTAGCATTGCATCTCCACCTCACTCTTCTCTTGTTCCCCTTTTTGGGCCTGAGAGGGGGTGTTGAGAAACCCTTTACCCTTCACCCTTCACTTGCAGTTTGCGTTTTTGCGTTTCTGCGTTTTGCGTTTAGGGTTTGCAGCCCCAAAAGGAGGTGTAATCCTAGACTGACTGTGCCTATTTATAGGCCACTCTCTCATTCATTCCTTACGGCTGATTCATTCAGTCCGTCACCTCTTCTCTCCAGCCTCTCCACTACCCTCACACCCTTTCAGGAGGACATTGCGGTTCGTGGTTCGTGGCTGTTTTCATTGCACCCTTGGTCCCTTGTATCACATTCACTCCATGATTCGGAACTTCATCATTCCATTTATCAGAGTTTCTTCTCTCTTCTCTTCCCTTCCCTTCTCCATGTTTGCCGAGTTTACTCCGTGTTCCTCCCCGCAAACCTTGCTATCTCGTTGGTACGTCATCTTTTGACATGGCGAGGAAAGGGAGGAAATGCTATTTTTTGACTGTGGGGGAGGTGCTGGACACCACTGAAGGCGGGCTCGCCATGGGCACAGCGCGGGTGGTGGGTCTGTTGGGGATAGGGCCGGGACTACAAGGTAGAAGGCGGGATTAGGCAGAGAGGGTGAGGGGGTCAGGCGGAGAAGGCGGGGGATCAGGGTGGGGAGGAGCTGACGTCAGGTAGTGGCGGGGGAAACTGGTGGGGGTGACACTAGGCAAGGGTGGATGAGGCAGGGCAGCGCAAAGGGGGCGGGGGCGACGTTCAAGAGCGGTGCTCCACAGGGGGCAGGCGCACCACCGGGGGGAGGGGGGACTAGGCGGGGGAGTAGCGCGCCACGGGACAATAGGCAGGGCGCACTGGTTCGATGGCAGGAGCGGGGGATCAATGCAGTGCGGCAGTAGGAGCTTCACTCCCCCAAGTGATAAGTATGTGCATTAGTGAATTAGATATACCACTTGCTTATATGAGAGAGGGATTGGCTGGCTCAGAAGGGCAACTGCACTCGAGGTTTCTATAAAGGCAGCATTTGGTGGAAATATATGGTGATGTTGGCTTGCTCAACAACGGATCCTATGGAGCCACATATGAAAGTTCTCTTCGACTTTTCACACTATTGGAGCCGTTGACACACATGGACTATGGCGAATGCATTCATTCTTGATTCCGCTTTTGGAGTCTAGAGTTATATTGTCCGTTTGAAAGGCCTTCTCCATTGGCTGCTTGACATCATTGAGCTAGTAGATATTCTTCCTCCACAAGATTTGTTTTCTTGGCACATTGCAGTTTCTCCGGTTCCCTTGTTGGTCATATAGACAGTTTTTACGGTTAGTTATGTCGTACTTTTGAATTTTGTGTTTTGGTAGTTAATATAATGAGAGAGAGAGAGAGAGAGAGAGAGAGAGAGAGAGAGAGAGAGAGAGAGATGATGTTTGCAAATGCTACAGGGTTATGGATGCAGCAATGGATACAAGGTATCCCTCCTCAACCTTTCATGCATGTCCATGGGTAAACTTTGACTAAATAAAAGTCAACTAGTTATAGATATACGCTGGTTTAGTGCTGTTTTGGTTATCTTACAGAGGAATGCATTTTCTGCAAGTAAAATGCTGAATAATTTGATGGACCTAGGAGTACAATAACTACCTAAAGAGGAAAAGGAGAGCTGTTGCAAAGAGAGATTTGCTTAGATGGCGGACATGTGAAATCTTTATCAGAAACTTTGATGAGGTATAGTGTTATGTTTTCCAATGTGTGTAGTGGATGCTATACCCTGTTGCCTCTATTTTAATCTCACTCATATTCTTTGAGCCTTACATTGGTTCACGCTATTGTCTGTTGTATGTGCGTATTAAAATATCTACGAGATAATGACATAATCACGCTGCTTCCAGCTTTTCTGGTCTCATCGGCCCTGGAAATTCTCCAAGCAACAACATGAACAAGACCATAGTAGAAGGTACCAAACCAAGGGGGCTCAGGAACACACGGAACATTTTCGTCGCAAGAAACAAAAAAGTAAATTTGTCTTTTAACATTTGGGAATGTCTTTCATTTATGTTCAAAAGAGAGAAGCATGAGCCATCACTACAATTCATTGAGCATATTTGTGATCAAGGTTCACTAATAGAGCCTGTGGTGGTGGATGTGATGAAAGGGATGCTACATTTGTTTTGTCACTGTTTACGTGCCGATAGTTGTTAATTCATTGCGATGTCCCAGAGCTTAGAAGATCAATTGTGTGATCCTCAAGTTAAATGAGAGTAAGTACATAATGTTTCAGTACATACAGCAGTTATAATTTGTTTAAAAGAGAAGTTTAAGTGATCACTACAAATTTTTGACCTATGTGTGATGAAGATGTACAAGCAGAACCTGTGGTGGTGGATGGGATGTCACATTCAATCTGTCTGTTTTGTTATTCCGTAGCAATTTTGGTATCAATTAAACCATTACCTCTTAATTCATGTAACATCATATTTTGTAGAATATTCAATGTACAATAAACTTTTCTCATGAGTGTTGTATGATTCATATGGCCTGATTATGATCTGCTGGTATATTCTATGCAGGTCTTAAAGCCTCCACTTGAATTGGGTGTATGTTCGTTCTTCCCCCCCCCCCCCCCCCCCCCCCCCTTTTAAATTTAAAAAATTTGGGGCCAAATTGAAATGAACTGTCTTCTTTATGTCTGATACATGGACTTATGGAGGCTTGACTTCTTCAGGGTGATTGTCTCAGGCATTCACCCATTTCATGCACAAGCTTGGGTTTTTACCCTGCATAGTTCATCTTGATGCAAGTAGCCTCAATCCTAGTTTGGAGCTTTGCGCAGTAACTGAGAATCCATTGTCGTGGACTGTCAACCTGCTATATGGCAGCAGCAGTTCCTATCACTGTTTCATGAAAGATGCACAAAGACATATTCCAGGCCCAGTGAAGGAGAGCAAAGCATCACCAGTCAAAATGTGAGAAGCTGCATGTGGAGGTTTTAAGTAATACAAAGCTACAACGGGTACAGACATGGCATTAGGCTTGGCTTGAGTGATTTCTTCCTTTCCTCTTTCTGAATGCTCTGGGGCAGCATCACCTTGTATGTTCGCAGGGTTCAGTACAAGGGCATCCAACCATTTTCTTGGCGATGTAGATGCTACAAAAAATCAATAGAAAGTGACAAGTCAAAGGCAAATTTTACAGGTATGACGCAACTATTGAAGTGCATATTCAAGCCAGAGTGGTAGATGAGCATGTAGACTAGCCTAAGGTTCACTTCTGCTTGACAAATTTACGGCAGTTGGCTTCTTGAAGGTGGTCCGATTTGAAGTGGGATAGTAAGCATGTAGACTAGACTAGGGCTCAAATCAGCTAAGGGCTTCAGCATAGTGGACTCCTTGAGGGTGGTTCCAACTTGAGATTGGGGGTCTGTGGACCATAATACCCATTTTTTGTGGTTGATATCTTGTGGTTCAGCTTTTGAGTCTGCTCAAGTATATTAGATACCCATTTAAAGGGAAGCATGTTGATTGGATTTTATATGAGGATAGGACTAATGCCCCTACTTGCTAGGGTAAGAGATAGATCCCAAATGTTTGTAGGCATTCAGTGATTGGTCATGGATAATAAGAGATGATGGATGATCTTGACATAGCGACATAGGATAGTTTTTGGGGACTAAGGGAGGAACGGGATTGAGGATATGAATTGCCATCCTTGCCACCATGAGAGGGGACTCTAACGTGAGAATGAGACGAGACTAGTATGGTATGGGGACAGAAAGCTAGAAAGGGGCCATCCCATGTCACTATGTATTTGGAGCCATGTGCCAATGAAGATGATTCTAAACATGAATTGTATATTCATGGGAGTATTGTCTTTGACAAACCTTGCATATGCTTATGCAAAAGGATTTGCAATGGATGACAAACAAAAACCCCAATCATGGTTGATGCATACAGTAACCAAAATGTGAAATGTACATGAACTCTTAATATCTTTTTTCTAACTTTAGAATAGATTTTAACATAAAAACATTTTAATTTTGGTATCTCTAGCTCTGGGCATCATAACCATTGCACTGGTAGTGAAGGACATGGGCATGGACATGTAGTAGGCAGAGTCTCTGCGTTGTGACACAAGGGCAATGTTAAGCTAAAAAAGGTGCATTACGCATCAAATCTTCATTAGCTCATTAAATAACCTGGAAACTCAAATGCACTCAATGTGTTTCAACGTCCCATAAGCAAACTCCCCACTTTTTGGTTGGTTCCTCATCTATAAAAAGGGTGTGTTGGGTCACTGGCATCCCTTCTCACCATCAGCTACACTGTGTTCCTCTCATCCAACTCACTGCTGTGGTGATCCTTGGCTGGTACCCATCAATTTGGGGACTCCTATAGGGTGTGTTTCACTCCAATTTTCTGTTGCCATCATCTCTAGCGTCTGCAGCAGCCATCCTCAGCTGTCACCTTCCTTTTGGAGAGTCGTGCATCAGCCTAGCGACTTCTGCAGGCTGTGTTTTGCCTCAGCTTGCTGATGTCATCAGTTTTTGCATCAGCACGACCTGATGAGCTTGCATTTTGTTGTGTACAGCAGGCACATGATAGCTAGTCGCACATTGCATGTGTTGGGCACCCTCATCAATCTTGGGCAGCACTTGTTCTGCCTTCTCCTGCTGCCATCCTACTGATCTACGCTTGGAGGACAGCTGTGTTTTGCTCCAGATCATGCTCCACTATTGTCACCTTGCTCATGGTGGACCATCTTGCTTTGACTACACTGAAGGATGACACTCTTTTTACCTCCCTTAGCCTACGCCCACGAGAGCCATTGGTTGTTGGACAACTCTGCCCTTGAGTATTTTGTACACTTTATTCACTATTCATTCAGTTATCTTCTTTTTGTGTTGTGTGTTTCTGCATTAGTGTTTGAGTACTTTGTGTTTCAGTTGTGGTTTGTACACTTAAGTGTTTTCTTTTCCAAAACCTAGCATATCTCCACAAGTAGGACCAAAGAATGGGCTTAGAAACTTTGAAATAGTATGTTTCTAAGGTTAAAACAATGAAACTTTCATTAAATGAAACTTTGGCCAAAGTTAGGGCAGTTACTTATTAATTGAAAATTTGGGCAGCCATTTGAAAATCTGGCTTGTCCCAATATTAGTAAATGAGGTGAAAATGTGGAATAATGTTGCGTGATTCTTAGGCAAGTGAAACTTGCCATTTTATGTCACAAGTATGTGTCTTTCCAAGTTCAGGATTAACATGTGGTTAACTCCTAGTTCTTTTGGTAGGTGAGACATTGCATTATTTGTGTAGGACATGGGCATGGCCATTAGTGGCAAGAGTTCAATAGTGGGGAGTAGAGACTTATTAATTAATTATTGTGCGAGTCCTAGGTGCACATTTAAATTATTGGGGCCTTTTGACCCTTAGTGCCAAAGTTTCGATTAGATTATTAAATTTGGGCCCCAACACCAAATTTAATCATTTTTTCGAATAAATATCATTTTTGGTGCAAAAACGTGGGAAAAGCCAGGAGGCAATTTTTGGACAGATCATGGCAGTTTTTGCATTGTCATGGCAGGTTGAGAGCACAGCCACAATATCTGGCATCAGGGTGGCAACTTTCGTAGCAGTCGTGGGATTAAGGACAGCCAGTTGTGGCAGCCTGGACTGCAACTTTCGTAGCAGTCGTGGGATTAAGGACAGCCAGTTGTGGCAGCCTGGATGCATAGTCGCCAGTCTCTCTTCTCTTCTGTGTAGTTTGCTGTAAGGAACCGGCTGTTTTCTCTTTCCATTCAGTGTAGACTTGCTGTCTAGGATTGCATGTAGGATATGTGCAACGCTTTTTCTTACTGAGGGTATCAGAATTGGTGTTGACAATGGTCTTGATCTTCATGCATATACTTTTTGAGCCATTCATGCAAAAATTGAGGCTTCCATGGCAGATCTGATCAGTCTTGGAGGCTGTTAGTCAGGGTTGGTGAGAGCTACTGGTGGCTTAGTAAGCAGGTAGGCTGGCCTGATCAATGAAATGCAGGTATAAAGCACAAGGTGCTTGTTAGAGATTGCTAGTGGTTGAAACTTTGAGCAAGAGCAGTCTAGCTCACACTAGTTTGTGTGTTTTATTTGTTGAAATGTGATGAAGTTAAGTGCTTGTAGATCAATGATTAATTATTACCCTTTGGACATCACCCTTTTGCTTTACAAAGGTGAGCTTGTGGTTGTCTGTATGTAGTGCTAGCATTTAGATCATATTTTGACAGTGAAGTTCAACAAAGATGTTTGAGTTATGATTTGTGTGAGGATCTGAGGTCATCCAAGTAGGGGAAACCATAACTTCTTGTTGATGGATGGACAACTAGTTGAATGAGGTATGCATGTGAATATTTCCGAGCCTCATGAGCCAGACAAAATTGAAGCTGAAGAGGATGCATCATTTAGAGCATAGTGATCAATGCAGTTGACAAGTTTGGTCAGCTTATAGATGCAATGGGACTCTTACTCAGTTGATGAATAGTCCCAAATTTGCTGAGTTATTGGATCCTTCCTTGAATATTGGTGGAAAGAAACAAGGTGCATAGATAAAGGAACCAAGTGTGGCTCAATGACAGGTAGTAGATCCTATGGAGAATAATGGATAATGTGCTATGCCTACTATGCTTGGTGCTCCTTTGAAAAATCCACTCCAGTGATTGCTGCCTTACATGTACCCAGGATACTTTGGGGGTGGTTTAGTATTTTAGCCATGCAAGCTGATGTGCTGGCTAAAAAAGGTTTACTTGGGGACCCACCGCACAGTTGTAATGTATGGTAATGCAGGCATGCAGCAAAGTTTTCAAAGTGGAATGTGTGGAAGTGAGTAGGGCATTGCAGGCATGCAGGATGTGCAAGTCAATGGGTTTGGTTTGGTAAATCAAACAATTGCTGGTAGTGCTAGCAATGCACAGTTTTTGTAGCCAGTGGTTGCATTTTCCCTCATGACCAATAGTAGTATATGGAGCATTTGCATGACCAGCATTTATACCATGAGTCTCAAACATAGTGGGTTGCATATATGCATTGTCAAACTTGCCACTTTGTGCCTTGGCATCATGCCGATGTTGCTATACATGGGGTTATGCATATTACCAGCCATACTCGGATATGTTGGGCCTTACACACCATGCATTGGTTGTTGCATACCATAAGGAGTTGGGCCATACATCCCCGTATGTAGTCCTTGACCCACCATAGCATAGAAACTAGTGCTACCACCGAAGTACCATGGCTGCCACATCCCAAAGCTCTTTGAAAACAATTTCCTCTTCTTGCCTTTGTTGCCCTCTTTTAAGGTGTACAAAAAGTGCATAAACAAAGGATTTTTTGCTAATTGCAGAATCATTTCAATTGCCATCCTTAGCCTAGGTTTAAATTGGTCATTAAATTCCTCTTTCTCTTGTTGGTCATCAACTTCAAGAGACCTAGAAGGACCCACATTTTGGTCTAAATCGACATTATCAACTTACTATCCGTGTTGCTATCAAGAAATGTGTGACGGAACGGTACACTTTGATATCATGTCAAGAAATGATTGCTGTAAAGGCAAACCATAGAGTATGATTTGCGGGAGAAACATAGAGTATGTACGACAAATAGTGAGAGAGAAGAGAAACTTAGAAAACATAGAAGAAGATGATGATGAAGCAATGAATCATAGTAAGTGAACAGAGTTGATACTGTGGAGCCGAAGCTCTAAAGATGATTGTAGTATATTGTTTGAATCAAGCGAGAGCAC
Source organism: Lygodium microphyllum (assembly GCF_053477565.2). Taxonomy (NCBI): domain Eukaryota; kingdom Viridiplantae; phylum Streptophyta; class Polypodiopsida; order Schizaeales; family Lygodiaceae; genus Lygodium; species Lygodium microphyllum. The sequence continues at coordinate 14,703,622 of NC_141148.1, read as the reverse complement.
GTGAAGAAACCTTGCACTGAAGAGGAGCTAAACATAGTCCTCTTGGCAGTGGGATGTCGAAGATATATGTTGAAGGTGAAGGACAATTATCGAGGGAGTGGAACACAGTCCCTAGATGCCATCGGAGTTGAGAAAGAAATCACTAACTACGAACGTGTGCTTTGGAAGATGAGGATCAACAAGATGTCTTTGCCAAATGAGAAAATCCACCTCCTAATGGAGCATGAATTGCAAAAACATAGGTGTTTGAGGTAGCAAGTGCTATCAGAGCCATCTTCGATACCAGGGAGATGTTAGATTGCGAAGCACAACCTGAGAGGTTGATGCTAGGTGGAGAGCACGGTCGCTATGAGGGAGGTGATCTGGCAGCAAAAACGCAGGTGCATGTTGATGCCAAATGGAGATGATGGTTACCTAGTGGAGAAAGAGAATCTACGGCCAAAAACATAGGTATGATGCCAAGTATAGATGGTTCCTAGGTGGAGGAAGAGAATCTGCAGCAAAAAATGTAGGTATAATCTAAAATTAACCTTTCTCCTTGGATGGGGTTGTGGTAATAACTTGATTTAACATAATTACAAGTAATTAATTCACATAAGTTGAAAATGCACACTTTGCTACTTTAATCTTGGACGATGGACAACTTGTTGGCCCCAAAATTGGTGTCCCTTGCAGTATTTCTTTAGCTTTTATCGCAAATAGATGGAGTGCAACTGAGATTCTTTGATCACCTTTGCTAATCCAAGTGCTATCTATTGTCATAAATGATTAGCAAGCCTTCAAACTAATTTGCCCCTTGGTTTGCTTGGGAAATTGGCCTTCACCTTGCTTCTTGTAAGACAAATTTAGTCCCAAATTGAAATCGGCTAGGTGGCCTTTTAAATCTCTTTGAAATTCTTCAATTTAAGCTATTGGAATTCAAGTCTTAGGGCTTCAATTTTAAGCATGTATCCCGAGGTAGTTGTCAAACCCTAATCTATGCTGTAAATTAGGGTTTACAACAGAGATTTTCCAATATATCAATCTCTGATGACTCAAATGGCTAGATTTTACTACGATTAATGGAGAGATGACTGTGGGATAAGAGTGTTGTAGAGAGAAATTTCAAAGTTTCATTGGGAGAAATATTAAAAAATTGTTGCTGCCTTGCTTAAACAAACATGGAAGTTGTTTCCTACAGCTTAGGACCACTAGAAAGGTTGTTGCCCCCTCCTGTATTTTGTCACTTGCACTAGGACCTTAGGCTGCTCTGACCTATATCTAGAGAACTCCAAATCGTTGTCAACTAGTGTAGGGTTGGTCCCTGGTGGTTACAAATCACATCAATAGCATCTTCTTGTTCTCTAGGAGCGTGTTTCTCTCTTACAATTGTTGGAATAGACTTACACCAACCCCCAAAAACGTCTTTCCCACTTGCATGGGTAAGTTTTACCAAGTGGTAGCCTTCTAATCTCATTTTTCAACATTGTCTAAGTTATTAATTTTGTTAGGCATGACTTATTACAATTTTTGTCTTTGGCATCAAAATTGATGTCTCAAGGTCTTGGGTTCCACATTATGAAATAATTAACTTGCATCTTACATGTGCTAGATACATTTGTACATTTGATTAACTTTTAATCGAATGCTAGGCAAAGCAATAAAAATTTTCACATCCTTGTGACACAATCTAACACTAGATGGTGGAGATGGTGGCCAAGTGGAGGAAGAGAATTTGCAGCCCAAAACCCAGTCTAGAAGGTGAAGGAAATAGGGTGCTTGGTACAAGGAGAGATGAAGACCATGAATTGCAATGTCCCCTTGGTGGGGTGTGAGCAACAGTAGAGAGATGGAAGAGAGTAATAGTATGTCAAAGGAATGAATGTGGGGATGAGTGAATGGGTGGAGTTAATGCCGTATATATAGGCATAGACTGTCTTGAGTGTCACCCATTGAAGTCTATTGGGTGGTCTCCAACTCTCTCTCAAGGCATTCAGAAAGTTTTTTTGGGGTTGTATATGGAAACCAAAAATAGAAATGGAGGAGGGAAATGACATTGAATGATATAGTTTCTCAAGAGTAGTATGCCTTGTCCAAGATTAGGCAATGTATTTGCCCCAACACTTTGTAAAGTTCTGAGATTGAGAGGCATTATCCTTGCTTGATTCCATCTCACTATATGAAGACATTCTTATCATAAATGCTTAGCTGATTATAATTTCAGCACTAAAGCAATAGTTATAACCTTTAATCAGGTGTCTTACACCAAGTCAAGGGATTTGAAGGTATCCCAGAAATGGAACCATGAAACTAGCCTTCCTCCTCGGATAGGGTGGCAATAATTTGATTTAATGGTAATTACAGTAAGTAATAAGTTCACATAAATAGGAATGCACAAATTTTCACTTTAATCTTGGATAATGAATAGCTTGTTGGCTCCAAAACTAGTGCCCCTTATAGTATTTCTTTAGCTTTTATTGCAAATGGATGGAGTACAATTAAGATTCTCAAATCTTGTTTGCTAATCCATGTGCCTCTTGGTGTCAAAACTGATCGGCAAGCCTTCAAGCCACTTTACCCCTTGGTTTACTTGGGGATTGGCCTTTACCTTGCTCTTTGAAAGATAAGTTAATCCCCAAATCTGATATGGGTTGGCCGGCCTCTTGGATTTCCTTAAAATTCTTGAATTTCAGTTGTCTGAATTCAAGTCCTAGGCCCTCAATTGTGAGCACGCATCCTATGGTGGCTGTTAAACTTTAATTTCTATTGTAAATTAGGGTTTACAATGGAGATTTTCCAATCTCTCCACATTTGATAACTCAAATGGCTAGATTTTATTGAGATAACTTGAGAGATGGTCGTGGGATGAGAGAGAATGTTGTAGAGAGAAAAATTTTAGAGTTTCATTGTGAGAAAGGCTGAAAAATTGTTGTTGCCCTACTCAAACAGCTATTGAAGCTCTTCCCTACAACTTAGGACCACTAGAAAGATTACTATCCCCTCTTGTATGTTGTCACCTGCAGTAGCAGAAGGACCTTGGACTGCTATCACTTGCATGTGGAGGGCTCCAAATCGTTGTCACTTACTGTAGGACTGGTTTGTTGGTCGTTACAAATCACATTAGTAGCATCTTCTTGTTCTCTAACATTCTGCTTCTCTCTCACAATTCTTGGAATAGACTTCCACCAGTCCTTAAAAAAGTTTTTCCCATTTGCATGGGCAAGTTTTGCCTAGTAGCAGGCTTCTAATCCCATTTTTCAACATGATCCAACTTATTAAATTAATTTTTAGAATATCTAATTTTAAAATTTAATTTAATAATTATTCTAGCATCCAAAAATAATAATTCCAACAGGCAATAATCAAATTTGTCTTTCAAATATCATTGAGCAGTTATTATTATCCCTTAGATTAGTATTAAGTAATTAATTAATTCCTAGTCTCTAATGTCACCATTGACATTAGTGGCCAATAAACTGGTCTAGGCCAAAATTTGACATGGTGCCATCTAGCATATTTATGACGTAACATATTACAACTTTTACCTTTTGTTGAGAAACCCTTTACCCGCAACTTGTGTTTTTACGTTTTTGCGTTTTGCATTTAGGGTTTGTAGCCCGAAAAAAGGGCACTACCCTAGATTGATTGTGTCTATTTATAGGTCACTCTCTCATTCATTCCGCTGATCCTAAGTCCGTGACTCCCACTCTCTCTTCATCAGTCTTCTAACACTCTCTCTCTTCCATCATCTCTCTCTCTCCTCTCCTACCACCATCTCCACACTCCTAGTGTCAGCCTGCATCTCCAGTTGGTTGCGTTTATGGTGGCACTGTGCTTCTCTTTAGCTGGCGTCTATCCTCCATTGTTAGCGACAGCATCTTCTGTGCTCTTCCATCATCTCTCTCTCTTCCTCCTGCCACCATCTCCACACTCCTAGTGTCAGCTTGCATCTCCAGTTGGTTGCGTTTACGGTGGCACTGTGCTCCTCTTCAACTGGCGTCTATCCTCCATTGTTAGCGACAGCATCTTCTGTGCTTCTATACCTTGCGTTTGGAGTCCACACTCTCTTGGTGTCAGCATCCATCCTTTTGGCGGCTCCACCTTCTTGTGTTTGGCTGCCAGGGAGGTTTCTCACCATTTGGCGTCTCTCTCCAGCAAGCATCGCCTTCATTAGAGGTAGTTGCACCTTGCGTTTGGTTCCTGGCTGCTTTCCACCCTTCTGATGTTACTCCACAGCTAGCGTTTCACTCCTAGAGGCGATCTTCGTTTGCGTTTTCAGCATCTGGCTCATCCTCACCACATGGCGTCACTCCCAGCAGCTAGCATCACCTCATCAGGCTTGCGTTTGTGGACAGAGGCTTCATCGGCTGTCTCCTTGCTCGTAGGTACCACTCTTCATCCCTATGTTTGCAGATTCAGAGGCTCCTTACCCTTCGACGGTAGTCTCCTTGCTCCAGGCAACACCTCCTCATCCTGCGTTTGCAGACTCAGAGGCTTCTTCAGCAGTCTTCTTGCACTCCAAGGCTTACTTTGTGCTACGGCACCCTTGTATAAGATTCACTTCATCAGCATGATTAATCTTTCATCATATTCTGTGTTTCTTTTTTCTCTCTGTGTTTGCCATACACTCTCTCTATTTTCCCTCGCAAATCTACTGTCTCTCTGGTTACTTAGTCATTTTGACATGGTATCAGAATTGGAGGTGCTTAGAGAGCCACAAAGATCCTCCTCATTAGAGAAGACAAAGACCGGTGGCGGGTTCGGCATCAACATTTGATTTTTCTATCATTTCCGCTGTGCATTGGGAGATATTCTTTTTCTCGCTCCCACCCTCCCTTCTCTAGTTTGCCACCCCAGTACCATGGTATCGGAATTGGAGGTGCTTAGAGAGCCACAAAGATCCTCATCATTAGAGAAGACAAAGACCAGTGGCGGGTTCGGCATCAACATTTGATTTCTCTATCATTTCCGCTGTGCATTGGGAGATATTCTTTTTCTCCCTCCCACCCTCCCTTCTCTAGTTTGCCACCCCAGTACCATGGCGTCTCCACCGACAGATTACCCTTTTATTGGGTGCTACTACTGCAGCACGAACGGTCATGCCACTGAAGACTGTCGACTTCGACCGTTGCTCCCCACCCCCTGGAGTATATGCGTTTTCCACCATGCACTCTGAAACTGGTCTATGACTCACATAAAGTGGTAGTTCCTTCGATTAACACCTGGTCTTTTCACACACACACACATACACACGCAAACAAGGACCTCACTTCCTCGCTCAACACCAGATTGGCCCCGAAGACTGGCGCCCCTCTTGGTATTTCTTTATTAATTAAAAGATGGAAAGAAATGTTCCAAAATACATAACCTGTGAACAGCTGGTTTTCATATTTTCAGAGTAAATCGCAGCTGCATAAGGACAGTACAGCATGACCAGAACAACATTCCTTTTAGGAAATTATTTGTGACCATAACTCAATTATTCATGTGCAGAATTGCAATCTGTAGAACTCTGTATTTACTGTTTTTTTACTGTCCAGCATTTCCAGAACAACATCCCTTTTAGGAAAGCATTTTTTGTGACCATAACTCAATGATTCATGTGCGGAATTGCAGTCTGTAGAACTCTGTATCTATTGTTTTTACTGTCCAGCATATCGAGAACAACATCCCTTTTACCCTGGCATCATTCCAACATTAAAACAGTCCCACAAACAACACTAAATTAGAGCTGAAAAACCCTGTTCCTGTGTGGCATAGTCATCACTTTCTTTAGTTCTTGCATTGGAGAAGCCAACAGCTGCTTCTGAACCTGGACAGTGAGGCTCTTGTCTGAGTAGAAGTGCAAAGAAAACATAGAACTGTACCTTCGATGGAATCAGCCCATCATGCATATCATTTCCTTTGAGAATAGAGAGAGAGTTGACCAGAGGGAGCAAGCTCTACCTCTGTACATGAGTCAGAGATGAAAAAGTACTCTCCATAGCTGATGAATTTGCAGCAATCTCTCCTCAGCTTCTTAAAACTTCATTCTCAGATCTGCCCCTCATGTCTATTACGTTTTTTAAAAAAATGTTCTCTCTCTCTCTCTCTTTCTCTCGGGAATTTGTGCCACATGGCATACATGTAACAATTTATCCGTTTAAACCTTCTGGTCTAAAATTCTCTATGATCGGTGCAAAATTTGACCTCGGTATAGACTAAAGAATTAATCCTTGTGTAAAAATGAAGATAATGACGCGAACATATTCTGGGGTCCAAATATAGTAACTTCCTAAATTTTAGGGATGGTGACCCTTGCATTCCTCAAGTTGTTCTGAGCAACTTTTATCATTGCAACCACATCAAAAAGTGTCATGTGGCTTAGTTACGGTGACTTTTATTCCGTGAATATTCTCACATGTGCATCTTCTGTCTTGGCCAGGCTCATTGTCTTGCACGAACTCCAGTGGCTAAGCACACAGTCCCAAACCATTGGCATTCTATTCTTGAGTGCCCATTCAATATGAAACCAGTCCTAAGGCTTAGACAAAGCATTAGTCCAATTTGTCCCAAAGGTTGCCTCTTCTGGCCATGCAAAGGTCTAGGCTTAATCCAAGAGAACTCTGGGGGTAAAAAGCAATAGCAACTAAAGAAAAGAAAAGAAAAATATTTATATAAGTAAATAAGGAAAGCAACTGCAAAAAGTATCACCACTTGGTGACACACTCCTTGTGCCATCTCTCCTTTCTAGGCCACAACGATCGTTTTGCATTAGCTATCGAAGTATTATGCTCAATTCAATAATCCGCAACCGATGCACACTAAGTCCTTTTGAGCACACGGAGGCTCTAAGACCTTACAATGTGATAAACCCTCCTGGAGACCATCTCATTGCGGGGAGGTTTCCCCCACCCACTTCCAGGTACAGTGGCTTCCACGGCCCACATCTCCTCCACAGTCCACTCTCTTTAGAGCCTGCGACTATTTGCTATCCTTGGCTCATCCTAAGCCTTCTTCTTCTCCACCCTCTTCCACTCAGGTTCGAGCGGCTACTTTTGGGTGCTTTACGACTTCTTTTTCTGAGCCCTAGATACCTTCTTCGGCATGACCGACGGCACTTCCTTCGCCATCAGATGCTTCGCAGTCCGTGAGCCATGAGTGGTTGGATTCCCTTTCTCTCTCAGATTGGGAATTAGAGGGGGATTTTCTTACTTCGCCCTTAGAGGGGGCTTTGCAGTTTTTCTTCGGTTTCACAGGGGGCTTCTATTTCTACTCCTTCCGATTCAGAGAGGGACCCTATGTGCCATAAAGTTCTTCACATGCCACTACCTTTCACTTTCGAGGAGTGGCTCTCCTTTGAGCAGTCATTTCCTTTGCTCATACCTAGGATCTAGAGGACCTACTTAGATTGGGGCCCTTGGATCTTCAACGACGACTTGGTGACCAGGCCTTCGTATTCCTTCCAGCATGGAGTCACGAAGCTAGTGGCTTCTCTCCCGAGGTTGAGTTTCGGGTTCTACAGCTTATCGAGTCTCCTGACTATCTTCAAAGGTCTCCTTTCTACTGGTATTCTCAGATTACAAGGTGGATTTTCTTCGTTCCTTCGTCAGCATGGAGCCAATTCCCGAGATCGAATACGGGCATATCCTTATGGTTCTCGGCACCACACAAAGTTTGACATTCCTCCTATGCATTGCATGATTTCATCATATTTGTACTAGGGCGCTTGGGCAAGTGAACAATATCCCCACGAGGGACACTCTCCAAGTGGAAGGTACTGCATGAGTATTCTTCAGTATGTAGCATTACATCTCCACCTCACTCTTCTCTTGTTTCCCTTTTTGTGCTTGAGAGGGGATGTTGATAAACCCCTTCACCCGCAGTTTGCGTTTTTGCGTTTAGGGTTTGCAGCCCCAAAAAGGGGCACCAACCTAGACTAAATGTGCCTATTTATGCCACTCTCTCATTCATTCCTTACGGTTGATCCTTCAGTCCGTCACTCCCACTCTCTCTTCGTCAGTTTTCTGACACTCTCTTTCTCTTCCATCATCTCTCTCTCTCCTCTCCTACCACCATCTCCACTCTCCTAGCGCTAGTCTTCATCTTTAGTTGGTTGTGTTTATGGTGGCAGTGTGTTCCTCTTCAGTTGGTGTCCATCCTCCATTTTTGGCGATAGCATCTTCTGTGCTCCTACACCTTGCGTTTGGAGTCCACACTCTCTTGGTGTCAGCATCCACCCTTCTGGCAGTTCCATCTTCTTGTGTTTGGCTACTAGGGCAGTTTCTTACCATCTGGTGTCTCTCTCCAGCAAGCGTCACCTTCATCAGAGGCAATTGCACCTTGCGTTTGGTTCCTAGTCGCTTCCCACCCTTCTGATGTCACTCCACAACTGGTGATTCACTCCGAGAGGCTGTCTTTATCTGCGTTTTCAGCATCTAGCTCATCCTCACTACTTGGCGTTACTCCCAGCAGCTGGTGTCACCTCATCAGGCTTGCGTTTGCAAACGGAGGCTTCATCGGCTGTCTCCTTGCATGTAGGTACCACTCTTCATCCCTGCATTTGCAAATTCAGAGGCTCCTCACCCTTCGACGGTAGTCTCCATGCTCTAGGCGACACCTCCTCATCCTGCGTTTGCAGACTTAGAGACTTCTTCGGCAATCTTCTTGCACTCCAGGGCTTCCTTTGTGCTACAACACCCTTGTATCAAATTCACTTCATCCGCATGATTAATCTTTCATCATCTTCTGTGTTTCTTTTATAGAGACTAACAAAAGCAGTGTCCTGCAAAGTTGCCCCATTTCAAGCGAAAGTGCAAAGGATGCATGCCAGAGCAATTGAGGCGAAGCCACGCAGGCCTTTTCTTGGCCGTGTCCCATAACATGCATAAACGGTTTCGATTCATAACCCTTAGGCTTGGGGGAACCAACACCGTTTCCACAACTGCCATCGCATCCTTTAACAATGGCCAATAGACCGCCGGACAATTTTCCACTTCCACCCACACCGGGCATTCTCGTTGAAGCAGGCGCTGGAAGTCTGCCATAGGGCGCCATGGCACAGCATGGACCAAGCGCGACCAAAGAATAATGGCAACTTGGACAGGAGCTCAGCCTGACGTGTCTCTGATTTCAGCTGCACCTCATAAAAGCCGCGGGGTCCAAGGAAT